>NW_006399878.1:7194277-7204492 GCF_000299155.1 Elephantulus edwardii | reverse complement strand
ATAAAATGTTGATTATGCACATATATTGCTATTGTGTACCACTGAGTTAGAATTTACATTTGCAGAGGCAGTTAATAACATGGGAAGAGATTGCTCATCCTTCTCCCATGGAGCATCTGGTGGCCTTAAACCTTATGTCCTTGAAATTGCAGCACAACTTCTTGCCTCTACACCACCTCATTTAAAGAAATAGAGTGAGGCACACAAATTTAGGGATAGTATCTACTTTTAGTAGGGGAAATAACAGATTGCATGTAGAGGCTATAAGCAAAGGAAAGTTACTAGAAATAACTCGACAGCACATAACAACATTCTATGTAATTGTTTTAATTTTTCCCCCTAGAGATCTACTATTAGGCCTCATAGCAAAGAGATTATACAATTTTGCTAAGTTTCTATCCTGCATGATATTTTACCTCTAGTTCTAATAAATAACACTCCAAAAGGTTGAAACACAAGTAGGTGACTATTCTTTTTAGAGTGATTCCTTTTCTTTCCTTTCAATGTCCGCCTTTTGTTTCTAATTTCCTTTTTAAAGTGACTTTGATTAATAACACCTGTTTGGTGTTTAAAATATTTAAGCTATGATTTTTAGATTATAATTTTTTAGTAACATGGTATATATGCATAATAAAATTTAAAAAAAAGTTTAATGATGTTATACTGATGTCTTCAGCAAATATATTTGCCCATCTGGGCATAATTCCCATATCTGTAAATAAAGACAGCCTAGCTGATTGCTGAGGATCTTGTCAGAAATAGATTTTGTAATCTATGACCTGTACTAAAACTTACTAAGCACTTTCTTTATATAAGGTAAGACCGTGCTAGAATAATGTATTATAAAAATGGTTCCATATCAATAAATAAAATCTGATTTCATGAAGAGGTTTTGTAAATGTTAAGTGAAAAATTAAATATCCTGCTATATAGCCATACAACCATGTGAATAAGCTGAATCATAATGAATTCCGGAATCTTGTTTTTATTATATTTTTAATCCTATTTTTGTGGAGATTTCAGTGGGGGGGGAGTTGTTTTTGGGTTTTTTTCCAGTAGCCCTCTAAAGTGTAAGAACTCTTTACATTTCAAAATTCAGTCTTGGAAACAAACATGCCACCAAATTGTCACAGGATTTTTTCAGAAAGAAAGAAATTAACCATCTGGTAGGACCTAAACAAGACTCATTTCAGCAATGACAATCTGCTATAAACATGACTAAAGAAGCCAATTATGACCTCGACTGAGAAGAAAGGGATTGGGGGGCAAATTAATGGGATGATTATGGAAGAAAATTATTATCAAATGCCATAATAATGAAAAACAGCAATAATAACAAAAAAATCAAGAAACCACTCATTTCTAAAAGATTTATTCGAAAACACTCATAGCCACCATAATCACTGCTTCAGAAATTATTTTATTGTGGAATAAAGGACTTTTTGTGGCACACTGTTCAAGTGTTGGGCCAATAGCCTAAATGTAGGTGGTTCAAACCTATGAATAATTCTGAGAAGAAAGATGTGGCACTCTACTTCTATAGAGCTCTGGTGGCATAGTAGTGAGTAGTAGTGCTGGAAACCCAAAGGTATATGGTTCAAATCTACCAACTGCTCACAAGGGTCAGATATGGGTCAATTTCGGCTTGATGGCACACAACAAGAACAACTACTTAAATTATTTAGACCTTGGAAACCTATGGCATAGAATGAGATAGAATATGTGACAATAGGTTCTAGCTTTTCTTTAGATTTTATAAACTGAGGAGCCCTGGTGGTACAAACCTATCTGCTCTCTGAAAGGTAGTGAATCTGGCCAGACCAGTGGCTCCAAGGAGAAAAGATTTGCCAACCTGCTGTCGTAAAGATTTGGACCTAGGAAATCCTATGAGGCCGTCCTGCTCTGTCATATAGGATCATCATGAATAAGAAATAACTGAAGGAAAACCAACAAAAGTGTTATTAACTATTTTTAAAAAAATTTATTTTATTATTTTTGTGTGTGTGCATCATCAAATCAGATCTGACTGGTACAGGAGGAGATTGTCCCTCCTTCCCAGGCAGAGCATCTGGTGGATTCGAACCGTGCGCCTCTGGGATTGCAGTACAGTTTCTTGCCACTAGGCCCCCAGAACTCCCCATTATTAACCTTTCATGATTTATTTCACAGGCATATCAGCAGAAAATATTGGTCATATTGTTTGGTTATTTATGCCAATTTGTTGTTTTTGTTAGGTGCCATTGAATTGAGTATATTCATAGTGACCCTATGAACAGCTGATCTGAACCATGCCCTATATTGTGCCATCTTCTCTGTCTTTCTTACACTAGAGCCCATTGCTGAAGTCACTGGGTCAATCCATCTTGCTGGAGTTCTTCCTCTCTTCAACTGACCCTTATTTCCAAGCATGATGTCCCTTTCTAAGGACTCGACTTGACTAATTATATGTCCAAAGTATTAAAGAAGAAGCTTCTCTATCTTTGCCTTCAAGGAGTGTGCTGGCTACATTTTTCCCCAGACATATCTGATTGTTGTTTTGGCAGTCCATGGGATATTCAGTACTCTTCTCCAGCACCACAACTCAACTACATCAATAATTCTTTTTCATCCTTATTCATTTTCTATCTCTCTGATGTGTAACAAGTAATTGAGAAGACTATTGACCAAATTAGAAACAAAGTAAGAAGCAAAGTATATATGATAAATTTACATAAACAGAAAATTTTAATGATATAGCTTATGAGTGGTAAGATTTTTTAAAATTTTCTATTCTTTGCATTCAACCTGACCACATGGGTTAAGTATAAACATGTAAATAAAATTAATCAATAGAGTCACGTGCTCCCCTTTGCTCCTCAAAAGATATGGTCTCCAGCTGCCTTAGATGTGGATCTGTAGTTTCATCAGCATGTTCAACATCATCAACAGCTGCAAGGCCAACATGAGAAAGAGCTAACCAGATCTATGGCAATGCATAGTCTGAAGATGCCACGTGGAGCTAAGGCCATAATCATAGCCCTTGAGATGGAAAAAGGAAAAGCAGCAGCAAAAGAGAAAGCAGCACACATCCTTTGGAACCAGACATATCCTTCTGTTACTAACTGTGAAGCTGCCTGGAGGGACAATATCTTGGTGATGGCTGAGAGCTTTCTGAACTAATGGAAGGAGTGTGTTTTGCTGTTAATCTGGTTAGGGAATTGTTTCCCTACTTTTTTACTGATCTTGAAACTTCCAAGCTTGATATCCTTTGTCTTCCTCTGCCCTAATCTGTTTGCCTAAGATATCCCACAACTGTCAGAAGAAAGATATTTTGTAAAATCTAAATGGTCATTTGCAAAGAATTTTGTACTCTATAATTAGCAGTGGGGAAAGAAAACTAAGGGGCCCTGTCTGATCAAATAGGGATCAGTTTTATACTGTAAGTGTTATCAATGTGGACAGTTTCCCTTTGGGGAATCGATATAAGTTGGACTTGGCCAACACCACATAGCCTTTCCTTTTTTAGCTGTTAGGATTTTACTAGGGTTAAGTACGAACATAGTACTATCCTCTTTTAAGTTTGGGACTTATAACCACAGATTTTAAACACAATAGTTAAATGACCTCAGAAGTGATAGAAAATCAAAAGAAAGAGAAAAACAAAACAAAATACTTTCCCTTTCAAGATGCTTGAAGTAAATTTAAACATAGCTAAAATCTAGAATTATGTTGGAATTTTCCTTGTTTACTGACAACTAAGATTCCTGCTACTTTCTTTTGAGGGCTAAGAGCATTTTGATTTATACCAGTGCACTTTTCCACTGTAGTGGCTATCCTTCAGTTCCTGTGTTTAAGCATTTTGTTTGTTTGTTTAATTTATAGAATAATAAATATTTCAGTCATTCAGAAATAACTGGCAAACTAAGTGGTTGATTTCTCTTTTTTCCATTTCTGTTTTATTTAAGTTACAGTGCTTTATTCAGAAGTCTTTGTTCATGATCTAATACAAAATAGTGAATGCAGGTCAAATGAAAAGTTATGAGAATAACTTTGAAATAGTGATATTAATAAACTGTAGCATTTGAAAAAAATGTTTAGTTTTCGTAAATAATTGTCAAATTCACATAAAGAGGACCTTAAATAATTCTTGTAAATTTGGTATGAAGAGACTTTCTAAATTAATGTAATGGAGTTCCTGAGTTTCATAAACAGCTAAGAACTGAAAGGTTGGAAGTTGGAATCTAAAAACAGGTGTCTAGAAAGACAGGTCTAAATATCTGCTTCACACTGAAAAACAAGAAACTCATGAAATATTATACAAAACGGGTGACCCTGTGGAACATTATGTTGAGTGAAATATCTCAGTCACAAAAGGACAAATACTGCCTAATGCCACTGTTATAAAACAGGACTGACATTGGATTTGGGGGGAAACTGAAAAAAGAGGGGATAAGTAAGGTACACTGTCTTGAAACAGATGAGGGAGAGAATTGTTTAAAAGGGATGTATGATTAGGTATTATTTGCATGACAAGTGTCGAGTATAAGAGCTGTATAGTAAAGTGGACTGGGGGGCAGATTGTATAACAATGAAACAATTTTTCCCCCTTTTTCAAAGGGAAAAGTGAATGGGGGGGAGGGATGGGCAGGGAGGAATATGTGCTACAACAAATGAATGAAAATCCAAGTTCTCTATAATCTTTCATTATAATTTCAATTTAAAAAAATAAAGATCTGCTTCTTAGAAGTTGAAGCCTTAAAACCTCTATGAAGTATTTCTAGTTTGCACATATGATATCATCATGAGCTATTATTGATTCTGCCAACAATGAGTACAACAATATGTCATATAAAAAGATCCTATGTCATGTACTGAAATTTTTTGTCATACTTCAAAGGTAGTTTCATATTTTGAGAAAGCGATGCTACCAAGCGAAAGGTGGATGACTTTTAATCCGCGGCCCTCAGGCCTGTTTTTCGTTGTTTTATGTCAAACGTTCTTCTAGGTCATATAGCCCTGGTGTGTCCATTTGCCATGTAGCGGTAACTTGTGGTTGCTGTGAAGGTGGACACTGTGACACTGATGTGTCAAATGTGTTGGTTAACCATGGCAGACAGTGTTTGGTGGAGCTCCCCGATTAAAACAAGCTTGGAAGCGGGAGTGGCATCCAGTTGCATAATAGCTTGCCTCCAGAAACTCTGTGAACTTGGAGAAAGGATGAAAGTCACACAAGTGTTGAGTACTTTCGTTCATAGGGTCGCTATGAGTCGCCTACAACTAGACAGAAGGTAACAACAACAACAAGGCTTATATACAGCACTCATCAATCATGAATGAGTGATAAATTTAGCTACTCCCATTTAGAATTATTTTGATACTATGTCATTCTCTGGAGGACATTATGTTGAGTGAACTAAGTCACAAAAGGACAAATACCGCTTATTGCCACTGTTATGAAACAAGACTGATATCGGGGTTGGGAGAAACTAGTAAAAGGGATAAATAATGTATACTGTATTGAAACAGATGAGGGAAAGAACTGCCTAAAAGGAACATATGATTAGTTATTAGTTGCATGACAACAGTCCAGGATAAGAGCTGTATAGCAAAGTGAACTGGCAGCAGGGGTGAGGAAATTGTGGAACAGTGAAAGAATTTTTTTTCCAAAGAGAAAAGTGAACTGGGGTGGGTACGGAGGAAAATGTTCAAGAATGAATGAATGAATGAAAATCCAAGTTCTCTATAAACTTTCGTTAAAATCTCTATTAAAATTAAAAAGTAATAAAAATTTTAAAAATTAATCTTGATTTGCTAGGAACTTTAGAGTCAACTTGGACTTCTAGTACAACAATATAAAAAAGAACAAAGCCTTGTTCATATCCTATATCTTCCTTAAAATCTCTAAAAAGACTACCGCTGTTGTAATTACTGTGTCAATCCATCTACTGAAGGGCTTCTGATTTTCTGACCCTCCATCTTTCCCGATATGATTTGCCTTTCCAAGTACTAGTTTCTCCTGACAACAGGTCGAAAGCTTTATTTTAATTATGATTTTAAATGCACCAATTTGCACCATCCTTGTCTATAAGGAACCCTGTGACTGCATTTCTTCAAACAATTTTTTCTTTTGGCAGTTTGTAGTATAATCAAAAGTCATCACAAACATAATTCAAGGGCATATATTCTTTTTTAAAGGTTCTTCATATATTGTCTAACTTTAATATGAAGTAATCTAAAATATTGTGACTTGGGTGTGGTACATTTTAATCATTTTTTTTTAATAAAATGCTTTCTTTTAATTGTGATTTTAATGAAAGTTTACAGTAAAGTTCTATATTCATTCACTCGTTGTTGCCCTCTATTCACCCACCAGCTTCCTGATCCAGGTATAGGTTCCACATGAGCACTATCCTCTCTTTTAACTGATACCCTACTTCTTTAGCACTTTTGTACAATCCAGTATGTCCTTTGAGTTGCTTTAATATTTTTTAAATGAATTAATTTATTTTTCTTTCTTGTCTCTTCTCTCCTCTAAATGTTGATTGGGGATCCAAGTAAAAGGAAATTCTTGACAAATTCTACTTTTTTTTCCAACTTATAATGATGGTATTTATTGGCCCAATTTTGAGGGGTTTTGTTTTCTTCAAGTTGGAGAATGACCTGTATTGTATATTAGAGTCTTTGATCTTCTTCATTAAGTCCTTTAAGTCTTCTTCACTTTCCATAAAGAAGGTTTATGAATTACATCTGTATGTAATTCAGATGTTGCTAGTCTTCCTGTAATATTAATACCACATTCTTCTTCAAAAAGTTCCTCTTCTCAGATTATTTGCTCAACATATAGATTCAATAGGTATAGTGAAAAGATGCAACCAGGACACGCATCTTTCTTGATTTTAAACCATGCAGTGTCCCCTTTAATTGAGCACAACCAAGCATCTGGTTTCTGATTCTTCACAATGTTATCTATAATTTATTGTAATCCACACAATCTTTTCATAGTATTCTCTGTTTTCAGATTCATCTGATGTCATCAATAAGAAAAAATAAAAAATTATCAAGTAGTACAAAGCAAGACATTAAGATTCAATTATTAGCTAAGATTATATATATGCATTTTCTCAACTTTGAGAGTTTTCACTGTCTACCTAAAGAATTGAAACTATTAAGTACAAAGCCAAGTTTGAAAGCAACTCTAAAATTTCTATGTATGTGTTTGAATTTAATTGTCTATCTAAAGAATTGAGTCTGTTAAGTATCAGGCCAGGTTTCAAAGTAACTCTGAAATTTCAATGTGTGAGTTTGTATATTATTTTATTTTTTAGTTAAAAAGCTTTTCGTTGCACAGCAAACAAATATATATTAACATAACTGAAAAATAATTTGTTTCAATGATTTTTCTTGCGATTTCCCTAAGGTTTCAAGGAAATACTACTCATCAACAGGTAATCACTTTATTAAAAATCACACATGTGAGCCCATGTGAGTACACACACACACACACACACACACACACACGATTCTTGTCTTTTAAATATAGCATCTAAATCTTAAGCATAAAAAAACCCAAGAAACAAATATTCTATTTTTTAAATATCATAAACTCCGACGTTTTAGGTTCATTTAGCCTATTTAATAGATCTCCAGCTGGTATTTCTAAAAGCTTGTCTTTACCTCATTCCAATTAACAGATTTTACATAGGATGTACCTTGTTACTTTTTTGGCGCATTCTGCTGTCTTTTTAACAGGCATAGGATTTAGATTCATTCTTATATTTATTTTTACTTTTCCAGAGCTTCTTTCCTTTCTCCCAAGGCTAATTGCAAAAATATCTATTCCTGCCATGCTGCTTGCTTGCTCTTATATCCTTTTTATTTTCTATCCTCACAATTCAACTCTAACTTTAAAAATCATCTCTAAGAGGAATGAGTCACCACTTGAGGATATTGAAAGTGGAATGGAAAGGAATTTTCTGTTTTAAGATATATTTCTGCATTTTAAAACTTTATTTTCTTCTAATTTCCAGTTTCTAAAATAATCACATAATAAATAGCACACAAAATTCCAATGAGGTTGTCTTAAATTTGAGAACTTCACATTTAAGTTCACATAAAACAGAATCTATTTAAATATATCTTCAATTCTAATAGCAAAGTTCTAGATTGGCAAGCATGTGGTCAGAATGAAATGGAATCAATCCCACAATAACTACTTTTAACTCTTCTTTAACCATGTACTGGCTCACAAAAAGAGTTTTGTATCAGAAAAAAACAAACAAAACAATGAAAAGTAGTACAAGAAAGGCCATGCAGTATAAAATGTTCAGTATTTTTTTAATAAAAAAATGCATAAGATTACTTAAGGAATATGTCTATTTAGTCGGAAGTGAATAATAGCTGACCATCCAGCAGGTTTTCAGAGGCTATAAATAAGATGAAAGGAGATTGCCATTTTTCTCCTGCAGAGCAGCTGGTGAGCTTGAACTGCTTGCCTTTGGGTTGTATCATAAAAAGAAAATAGATACACATAATATATTTAGAGAATCTGAAAATACAGGGAAAATATGTCTCCTTTCGTAGAAACAATAAGAGTATTGCAAGTTCCATAGAAAACCTGCATGTGTGTTGCATTTTAGAAAGTATAGTTTGGATTTCCTGACTGAGTTTCTGTTGTTTAGTGTGACCCATGAGAAGTATTATGATCTATGTGCATGAGAAATGCATGGAAGTAGGATTTAATGTACAGAATTCATGATATTGATTTGAATTTTGTAAGTTAGAAACAGCAGAAAGAGTTCAGTGCAACAAGAGATACTGCCAACTTTGGAAAGACTTTAAAAGCCAATGATCTGAATGAACATTCTATATGAAAAGGAGCTGAGAACTAGGCTTGCTTAGACTGTCTCAACACACTTAAATTGAGATATAGCCAAAAATTATAATGCTTCATAAATTTAGACATGATTCTGGGAAAAAACAGATGAAATATATATATATAACTATGAATTCAATATTATTTTTGTCAATTAGTAGGAATTTTCCGTTGGTATTTTTTATAGATTTTTATGTGACAGATATAGGATTTATCAAATACCTGAATTAAAACTATAAATTTATTTACTGTATTTAATAAACTAAACAATGTATTAGGAACTCTGGCGACCTAATAGTAGGAAGTTGTGTTGTCAACCCAAAGCCCTATAGTTCAAATTGGCCAGCTCCTCTACAGCAATTTCCTCCCCTGCAGTTTACTGCTTCTAAAAACCTATAACTGGTTTCAACTAGGCAGTACATAACAACAAACAATGTACACTTTATAGTATACAAAACAATTTCTGAAATTGGATTTTATCTTTACAGAAAACGATCCTATTCTATTAGAGAGAAAAATGTATTTAAATCAATTTACACATATGTTAAACATGTCAAGCTATCTTTAATTTGCACAACAATTCCCTTTTTAGAATCAAAGCTCATATATGCTATTTAAAAATATTTACATATTGGCTAAAGTAATGCAAGGTTTATTAAAAACAAAATTACTCATGTTTAAGAAAACACATTGTGATACTAACTTCTGCCTAGATACAGCAAGATATATTCAGTCAAGCACATTTTCATTATTTTTCCTTTTCTGAGATTTATAGGACTATCAATTCCTCTTTTAAGAGCTCTAACGCAGATCATATAATATGATGATATGTGGTGTTTATTCTTTGCTAATCATATTATAGTTCAAAGAATGTAAAGAGCCACGTAAATATAAAGAGCCGTGTCCATAGGAAATAAATGCCATAAACAAGACTGTGGAATTAAAGCCTCTCAGCTTTGACTTCCTCACTCTTCAAGTAGAAGGAAAATGTTCCCTATTAATAATCTCAGGGATTCAAATGACAAAAATAGCAAATCATTCTTAGAGGAAATACTACTAAAATGTTCCTTAAAAGTAAGCAAAGCACTTCTTAAAAATAGAAAAAAGGTAGGAGGCATCTCACTCCCTGATTTAAAATCTTACTACACTGCCGTGGTAGTCAAGACAGAACGGTATTGGTACAATGACAGACTCATAGATCAATGGAATAGAATTGAGAACCCAGAAATCAGCCCGTCTATTTATGGTCAACTGATTTTTGACAAGAGATTAAATCAGTTAGGTGGGGAAATGACAGCCTTTTTAACAAATGGTGTTGGCAAAATTGGAAAACTATCTGCAGAAGAATTAAACAAGATCCCCAC
>NW_006399878.1:7186481-7192622 GCF_000299155.1 Elephantulus edwardii | reverse complement strand
AGAAAGATGAAATTTAATCTTACCTATTTTGGAAACATCAACAGAAAAGTATCTCATGTTTGGGAAAAACAAACAAAAACACCCTCAAACTCAGTGAGTCATAATTCTGACTGCGAGTTTCCACGGCTGTGTAACATTATAGAAGCCGACTGTCCATCACTGATTGCTCTGTCAGTCCGCTTGATGGATCAAACTGCTAGAGAAACGCAGTCTTTGGGTTAATAGCACAACTTTCTACTGGTTATGCCCAGAGCACCTCATGTTTGGTATTAGTAGACACACAAGGTGCAGCCAGGCTGCTCCGTTTTGTTGCCTCTTTGCAGCTGACACGGCTGCTCAGCAGTTATGTTGGTTCTTGAATTCAGACAAATATCTGAACATCTTAGTTTAAGAATTTCTTCATGTATACAAGGATTAAATATTAAAAATAATAGTACATAGTGTAGTTTCTTAAAGGTATTTGCAGCAAACGAATAATTGATTGTTCAGAATTCTATCATTCTATCTCCAGCCTCATTTCTATGTTTTCTGACTACTGATTCTTCCTCTCTATTCCGAACTTTTGCATTCCACTCACCCATTATTATTATTGCATCTCGATTGCATATTCGATAAATCTCTGACTGCAAAAGTTGGTAGAAGTCTTCTATTTCCTCCTCTTGGATTCTGGTTGTTGATGCATATATCTGAATGATAGTGATATTCACTGGACTTCCTTATGTACATATGGATATTGCCCTGTCACTCACAACATTCTATTTCAAGATGGATCTAGAAATTACTTTTTTAACTATTAAAGCAACCTCATTTTTCTCTCACCTCTTCATCTCCAGTATAGCAGATCATATAATTGCCTAATTCCAAATGTCCCAAGCTAGTCCATCTCATTGTATCAGTACCTAGTGTGCCAATATTTACATGTTCCATTTCTTTCTTAACAACATCCAATTTTCCTACACTCATGTTTCTCACATTTCACATTCCATTCAGTATTGTCTGCTTACAACTGTTCCTCCTCCTTTTTTTTCCATATTTGAGGGCTCCGTCTCAATTGTCGTATCTGCTAGTCTATGCTAAGTATGTTCTATTATACATAGAGTATTCTAAGGACTGCTGTTTCAGAAATGGATGACCAATCCTTCTTCCTAGTCTGTCTTAATTTGAATGCTCAGCTTTAGATCAAGAAAACAAAGAACTGGGCCAATTGGCAGCATAATGATAGAGATGAGATTGAGAGTGTTAACAAGGTTCTACTTCCTTGGCTCCACAATCAACAGCCTTGGTACCTGCAGCCAGTAAATAAAAAAAAATGAACTGCATGAGAAACTCTGCTGTCAGGGCCTCTTATAAGGACTGAAGAGCAACGATGTCTGTCTGGAGACAAAGGTGTACCTGATCTAGGCGATGGTGTTCGCAAATACGTTGTTATGCATTGTTATGCATCAGAAAAGCTGGATAATGGCATCACAATTCAAAGGCATCAGTTTTTTCTTTTGTCATCACTCATCAACATAGCAAGTGATTGAAAAGACCATAGTCGGAATCAAGCTCATATTAGTCCTCAAATTAATATTATTGCTCCTCAGTAATTTGGAGAGGTCTGTGATTACACACTTTCTCAGTGCAATATGCCCCCCATTTTCCTGACTGATAGTATACTGATTGTGTATCCAAGTCAACTTAAGTCATTGGTATTTTCTATAATGTTAAAATCAACCAGAAAGTCCACCTATTGAACATGGTTGAATAATAAAAGTGTAGGCAATTGAATAAATTTAAAAGATTGAAAAAATGCTTAAAATCATGCTATAGCTCAAAATAGGATGTAATGTCATGCAAAATATAGTCATCATCACCATTGCTAAAAGAAGAAGTTTTGTGATAGAATCGAGAACATTTATTTTACTCTAATAATTATTCTCTGTTGTTATTAAGTACCATTGAGTCAGAACCAACCCACAGCTGACCCTCCAGCAGGTTTTCAGAAGCTGTTAATTACGTGTGAGGAGATTGTCCATCCTTCTGCTGTGGAACAGCTGGTGAATTGGAACTCTGTCCCTTTGGGATTGAAGTGCAGGTTCTTACCACTAGGCCACAAGAGCTCCATCTAATATTCTCTACTTCTTATAATACATGGACATTAACATGTCATTGAAAAAATAAATATTTCTGCAAATTTTTCTGTTTTTCACACCCAATCCTTTACATTTTACATAATTTCTTTTTAACTTTGTAGCTACCAGTGTTTTTTGAGTAAAGAAAAAAAATGTGATCCAATTTACACTGTACATTTCCAGGAAGCGAAATTCACTTTAGATAATCAACATCCTTTTATTCTTTGAATAACCTTGAATTCCTAGATACTATGGCTAATAATTCCAAAACTTTTGCCTAACAGAAATGTCTGGATTTGATCAAAGGCATACCTTCCATTTCCTATCTCCAATTTCCACTAGAAAATAAGTAAATTGTATCCCTTGAGGTAATGATTCTGTGCTTAAATAATACTGCACATAAGCAGTAAACTGTGGTTCACAGCAACCCAGAAGAATATTATATGCATTATTACTCTGAAGTAATGACTCAATCTCAGTAAACTTAAAAAAAAGGAAAAAAAAACCCCACAAAACACCAACCCACGGTGAAGCCATAGCTATAGGTTCCAGTGAGCAATTCTGAACCTCCATCAAATTAGATCTCTTCAGGACTTTCTGTTTTTAGGCAATAATAAATTCATGCTCTGCTGTGCATTACAATGATGCAGAAAGACTACTTAAATAAATTATAAATAAATGCAATGCACAACATTAACTTATTACTTTGTAAGATAGATGTGCAGTGATTAACTGTAAATAATGGTACAATCTATTAGAAAGAGGGGAAAAAAGGCAAGTCTATTCAGTTCTATAATAGAAGCATAAAAAAATCACGAATAAAAGCAGTTGACAACAAATAGGAAGAAAACATTACATTAAGCCAGAATTTAATAGATGCTGCTCTTTCACCTGTCTTGCTATTTTTGGGAGTCATGAGTTGGTCTCAGTTCATATCGATGACAGGTGACAGGGCAAAACACTACCAAAGAGTTTTCTAAATTGTTATCTTTATAGTAACAGGTTTTGACTCATATGTAGTCTTAAAACCAGAAAATATTTGTAAAACCATAATCATTTTATTTATAACTTAATGCTACACTTTCATGGACTTTTTTAAATTAAGAAGGCCATAAACATACATTCTTAAATTTTAAGTTGAGTTCAGAATTTCTGTAGAAAAATCCCTACCTTTTAAAAAAATATTCTCTTTGATTCCCTGTCTCCTTCAGCCTGAGAAACTCTTTCTAGTTCACCTTTATAGAAAAATGCTATTTGTATTAAGTCTTTTCTTATAATCATCAATTCTCTACTTAGCCACTTGCATCAAATTTCAAGTGTTACTATTATTGAAGTTGAAGTTAATGCTAATTTCAGGAATAAAAGTCAGGAATCACTTTAGGTAAAATAAAAGTTATTTAGTTATACTCTCAGCGTGTAGTATGGATTGTGCCTGAGCTTACTAAAAGTGTGTTGAAATCTTAAAACCTATACATATGGATGTAACACTATTTATTCTTGTTATGTTAGATGGGTAGGGTATATTTTTACTGACTTTGGAGGTATAAAAAACATAGCAAAAATAAAGAAGTTCAAATGGTGAAATGCAGATGTGACATGGAGATGGCCAGAGAATGTATAGCATAAACTAATAGAGACAAAAATTATCCCCAGAGTGAGAAGAGGACCCTCCCGGACTCAGTACCTTAAATTTAAAATTGCAGCATCCTATACTATAGGAAAATGAATTTCTGTTGCAGCACCAGGAAACAAAGGGAAGGGAATAAGTTACCACAGAATTAGTATGCACTAATTCTTGAAGTAAATTTGTTTTTGAATTCCAGGATTTCCCTCCTCTTTCATGAATGAATTCACCATTGTTCTAGTTTGTTTCTTATACCTTGAAGACTAAGAGGCCTTAGGCTTTATTAACTGATTTTTTCTTGAGGAACACTAGAAGCTTGTTGATAATGATATCAGTCACTTGTGACTCATAGACCCAATGTTCAACAGCTCTGAGGCATTCTCTATATTGACCCAACTTCATTATCTCTGAGACACCTACCTCCATTACCCCAGTTATTGAGTCAACCCATCTCATGCAAGGTCTTCCTCTATTGTGCTGTCCCTCCATCCTTTCAAGCTTTATGTTCCTGTCCAAGGACTGGTCCTTCCTTTGTAACATGCTCATATTATGTCAGACAAAGCTTCAAAATCCTTTCCTCCAAGGAGTAGCTTGGTTTCAGCCTCTCTAGGACAAACCTGTCTGTTCTCTTAGCAGTACATGTTATATTCAGTACGCTTCTCCACCACAACAACTCAAAGGCATCGGTTCTTCTCTTCTCATCCTTAGTCATTGTCCAGATTTCTGATGCATAGCAAGTAACTGTGAACCCTGTTTTATCCTGAGCCAATCTCACTGTATGACACACTTAACTCATTACTCCAGTTACTGTGTCAATCTATCTCATCTGGGACCTTCCTATCCTGCATTGATGTTTCACTTCACCAAGAATGATGTC
Organism: Elephantulus edwardii; assembly: GCF_000299155.1. NCBI lineage: Eukaryota > Metazoa > Chordata > Mammalia > Macroscelidea > Macroscelididae > Elephantulus > Elephantulus edwardii. The sequence goes on along the minus strand of NW_006399878.1, from coordinate 7,188,007 downwards.
CTTCTCCAAGCACTGGTCCCTCCTAGACACATGCCCAAAGTACAGGAGACAGAAGTTCAAAATGCTTGATAAATTTTATTTCACCCTCATCAAGGGAGACCTGTGTGTTCTCTTGGAGGTCCATGACATGATTTATACTCTTCTCCGGCATTACAACTCAAAGGCATTGAATTGTAAGCAAGATCCTACTGATATTATCCAAACATGATTGGAACAGTACATCAACAGAGGACTGCAAGATGTGCAAGTGAGATTTAGAAGAGGCCATGGTACTAGAGACATTATAGCCAATGTTATATGGATCTTCGGTGAAAGCAGAGAATACTAGAAGAATGTCTATCTTTGTTTCATTGACTATGAAAAGGCACTTGACTGTGCGGATCACAACAAATTGTGGCTAACCTTGAGAACAATAGAATCCTAGAACACTTAATTGTGTTTATGCTCACTGCCCATCAGCAAATTCATACTGGGGAGAGACCCTATTTGTGCAGTGAGTGTGGAAAAGGGTTCATCACAAAAGGTTACCTCAATGTCCATCAGTGAACTTGTTCAGCATTTCTTAAACTCTAGGAACTGAAGAACAAATTCAAACCTTGAGTTGCTATAATCAGGGATGCTTTAGGCAGAGTATGAAATGATCCAGGAATTATTTAAAGGAGATGAAAAGAGTATATTGAGTCACTGTATGGAAAGGAATTGGCAGTCACAGAAGAATTTAATGAAACATCATATGAGCAAAAGCCTATGGTGATGAAGGAATAAGTTCAAGCTACTTTGAAGGAAATAGCAAAAAATAAGGCTCCAGGAATAGATGGTATACCAATTGACATATTTCAGCTAAAAGATACTGCCCTGGGTGTGCTCACCAAGTTAAGCCAAGAAATCTGGAGAACAACCACTTGGCCAACTGACTGGAAGAGATTTCTATTTGTTCCCATTCCAAAGAAGGGTAACCCAACTGAGTGTGAAAACTACAGAACAGTGTCATTGATTTCACATGCAAGCAAGATTTACTGAAGATTATGCAAAAACGACTGGAACAACACATCAGCAGAGAACTACCAGAAGTCCAGGCTGGGTTTAGAAGGGGTCATGGTACTATACATATTGTAGCTAATGTGAGATGAATCTAGGCTGGAAGCAGGGAATACCAGAGGAATGTATATCTGTGTTTCATTGACTATGCAAAGGCATTTGACTGTGTGGATCGTAACAAACTGTGGCTAACTCTGAGAAGAATGGGAATTCCAGAACACTTGATCGTGCTAATGTGAAACCTATACTTGGACCAAGAGGCAGTCTTCAGAACAGAGCAGGGAAATACTGCATGGTTCAAAATTGGGAAGGGTGTGACACCAGCGATGTGTTCTATCTCCATAACTTTTCAACCCGTATGCAGAAGAGATTATCGGGGAGGCTGGGTTCTATGAGGAGAAGTGTGGCATCAGGATTGGTGGAATTTCTATCAAAAATCTGCATTATGCAGATGACACAACCCTGCTTTCTGAAAGTGAGGAGGACCT
>NW_006399878.1:7175155-7177440 GCF_000299155.1 Elephantulus edwardii | reverse complement strand
CTTTGTCCTCCGTAGGAAAATCTATTTGACTAAAAATTGGAAAATATTGTCCCTTTGTGCACCTGGTCAGGAGGGACCAGTCCTTGGAGAGCAACATCATGTTTGGAAGTATGGAGGGACAGTGCAGGAGAGGAAGATCCTGCATGAGATGGACTGACACAGTATCTGGAATAACAGAGGTAGGTGTGCTGAAGTTAATGAGACTGACTCAGGATACAGCAGGTTTCAGAGCTGTTGTGCATAGGGTCGCTGTGCATCGCAGGTGACTTGGTGGTTCATAACAACAATGACAACTCTTCTTGTTATTGTCTGCCTGCCCGATCTGAGATGTAGTTTTGTAACAAAAGTTCATGGAGAAAGAGGAGGCAGAGGGTAGGCAGAATGGTGTCTCTAGAGCACATCCTCAGGGTGTGGCAGGAGTTGTGCTGCTTGCATCACAAATATTGGTTCATTATTTCATTTATTATTATTATCACATTATTATTCATTATCTGCCCTAGGATATAAGCTCCATGAGAATGGATCATATGTCACTTCAAATAATTGTTTCTCTATTTGGCCTCTTATTTATAAAGGCTTTGGGGCCCTTGGGCCTGCATCTCTCAGACCTGGTTTTTGTGGATCTCCTGAATAAAACAAGCTTGGGAATAGGAGTGACATCCACTTCCAAAAAGGCTCGCCTCCTGTAACTCAATGAACTTTGAGAAATGGTGAAAAGTTTTGTGTGCAAGGTTTTCGTTCATAAGGTCTCCATGGGTCTTCTTTGACTGTACAGCACTTAACAACAACAACAACGGAGGGGCTGCTGTGATGTTAAACATTGTGACACTGATGTGTCAAATGTGATTATGGTTACCCATGGTGGACAGTGTTTGGTGGAGCTTTCCGATTAAAAATGCTTGGAAGCAGGAGTGGCATCCACTTCTGAAATAGCTTGCTTCTGGAAACTCTATGAAAGTGGAGAAATGGTGAAAGTTATACAAAGGTTCATGTCTTTAATTCATAGGATCTCTATGAGTCATCTACGACTCAATGACACTTTACAACAACAACAAAATATTCACCATATTTAATCAAGCAAAGTTTATAGTATATAAAAGAATGTAAATAATATCTTCCCCCAAAATTATCTTAATTTCAAACAATGACTTTCATATTTAACTTTATAAAAGTTATAATAAAAAGCTATTAGTGAAAAACAAGTTTGTAAAAATGCTCTTATGTATTATAAAATTATTTTAAAGAATGTCCTAAACAAGCCTCATATCTATACATGTGTTTTCAATATTGTGTGTGAGATTAGAACAATATAACTCCTAAAAGAACAAAAAACTATGAATCTATCACTTGATATTACAGATCCCATATACAAGTTTACAATATTTTCTTGAATATAAACTCTGAGAAAGAACAAAATATTTTTTTCAAAAAATGGTAAGTCTATAGGGAAAATGGAACGTAATTAAAAAAATGTATTTACAAAAATATTTGTAAGTGTGCCAACCTATTTACCTAAATCAAGTGCTTAAGTTTGAATGAGACAAAAACTTAAAGAATTGAAACCTAAGGTTTATTCTGAGCAGTTATTATATATGCAAATAAAGAGAGCATTTATTTTTCAGGATAAAAAAATAATGAAAATGTCTATAAGTAATCAGTTGCATTGAATTTATAGACTAAGGGGTAGACTTGGGTGTGGCCACTGCTGGAAACTGGGTGTGAGCAGATTAGATTTGGCCACCTGTTTAAAAAGGCTAAAAAGGACTCATAGCACCCTATGAGCTATTACTGAATTGTGTTTGTAAATAGAAAGACAACAAAGAAAGTTTAAAGGGTGAAGAACTCTTGACAGAAGGACTGTGATAATATATTCAAGAAAGAAATATCTAAAATGATTACTTCACAAAATTTTTGTAAAAATATATAAGAAAAGACTAGAGATCATTGGATTATTTTATGTTATAAAAACTATATCTAATGAAGCTTGCAAAGATTGACCAAAATGTAGGAAGCTTAGCAGGTACGTATCTAAGAGAGGAACTAGCAAACTAGAGATAAAATTTAAATTAAGGCACATTTAAATCCAAATTCTAGAAATTATCAGTTTCAGTCTAGCCACTGCCTGTTTCGTGATTTTCTTTAGGAAGTTATTGAAGAAATTACTTTCGAGGATAAAATAAAACAAATACCAGTTTGCTTGGCTCCACGGTCAATACTCTTGGCACCAGTAGCCAGGAAATAAAAAAACGTATTGTCATGGGAAATTCTGTTCTTAGGGACCTCTC
>NW_006399878.1:7170875-7174736 GCF_000299155.1 Elephantulus edwardii | reverse complement strand
GGTCCTTGGAGAGCGACATCATGCTTGGGTGGGTGGAGGGATGGTACAAGAGGGAAGACCCCCTATGAGGTGGATTGATTCCGTGACTGGGGTAATCAGATGGGTGTGTCAGAGGCAGTGCGATTGGCACAGGATAGAGCAGAGTTTAGGGCTCTTACACATAAGTTTGCTATGAGTCGCAAGCAACAGCATATAACAAGAACAACAACATACTTTATACCAGGAGGTAGTCATCAGAACGGAGCAAGCAATTTAAGTGATGTTAAATATAAGAGGCTTCTTGAGGAAAACGTATTCAAGAATGAATATATTTCTAGTAGAATAAACAAATACTAATAGCTAAAAATGAATTTGAGGATGTTGTTGCTTATTGCTGTCAAGTTGAGCACGACTCATAGTGACTATAAACAAAAGACCTGAAACTTTTCTGTGTCATCATTTCTCCAAGTTGATAGAATTTTCAGAAGCATATGGTTTATGCCACTCATGTGTCCAACTCTGTCTTAAACTGGGAGCTCCACCAATCACTGTCCAACATGGGCAACCATTATGGCATGGGTCAGTGTCACAGCAAACACAGATTACCTCAATATAGGAAATTGATAGAAGAGTTCTCTACAGCTTAGAAGAATTTTCCCCAAAATATGATAATTCTAGATGTAAGGGCCTCAGGCCCAAAAGCTCTCCACGAGGTCTTATTGTCACTGAACAAGTTGTTGTTGTTGTTATGTGCCGTTGAGTCACTTGTGACTCATAGTGACCCTATCTACAACAGCCCTAAACTCTGCTCTGTCCTGTGCCAATCACACTATCTCTGATACACCCATCCCGATTACCCCAGTCACTGAATCAATCCACCTCATACAGGGTCTTCCCCTCCTGCGCTGTCCCTCCAAAGCATGATGTCCTCCTCCAAGGACCGGTTCCTCCTTACAACATGTCCAAAGTATGTAAGATGGAGCCTCAGAATCCTTGCCTCCAGGGAGCCACCTGGTTTAACTCTTTCCAGGATGAATCTGTTTGTTTTCCTATCAGTCCATGGTACACAACACACAAACAAAAAACAAAACCCAGCACTTCACACTATCTACAGTCCAGAACGAGAGCTCTAATCTTACAGAGTACAGCTGTATCAGAGAATAGAAAACTATTTTTAATGCACAATTCTCTACTGTGATAATCTATAAAGCAATTTGAATATCAGAATAACAACATATTCAATCAAATTTCCTTTCAGGCACACCCTTTCAGAAGATCTTTTCAAGAGAACATCAACAAAAATATAACCCTGAAAAATCTAGGGACTAAACTGAAAACGGAGCAAATTAGTTTGCAAAAACTTAGGAACTAAACTGAGACTAGAGAAAACTGTTGTTTGTTGTTGTTATGTGCCGTAGAGTCGTTTGCGACTCATAGCGACCCTATGTACAAAAGCCCTAAACCCTGCTCTATCCTGTGCCAATCGCAGTGCCTCTGACACAGCCATCCTGATTACCCCAGTCACTGAATCCATCTCATAAAGGGTCTTCCCCTCTTGTGCCATCCCTCCACCCTCCCAAGCACAATGTCCCTCTCCAAGGACATTACCCTCCTTATAGAGAGAAAACTACTTTGCAAAAATTAGGGATAAACTGAGAACAGAAAATTAACAAGAAAGGAAATAATCCAACATGGACTAAATAATTAGAATGGATTGATGCCATGTCCATATCTCAGATAGTTTATTGACTTAAAGGAAATATATGTGTATTTATTCACACGCATAAAATTAGTTATTTTGATGATACTTTGTGAATATGGGTAAATTGAAGGACAACTAGGTAATATTTCTTGCATAAACAGCAAGAACTAAAGACAATTGTGCAATTCATGAATAATTTTTTCTCTTCCAAAACTGCAGTTATTTCACAATTATTTTTTTCCAATATTTCCCTTACTGAATAATTTCAAAACATTTTGTTTCATTTTTGGAGGGAAAAATTGTTGATTGCCGTCAAGTCAATCACGACTCATAGTGACTCTATGGAAAAAAGACCTAGCTTCTCTATTATGTTCAGGGAGATCAGCTGGCATAGTCCACAGGAAATTGGGCAGCTAACCCAAAGGTGATACCTTTCAAAAGATTTGAATCTACCAGCAGCTCCATAGGAGAGAGTTGTGAATTACCTCTCACGTGTTTTGCTCAGGTTGTTATGTACCATCATGTGGGAACCTACTATATCTGATCCTCCAATGGCTTTTGAAAGGCAGTAAATTGAAAAGTGCAACAATGAATGAATTGAAACCCTAAGTCCTTGTAAACTTTCATTAAAATTATTTTTTTAAAATTCTAAAAAAAAAAAAAAGGCAGTAAATCACATGGGAGAATCGCCATCTTTCTGTCATGGAGCAACGGGTGGACTCAAACTGTGAGCCTGAATGTTGGAAGCTCATCTCCTTACCTCCAGGCCACCAGAGTTTTCCCTCATACTACTCAGAAACCAAATGGAGTGTCATACAACAGGATGGCATTGAGCTTGAGATTTCTGGGGGGACTTTTACTCCTATTATAACAAATACATTATTTAACAACTTAATGACAATGGCATAATAATTGTAAAAACAAAGAAATTTAGTAACACATCACAAGTGGACAGTGGCATGGGAAATAAAATGTGCATTTGCTGTGAATTATTTGTTTTGCTGTGGCATTTGTCAGTGTGTTTAATCTAAAGCAAGGGCCATTCAGGCAATATAATAATTGGAGGATGATTAAGAGAGTTAATTTTCTACCTACCCTCTAGTGTTATTTCTGCTTTCAAGATTTCCCTGATTGGTCATTTCACTTTAGGGAATTTTATTAGAAATAGAAATAAGATCACTTTTAAAACTCCTACTGAACTGATAAAAAAAAATTACACTAGAAACAATAAAGATTGTAGGTATCTTCTAATAGGATTAAAATAATAGTGCTTATTTCTTGCTAGATAAGTGCATAATGACTCTCCCTTTGTTTTTCTCTCTTCTTTAAATTCTCACCTCTCTCATTCTAAAATTGGTAGAGAATGAGAATATTCATTCAAAAATTAATATATTTTATTCTAATAATCTTTATCATAGAGTTGTTTCCTGCAGGCTTTCATTTTCTGAACAGCTTCTTCTTGCGGTACACTAATTTTCCATTGTATCAAGAACCTAATAGGATATGTAAGGTAAAATAAACAAACATATAAGCAAACGCCACAAATTGCAAAGGTTTTTCTGAGCACTAGAAAAGAGGTTGAAAATTATCTGAATGGAAAGCACTATTGAATGGCTTAATGCCTTATGTCATATTAACAATATTTTCCACCATCAAAATAATAATAAAGTAATGATATAAATCTGTAAAACATACGTTTATATATATTAAATGAGAAAAGTGCATGAAATAAAATTTGTTTGATGATTTTTATCAATACATAATATGCTCTGTGGGTGGAAGATTTGCAGCAACCTCCCTTACAGATGTACAGCCTCAGACCTGATGGAGGGTCATCTTTACTCCGACTTGACTTCATGGCGGTATGTTTGCTTTAGTTTTATGTGCAAGTAACGGTTGCCTGCGGTATGTTCGGGTAATCAGGAAGGTTAGGCATAAGTCGTGATACCTAACGTTTATCCTCAAGGACGAGTTGCTATGAGGGACCCGTAGGATGCTGCACGGGCTGGCATCCAGCTCAAAAGAGTGGTGTGTTTCTTTAAATTCCAGCCTCCACATGCGTGCCAGCTTCTAAGCATATCATCAAAGAGTAATGCTGGGACAAATGGAAAGTGTCTTTTTTGGGATACAATCTCCTTTTAGGGTACGACAGCCTTTGACACAGCTTGAAACTTGATTAT
>NW_006399878.1:7146754-7164248 GCF_000299155.1 Elephantulus edwardii | reverse complement strand
GGAATATACTTGAGTCCAGGCTAGGTAGGTAGTTCTGGTGGGTTCTCATGTCACAAAATTTTCTTTGCCGTATACTGATATCAGAAGTGGAATTTAAGTCAATATTTTCAAACTTCTGGCAGAAGTTACACCAGTTCATCAGTCCCAGTATCCTCTTTTCCTAGTAAATTTTTTTTTAAGCAGAGAAAATTTTAGAATGGTTGTTGTTGTTGTTGTTATGTGCCGTCGAGTCGTTTGCGACTCATAGCGACCCTATGTACAACAGCCCTAACCTGTGCTCTATCTTGTGCCAATCTCATTGCCTCTGACACACCCATCCCAATTACCCAATGCAATACGTTTTTTTTATTTCCTGGCTACTGGTGCCAAGAATGTTGACCGTGGAGCCGAGCAAACTGAATCTGTGAACAATCTCAATCTCTTCGCTATCCATCTTGATGCTACCAATTGGTCCAGTGGTGAGAATTTAGAGGTTTTCTATATTTTCTATTAATGCTTTCATTCCAGAATAAAGTGGATCCTACATAACTTCTGAATCAAAACAATTCAATAACTTATAGTTATTAAGAGCTGTAAATAATATCTTTTTCCCCTCTATGGGGTGCCCTGTGAATTAAAACCGTCAGAGAAAATGGCCTTGAGATTAATAGCACAAAATCTTATAGACTGCTCCCTCCGCTTTGACTTGTTGTCTTGAGGTGTAATGAAATAAACTTCAACTGATAGCAACCCTGTGAACAACATATCTGAATTTTGTCCTATTCTGCAACATTCTTAGAATCCCTGAGGATGTAAGGCTTTCACAAGGATCTCACAATCTCACAACCCCAATTATTATTGTCGCTGTATTTATCCATATTGTTGAAGGTTTTACTCGCTCTCTGTGACTCTTCACATTTCCCAGTATGATGTATTTCTGACAAATATGAGTTCCTCCTGACAAAAATCCCAAATTATATGAATTTAACATTCATTATCCTTTCATATAAAGAAAACGTTTACCATTTAAATGTGTGTGTGTATGTGTGTATGCACACATGCGTGCTCACACACATAGACACATAGAGGAAGAGGGAGAGAGAATGATATTCCATATTGTTTTGGAAGTTCTTGTTAGGGTAATACAAGAAAAAAAAATAAGAGGCATACTGATTAGCAAAGAGGTGGTAAAACTGTTCCTGTAAGTAGACAATATGATAGCATACACTGAAAACCCCAAGGATTAAAAAAAAAAACAAACCAAAAAACCAAAACCTAATAGACAAACATAGTGGAGTGGCAGGATATAAGATTAATATACAAAAATCAGTGGCATTCCTCTACAGTATCAAAGAAAACACAGATAAGGAAACTAAAACAGCAATACCATTTACAAAAGCCAACCACAATTTGAGATGTTTAGTGTTGTCCAATCAAGTACGACTCACAGGGATACTATGAACAAAAGACCTAAACCCTGTTCCATAACTATCATTGTTTCTCTATTAAGTTCATAGGGTTGTCAATAAACCTAACTAGAGATACAGTAGTCCTTTAAAAAAATTAAAACAAAAAAATGCACAAATCTATAAAACACTACTGTGGGAAACAATAAGAGACCTAAGTAAATGGAATAATATTTCTTGTTCATGGATAGGAAAATTCAACATAGTGAAACTAACAAACATACCCAAAACAATCTACATGTTTAATGCATCACCAAGATAGTTACCAAATTCTTTTTGCATAGGTAAAAAAAGTAATTGCCTTTTTTTTAAAAGACTCCTAAAAACTAAAAGCACTTCTGAAACATTAAAATAAAGTGGGAATCATAGAATTCCTTATTCTCAAAATCTACTACACAGCTATTATAATCAAAATAATATTTTACTGGTACAAAGACAGACACGTAGACCAACGGAAGACAATTGAAAAACCAGAAATTTACCCATCTACCCACTCTTACATATCACAGAAACAAAACCTAAATAGGGAAACAGCCACCACTTCAACAAATTTGGCACAACTGAACTTATGCATAACGCTGGAGGAAGTTCCATATCTCACTCTATACACAAAAATCAACTTAAGGTAGATCACAAACACTCTCCATAATGAAGAAGTAATTACAGAAGTGAGAAATCAGCATACGGTTATGTAATTGAGTCAATATTTTGAGCTGTTATTTCAATTATCCTTCAATAGAATCTTGGAAAAGAAATATTTCCTATACTACCATAGATAGTAACATTTGCATTTTAGTTGCATACAGATATTTTATTTTTATTACTTATAACTATTTTCTATTTTTATCCATCATGTAATTAGCCTAGGATCACTGTAAGATAGACTTTATACCAAACTATATTCAAATATTCATTAGTTAAGAAATAAAACAACATATTACATCGGGAAACTCTGTTGCCAACAAACTATTTAAAATGCTCTAGAGCAAATATATTATTTTAAAGACTAAGGTGGACTTGAATGAAGTCTTATTTGGCCTTTTTAATTGCTCTCTATGCTTGTGAATGTTGGACAATCAATTAAGAAAGAATTAATACCTGTGGATTGTGATTATGGTGAAAAATACTCACTTTATGTACAGGGAATTACTATGAGTTTGCATCTACTTTAGGGCAATGCATTTTATATTAGTTTCAATTAAATGTTTAGTAACTTTCCTTTATTATTTATTTTTAAAATTTAGTTGTGTATTACTAGACTAATCGATAAACTATTCTGAAATGCATCCGTCAATGATACCATTGTATGTGTTCTAAGATTAGCCATTAGATTAAGTTGAGAGAGTTATTACAGAGCTAAAAGATGTCATGACTACTGACAGCAGTTAGAATGGTTAGTTATAATTAGTACAATCCAAAAACATCCCCAAATTCTGAAAGAAATTGTCAACATTTTTAGCACAAAATTAACCCACAAGACACTTTGAAGATTTAGTTTGAATTATAGATGTCGATTCACCTATCAACAATTTTGTCTTGAGAAAATAGTCATTGCTCTGGTAAAATTAAGATGAATATAAATAACTGTCAATAATTTATAATTAGTATTATTATACATTGTAATATGAATATCATAGTTTCTTCAGACCTTTACAGTGTATTTATTATTTTATGTTTAACGAAATCCTAGTGTTGGTGGCTTAGTGATAAAAAATGTACTGCCAATCTGAAGCACATAGTTTAAATCTACCAGCTGCCTCATGGGAAAAAGACAGAGAATCTCCTCCAGGGTGAGTTACTGCCTTTGAAAATGCACTGAAGGGTCAACTGTGGGTCAGTTCTGACTCAATAGTACTCAATAAGTGGTAAAAAGCTTAGTTTTTTTTAATAAAAAGTTTAATAATACATCAGGTGATTTGCTCCCATAGAGATAACGGCCCAAAAAACCCTCTTCAATTTATTACCCTGTTCATTTAGGGTAATAACATGAATTCCTTTAGGGATAGTCTTAAATATCTTAAAAATATATACCAAATCAATACGATTAACACTATTGAACAGAGAGCAGAAGTGCCTCAGAGGGTATGCTAAACTATAAATTTTTATGGATGCAAGAGGCCTCATCTTTTGCAGTGGAGTAGCTGATGAGTTCAAATCATTAGCCTTTTGGTAAGCAATTGATGCTTAATATATATGCCAGATAAAAGAGCAGAAACTGACTACTACTATAAAGTACTATAAAGAGGGAATTGACTAGCAGCAACATTCCCATGTCAGTGAGAGGTAATGGACTCAGTTGAATTATTACCGAAAAGAACTCATATATATGTTTTCCTTGTCAAAACTTGGTTCATTTGAATTGGAGAAACTATCTTGCTTGATAATGTCAAAATCTAATGTCTGTATATATATACAATATACACCGCACAAAATATAGAAGAAAATGGAAATACATGATTTATGGGCATTTCAATTAATAAATAATTAAACAGATTCTGGAGAAAATTGCACAGGCAAAATGACTACCTGCATGCACATAGCAATCTATCTCCTAAGATATTTTACTGAGCAATAATTTTAGAGTTATTGCTACAAAGCACATTAATGTTTGAGCTTTCACAATTATCGGGATGTTGATTGAACTTTGAAAGAGCATTGAACATTGCAAATTTTCTGACATTAATATGCAGAAAAGACTTACTTTGAGGATATTCCCTGATATCTATCATAAATTTCCCCAAATCATTGGCTTTGTACAGCATAGCAGAACTGCCTCATTGGGTTTAAAGAATTTACAGATGCAAGCTGCCTTACCTTTTTTTTTCTTTCATGCAGTAGCTCCTGGGTTCAAACCACTAACCTTTCGATAAGCAAATAAATACTTAATTACAGTCCTATATGATTATATAACTCTAGATATGTCTTTCTAAGACCTTGAATATTATGTCTCAGTAAATCTGAAGCGAGTCTATCCTTAATTAGGCTAAATGAAAAGATAAATATTCTTAAGGTAACAAATTACAAAAATCTCTAAGCATTTTTTTTTCTAAAAAAGGGAGTCTCCGGCCAGTCTTTCATTGTTTTTGTTCAAATGTTCCTGTTCCTCTAGGTCGTATAGCCCTGGTGTACAAGTTGCCGTCCCGCGGTCACTTGTGGTTGCTGTGAGGCTGAACCCTGTGACACGGATGTGTCAAATGCGTTAATGGTTGGCTACCCAATGCTGACTGAGAGTTGGGTGGAGCTCCCCAATTAAACAAGCGTGGAAGGAGGAGTGGCGTCCACTTCCATAATAGCTTGCCTCCGGAAACACTATGAACCTGGAGAGAGGATGAAAGGCACCCACGCGTGGCGGACTCTCCTTCATAGGGTCTCTATGAGTCGCCTGCGACTCGACGGCACTTAATAACAACATAGAAAGACAGAACCAACTGACCACTTTAGACAATTCAAGCACAAGAAAGATTCTTTGTAATGTGTAATGTCTATAGTTTGCTGAAATAATTCAAGCTTTATCACAACAGTGATAAAGTATAGTGCATGCTTATCAATATTTCACTGGTCTCTTATATACTAAGTGTTGTATGAATGAGAATAATTAAAAAAAACTAGTTAATCTTATTGCACTCATTCCCTAGTAAAAAAGAGCAGGGGAAATTTAGGGGAACGGTAGAGAGATCAGGTTAAATCTTCTCAAGGTGCATATCCTGATATTTTTAGTTGCACTGTGATACTTTACATGTTTAGTGAAAACATATATTCATCTCATTTAATTAAAATGAGAATAAATAAGAATAAAAAGAAAAGCCAGAAATTTTGAAAAGGCTTTGGATTTCAAAGTTCTGTTTATGAAGTGCATCTTCATAATGTATTTGTTGCTGTTGTTGTTGTGAGGTGCCATGGAGGAAATAATTACTTGTACAGACCCTATAAATAACGGATTGCTACTTTCTCCTATTCTATTCCATCCTCAGCTTCTCTCAGCCTTAAAGCTCATTGCTACAGTCACTGTGTAAACCCACCTTGCAGAGGATCTTCCTTTCTTTTGCTGACGGTGTCCCTTTTCAGGGAATAGCCCTTCATAACAATATGTCCAAAGTATGAGAGTTTCATCATTCTTGCCTTTAAGAAGTACTCTGGCCACATTTTCTCCAAAACATATTTGCTTATTCTTTTGGCTGTCTGTAGTATACTCAGTACTCTTCTGCAAAACCAAAACTCCAAGTTATTGAGTCTTATTTATTGCCCAGTTCTCAGATGCATAGAAAGTTGCTCTTCCAGTCAGCTGGTCAGGTAGCTCTTTCAAATGTCTTCATATAGACTGGTAAGCACACCCAAAGCTGTATTTGTTATTTAAAACATGTCAATTTGTATTCCATCAACTCCTGGGGCCCCAAGTTTTTGCAATTCTTTCAATATAGTTTAAAGGTTTTCCTTTATTACCATTGTCTCTTTAACATATGGTACTTCCAAAAATTTGACTGTATAGATCACAACAAATTGTGACTAACTATGAGAATGAGAATCCAAGAGAACTTGCTTGTGCTCCTATGAAACTTATACATGAACCAAAAGGCAGTCATCAAAACGGAGCAAAGAAACAGTATATGGTTCAAAATAGGGAATGAAGGGCATCAGGGATGCATCCTATCTTCATACCTTTTCAATCTATATGTGGAACAGCATCGTTAGGCTGAAATTTATGAGGACAAGTGTGGCATCAGGATTGAGGAAGACTTATAGATAGCATGCATTATGCAGATAGCACAGTGTTGTATGTGAAACTGAGGAACTAAGCATTTGCTATAGAGGGTCAAGAATTGTAGTCTTCTTCAATATTGATTGAATTTTAACATCAAAAAGACAAAGATTCTCACCACTGGGGCAATTGGTAGTAGTACCATGATGGATGGAGAAGAGATTGAAGTAGTTAACAATTTCACTTTGCCAGCTCCACAATCAACACTATTGACATCAGCAGTCAGGAAATGAAAAGACTAAACTGATTGGAGTAATTCTGCTGTCAGGGATTTTGCCAAACTTCTGAAGAGCAATGGTGCCAGTCTAGAGACTAAGGTACGACTGATTCAGGCCGTGGTCTTTGCAATTACTTGTTATGCATGGTATGAACAATGACTAAGGAAGACAGAAGAAGAATTGATGCCTTTGAGTTGTGGTTCTGGAGAAGAGTATTGAACATGCCATGGACCACCAAGAGAAAAATAGGTCTGTCTTGGAGAGGGTGAAACCAAGTTTTTCCTTAGAGGCAAGAATTTCAAAGTTCCATTATATGTACTTTGGGCACATGCCTAGGAGGGACCAGTCCTAGGAGAAGGACAACATGCTAGGAAGGTGGAGGGACAGAACAGGAAAGGGAGAACCAAGATGAGATGGAATGGCGTGGCAACTGAGGCAATCAGATTAGGTGTTCAGAGTTAATGAGACTATCTCAGAATAGGGCAGGGTTCAGAGTTATTCTACCTAGGGTCACTATGAGTCAAGGATGAGTCAATGAACACAAAAAACAACAACAACCTTCCTGAAATCCTTTTTACTTTTCAGGTCACTATCGAAGTACCTACAACGTTGATATCGAAAGTACAGGGTAGAGTAAAGGATAATTAGGTAGTGTTTATGACGTCTAAAGCACAGTATTCAGTGTTTACTAGATGTATCTTCTATGAAATACACATTAAAACAGTTAGAAATCATTGTTTGTTGTTGTTAGTTAGCATGAAATCAACTATAATTCATAGTGAACCTACAAACAGTAGATCAGAACCTTGCCCTGCACTATTCTTATGGTCTCCAGCATGCTCCAGACCATTATGCAATCACTGTGCCCATTCACTGTTGTTATGTTTCAGGACTTTGCGGGCTTAGTACTAAAAACTGTACTGCAATCCAAAAGGCATGTGGTTTAAATCTATTAGTTGCTCTCCAGGAGAATTATTGGCAGTCTCCTCCAAGGCGATTTATTGCCTCTGAAACCTTGTGGAGGGCCAGCAATGGATATGTTCTGACTCAATTGCACACAACAACAAAAACATGCCAATCCACTAGCAGTAAAAAACCCAGAATATAAAAAAAGAAACTTCACAGTGGGATTGAAATTGTTGATTTATGGAATATAAAAAGTTAAGAATAAAGCAACTCATGTTAACGTCTTATTTCTATGAACAAAGAACATTTTTGCTTTCTTTTTAATCATTTCAATGGGCATGAAGAGTTCTGGTGGTAAAATGATGGCACTTCACTTCTAAAAAATTACTAGCAAAAGATTGCTAACCAAGTTGTTGTATCCACCCAGTATTTCTGTGGGAAAAATACTTGGTGTCTTGCTCCTGAAAAGATTTTAATCAGGAAATTCTACAGGCCAGTTGTACTCTATAACACAGGATCTCTATGAATTGAAAATCAACTTGAAGTCACTTAACAAAATTGAACCTGTCTTTCACTTCCTGCTATAGGTAACTGGGAAGAGGAAAGTAACAGAGGCCAAAGCACTAGAGCAAGTTCTCTGTTTGCATTTCCCCTGAGGAAGGCAGGATATGGAAGTGGAGCGACACAGAGAAGGACATCCTTGCTTGTTTAGATTTGGGGCAAGTGAAGGACAGAGAAATTGACCAACTCAACCATACAAAGGATACTTCAGAAACTCCCAGACAGGCTTCTAAAACAGTAGGCAGAGACTAGGTTTATACAACACCATTTCTTGAGCAAGAAGCTACTGACCTGGAAAACCTCTCCTTAAGTATAGGGTTCCTTGATGTTGGATTGTGTTTATGGTCATCTCAGGTTTTAGGAAAATGGAACAGATCCTTTTTCCTTCACTTGTTGTGTTGTTGTTACGTGCTATCGAGTCTCTTGTGACTCATAGCAACCCTATATACAAGAACCCTGGACTCTGCTCTATCCTGTGCCAACCTCATTTTCTCTAACACACCTACTCCCACTACCCCAATCACTGAATGAATCCATTTCATTGAGGGTCTTCTTCCTCTGTGCTATCTCTCCACTCCCTCAAACATGATGCCCCTCTCCAAGGACTGGTCCCTCCTTGCAGTGTACTCAAGAATCGTTGACTCCAATGAGAAGTCCAGTTTCATACTCCCCAGGACAGACCTGTTTGATCTCTTAGCAGTCCATGGTATATTCAACACTCTTCTCTAGCACTAAGCTCAAAGGCATCAATTCTCTTCATATCATCCCTAGTCACTGTCAAGTCCTCCAATGCATAGCATGCAATTGTGAAGACTATAGCCCAATCAGGCACACCTTAGTCTCTAGCTTGACATCATTGTTCTTCAGTACTTTGGAGAGGTCCCTGACTGCTGACTTTCCCAATGCAACTTGTCTCTTGATTTCCTGGCTGCAGGTACCAAGAGGGTAGACTGTGGAGCCAAGCAAAGTAAAACTGTTAACTTTCCCAATCTCTTCACCATCCATAGTGATGCTGCCAATTGTCCCAGTGGTGAGAATGTTTTTTGGTTTTTTTTTCTTGATGTTGAGCTTCAATCCGTATTGAAGGCTGCAGTCCTTGACCTTCTGTAGCAAGTACTTCAGGTCCTCCTCAGTTTCAGCAAGGAGGGTTGTGTCATCTGCATAATGCAGTTTATTGATGAAACTTCCTCCAATCCTGATACCACATTCCTCCTCGTACAACCCAGAGTCCTGGATGATCTGTTCTGCATACAGATTGAAAAGGTATGGTGACAGAATACATCCCTGATGGACCCCTTTCCAATTTTGAACCATGCAGTGTCTCCTTGCTCTCTTCTGATGACTACCTTTTGGTCCAAGCATAGGTGTTACATAAGCACAATCAAATGCTCTGGGATTCCTCTTCTTCTCAGAGTCAGCCACAGCTTATTGTGATCCACACAGCCAAAAGCCTTTATATAGTCAATGAAGCACAAATACACATTCCTCTGTACTCTCTGCTTTCTGCCAAAGATCCATCTAACATTAGCGATAATATCCCTAGTAGCATGACCTCTTGTAAACCCAGCCTGCACAGCTTGTAGTTCTCTGTTGACATGTTGTTCCAGTCGTTTTTGGATAATTTTCAGCAGAATCTTGCTTGCATGTGATATTAATGATTTTATTCAATAATTTTCACACTCTCTTAAGTCACCTTTCTTTGGAACAAATATCGATCTCTTCCAGTCACTTGGCCAGCTTTCTTGGCACAACTTAGTGAGCACATCCAAGGCAACATTTGTTTGTTGAAATATGTCAATTGGTATGCAGTCTAGAATATTTACATTTATGTGGGAGGTAGAATGTTTTAGATATTCAAGAGGCTACAAAGGGCCTCTATAAGAATGAAGATAAAACTCAAACTCTCTGCCATTGAGTTGTGATTCATAGCAACTACCATGTTTGCAAGGTTGTGAATAATAGGAGATTTACTATCTTTTTTGAGGAGCTCATAGTGGATTTGAGCTACTGGAGAGGGACTGCCTCTGAGCCAGAAGCATAACTTTTTGCGGACAGAGCGAACACAGCTACTTAGTAAAGACGATGAGATTTCTAAAGAGATTTTCAAAAGAGGACTTGCAAAAAGAAATCCCTAGTAATACGTTTCCCAAAATTCCTTATTCCACATTTTTGCCTGGGTGAAGTCTGTATTTCCTCACCACAAAATACACCACATTCTTGTAATAACCACATAAGAAATTGCTTCCATTTAATTTTTATAGAAAGGAAAAATCAGTTGCTATAGTTTGAATTTTGATTTATGGTAATCCTATAACTATGTAGAACTGGCCTCCATAAATTTTTCAAAGACTCATTTTTTTCAGACTTAGATCACCAGGTCTTCACCCCAAGCATTTCAGAGTAGATTTAATACTACAACCTTCTAGTTAGCAGTTGAACATATAAGTCATTTGCACCAGCCAATAATTCTTGACAAGGATAATAACTAAGAAATTAGTACATTTTGTCAGATGCTAGTATTTCTATAAAGACAGCAACTTGTAAGAATAACCCATTAGGAATAATTATAACTTTCTAGATAAACAAGGTGCTATTTATCCTAATTAATATATATTGTTTTTCCAATTGATTATTTCAAAAGCCTATTGTTGCTAACATGGTGATGTCTTCCTCCTCATTTTTTAATATGTTTAATTTTTAAAGCTAGGATTCTATGATGCATGGTAAGTCACTTTATTAATTGGAACAATTTGCTGTAACTTGGCATTGTTTCAAAAGCAAATTCTATCTATGCTTCAGTTACTCTATGTACTTTGAAGAAATATTTTTAATATATTTGTAAATTGACAGGATTTTTATGTGTAATTATCAGAGGAGAATATATCATATAAACACATGCACACACACAACACAGATATATGTGTGGGTAAATTGTAAAAGATTTTTTATCTTAAAAGTCACATAAAAATTGGAAAGTAAAAATGGATTTGAGAATTCTCATTTTGATAAAAATGTGAAATAAGGTGATGCATTATTACATTTGGTATTTTTAAAACCCATCTATATTTTGCATATGGATTATAAGTATACACTCTGAAATAAACAGATAGTACTGTTGGAGAGATGAGACTAGGAAGAGGTTATTTTTGCATTTTGAAATAAATCACTAAGGATTATTTTTGAGATTGTTTGCACTCGTGCCAGTATTCATGTTTAAAGTCTGCTATGTCAGCTTAATTAACAACTGTTGCTAACATCACAGCAGGATAGGAACCGACACTTGTCATTTCTTCCTATTTTGGCCATGGAGCTCTTGTAAATGTTATAGTAGGGATAAATGATCTATTCAACATGAGGCTGGGTACATGAAATTGAACAAGCCCTTATAGCTAACCAGAGGACTCCTTCGAAGCAAGGATGGCAAGGTTTTGTCTTACCTAATTTGGATATGCTTTCAGGAAGAGTCAATCCTTAAAAAAGACATCCAGCTTGGAAAAGTAGATGTATGCAAAATATAGAAAAATACTCAATCAGATGGACTGATACAGTGATTATTACAACAGGTTTAGACAAAGTAGACATTGGGAGAATGGTACAGGATTGAACAGAATTTCCTTCTATTGTGATAATGTTGCTATGATTCAAGGTAAAACCCAAAGCAAAAACACCGTGTGAAAGTTATGTGACATTATGGGAGAAATCAATGTTTTCTTTCTCTCACAGAGGAACTGATATATTCAAATTATACCCTTTGGGTTGGCAGTGCAACTCATTATCATTAGGCCATGAGCATTCTGAAAATATCTATCTTCAACATTCTTTTAACTTTAAAATTTATTAAACACTTTGAAAATTAGTAGGTCATATATGTCATATATGTCTATTGTATAGTAGTAGATGATGGCTATCAAATGATGCAGTCAGAAATTGATCAAAAATGTAACCAAGATGCATTAATAATAATAATAATGGGTGACTGGAAGGCAAAAATTGGAAACCAAAAACAGAGATCAGTAGTCAGAAAACATGGACTTGACAGAAATGAGGTTGAGGATAGAATAATAGATTTCTTACAATGACTTATTAATAACAAATACCTTTTGTATGAAACTTAAATACAGGCTATACACATGAATTTCATCTGATTGGATGCATCGGAATCAGATCTATTAAATTAGTGGA
Organism: Elephantulus edwardii; assembly: GCF_000299155.1. Classification (NCBI taxonomy): domain Eukaryota; kingdom Metazoa; phylum Chordata; class Mammalia; order Macroscelidea; family Macroscelididae; genus Elephantulus; species Elephantulus edwardii. The sequence continues at coordinate 7,152,180 of NW_006399878.1, read as the reverse complement.
AGGAATCATTGGAGAAGGCCAATATCAGCAGTGAAAACTTGTCCAGGTGCTGATTGGTGAACAAACCATCAATTACTCGTATGCAAGCTAAAATTAAAGCTAAAGAAGATTAAAACAAATCCACAGAAATGCAAATTTATCTTGAGACTATCCCGCTTGAATTTAAAAACAAACTCAGGAATAGGTTTGAGGTCTTTATATTAATTAATTAAAACTATATGATCTGTGGGAAGATATCAAGATAAAAATTCATGAAGAATGCAAAAAGTCTTTACAAAAAAGGAAAAAGAAGACCAAAATGGATATCATAAGAGACTCTGAATATTACACTAGAGCGTCGAGAAGCCAAAGCAAAGGGAAGAAATCAAGAAGTAAAGGCACAGAATAGATTTTAAAGGGTAGCTCAGGAAGACAAAGCAAAGTATTATAATGAAATCTGCCATTAGCTAGGGTCAGAAAATCAAAAGAGCTGAACTCGCTTAGCATTTCTTAAGCTGAATGAACTGAAGAACAAGTTCAAGGCTTGAGTTGCAATACAGCAGAATATTGAATGATTCAGGAAGCATTAAAAGAAGATGGAAGAACTATACAGAATCACTGTAGCAAAAAGAAGTGATTGACACAGAAGAATTTAGAGAAACAACATAAGATCAAGAGGCAACGGTGAGGAAGGAGAAAGTTCAGGCTTCTCTGAAGGACTTGAAATAGCAATTGACATAGTTCAACAAACAGATGCTGCCCTGTATGTGCTCACCACATCGTGCCAAGAAATCTGGAGGACAACTATTTGGTCAACTTACTGGAAGACATCATGTTTATTCCCATTCCAAAAAAAAAGGTGACATGACAGAGTATGGAAATTATTTAAAAAATTACTAATAACACACTAGGAAAATGCTGCTGAAGATCAAACCAAAATGAATGGAACAGTACATTCACAGAGAATTACCAGAAATACAAGCTGAGTTTAGATCATGGCACCAGGGACATTATTGCCAATGTCAGATTGATCTTGGTAGAAAGTAAAGAGTAACAGAGGAATGTCTATCTGTGTTTCATGGACTATACAAAGGCATTTGACTGTGTGGATCACAACAAATTGTGGCTAACCTCGAGGAAAATGGGAATCCCAGATCACGTGACTGTGCTTTTGTGAAACCTATACTTGGACCAGGAAGCCGTCCTCAGAACAGAGCAGAGAAACATTGCATTGTTCAAAATCAGGAAAGGAGTGTGTCAGGGATGCATTGTGTCTCCATACCTTTTCAACCTAAATGCAGAGCAGATCATTCAGGAAGCAGGACTTTATGAGGAAGAATATGGCATCAGGATTGGAGGTAGACTCATCAATAATCTTGATTATGCAGATGACACAACCTTGCTTGCTGAAACTAAAAATGACCTGAAGCATTTTCTGCAGAAGGTCAAGATCTGTAGTTTTCAATATGGATTGTAGGTTAACATAAAAAACACAAAGATTCTCACCACTGGATCAATTGGAAGTACCAAGGTGAATAAAGAAGAGATTGAGGTTGTCAACAATTACAGGTAACTCAGCTCTACAATCAACACTTTTAACACCAGCAGTCAGGAAATCAAAAGACAAATTGCACTGGGTAAATCTGTTGCCAGGGACCTCTCCAGAGGACTGAAAAGCAATGATGTGAGTCTGGAGACTAAAATGCACCTAATTCAGGCCATGAACTTTGCAATCACTTGCTTTGTATCAAATATCTGGACAATGACTAAGAATGATAGAAAAATCGATGTCTTTGAATTGTGGAGCTAGAGAAGAGTCTTACACATACCATTGACTCCCAAGAAAACAAATAGGTCTGTCTTGGAGAGGGTGAAACTAAGTTTCTCCTTGGAAGCTCAAAATTTGAAGCTACGTCTCACATACTTTGGGCATGTAGCTAGGAGAGACTGCTCCTTGGAAAAGGACAGCATTCTTGGAAGGGTTGAGGGATAGAGCAGGAGAGGAAGACTTCAGATGACATGGATTGATACAGTAACTGGGGTAATTGGGGTTGGTATGTCAAGTTTGTCAAAATTAGTGTCACTGGCTCAGGACAGGGCAGAGTTCAGAGCTGCTACACATAGGGGTTTTTTGGGTCGCAGGTTACTAGAAAGAACATAACAACATTACATATGTAGCATACTTATTAGTAAAAAGTACAATGCCATAATATTGGATCTTGAATTTTCTCTCTTTTATGTGTACAGATAAGGATAATTTAGTAACCAAATTTAATTAATTATTAATAAAATATGTAAATATCATTTCGTGAAAAACAGAGTGAAATGAATCTGAATTTAAAGTTTTTAAAACCTTAATTTTCTTAATCATATTAAATCTCTCTCCATCAGTTAATTGCTTCTCAGCTATGTCATAAGAAAAAAATATAATCATTTCACACACAAGGAATAAAATAGAAAATTTTCAATTTGTTAGAGGTATTTGTGAAATATCCACAGCTAGCATCACTCTCCCTGGAGAAATAGTAAGAACATTCCACTTAACACCAAAACCAAGATAATAGATAATTTTCTCACCACTGCTATTCCCTATTGTACAATAAATTATAACAAGAGCACTTAGATTAGAAAATGAAAGAAAATATAAACCTGTTGAGATGGAAAAATCAAAACTATCCCTTTTCAGAAGATATATTCTCATAGACACAAAAAGTTAAAGAATTCACAAGTAATCTATTGATTCCTACTCATGTTGACAATTCCCACAATATCTACTATTTAGTGAAGAATATTGGATATCCCTTTGACTGTCAAAATAAATCTGTCTTAGAAAAGATGCTGCCAGGGGTACCAAAGACACAAAAATAATACAATTTCATCTCATATACTTTAGGTATGTTATCAAGGAGATTCATTTATTGGAAAAATGATATAGTACTGAGAAAGGTATAGGGTTAGTGAAAGAAAGAAAAGCACTCGGCAAGATGGAGTAACTTCTCTGGGGAAAGGTCCCTTCATTTGGGAATACTTGCCTCTGCTTTTGAGGGACCATCCTGGGCTCCAAACAGGACAAGAGAGTTTGGGCAGAGAGCTACAAGAGAAAAATAGACTTTCCCACCTTTCTAAGCTATCATGTTGAGTTCTGAGAAAGAGAGCTGGCTTGAAACCCCCCCAGGACAGAAATTGCTTGAGTGGAGCACCTGGACTCACTCCCTCTGTAAACAAAAGAAGACAACAGAGTTTGGAAGAGGGGATTATAATCAGGTGAGATTCCTGCAGGGCTTCAGTGCATATCAGAGAGAACCTGAAGGACTTTGTTGTTGTTAAGTGCCGTCAAGTCAAAGAGGACTCATAGTGACCCTATGAACAAAAGACCTGAACACTTGTATAACTTCCATTGTTTCTCCAGGATCATAGGGTTTCTGGAGGCAAGCTATTTTGGAAGTGGATGCCACTCCTGCTTCCAAACTTGTTTTAATTGGGGAGCTCCACCAAATACTGTCCATCATGGGTAACCGTGATCAAAGTTGACACATCAGTGTCACAGTGTTCAGCATCATAGCAAACACGAGTTACTTCTGTACAGCAAAGGGACAGACCAGTGCTATATGACCAAGAAGAATATTTGACCAATACCAGGCCTCAGGGCCACAGATTAAAATCACCCACCTTTGGCTTGGTAACATCACTTTCTATCCACTAGGCCAACAGAGCTCTCTCTATGTTGTAGGGTGAGTGGCTCACCCTATATATAGAATATTTGACTACCAAACCTTACACAGACACAATAAGAATGGCCTAACACTTAACAAGAAAATCTCCACATAATGTCAAGAAAGTAGTAGGCAGTAGTAAACACTGTGAAAAAGCAAATCAAGCCTTCTCCAAAAAACCTCAGAGAATATTGAAAACCAAAAGAATACCCCAGAATCAATAATGCAGAAAATATATGTTGACATGGAGGCATTCTAACAGCTAGGGAAGAAAGTGAAAATGATGGAAGAACCAATGGAAGCCCCAGAAAAAGGTAATACCCTAGAGATAGATAACCAGAAACAAAATATTGATGCAGAGCTATTTAAGCAGCTACAGAAGAAGGTGCAAATAATGGAGGAAATAATGGAAACCATTAAGAAGGCAAATATTCCAGAGAGAGGGAGACAGAGGAAATATATCAGAGAGGAGAAACTTGCACACCTACAGAAGAAAATGCAAAATGTGGAACAAATAATAGAAACTCAAGAAAAGAGTTAAAAGAACTTAAAAAATCAATACACAATAGAGAAGTTACAGCCAACATAGTAGAAATAACAGAAATGTTTTTGATATTCAGAATATTAAGACTAAAGTTGCAGAAGTGTCCAATACAGCGGAGGGATAAAAAATAAGAATAGAAGAGACAGAGCACAGAGTCAGTGAGTTGGGAAACAATAACATTAATGGAGACATACTAGAAGAAAAATCAAAGATGAAAAATAAAGAAAATTAAGAGAACATTAGAATCATGTAGGATGACATAAAAAAAAAAAACCCCAACATACATATGACTTGAATTCCAGAACATGAGAGGGAAAGGGAAATCACTGAGAAACTTTTGGATGAGATACTAGAAGAAAACTTGCAAGGTATTACGAAGAACCAGGAAATCCACATTCAAGAAGCTCAGTGAACACCAAATAGATTAACTCTAAAAAGAAAAACATTAAAACACAGAATAGTCAAATTCTCCAAAATAGAAGGTGCAGAACACAAAAAGCAGCATGAGAAAAACAAAGAGTTACCTACAAAGGAAAAGCATTAAGATTAAGATCTGATTTTTCAGCAAAAATCATGTGAGCAAGAAGACAATGGGAAAGATAGATAGATAGATAGATAGATAGATAGATAGATAGATAGATAGATATAACATAAACACACATATATAAAGTTGAACGAAAACAATTGCCAAGCAAAGTTTCTATACCTAACAATGATCTCCATCAAATGGGAAGGAGAAAAGAGACCTTTTAAAGAACAAAAGTAACTTAAGGGGTTTGTGTAAGCAAGACCAAACTACAAGAAATTTTAAGTGAAGTGCTTCATAAGAGGAAGTTCTTCACCAAAGGAAAGTAGATGAAACATATTAAACAGAAACAATAAAAAACAAACACAGAAAAATGACAACAATACAAGCTTGCCTGTCAATAATTACACTTAATGGACTAAATGAACCAATCAAAGCAAAAAGAGTAGTAGAATGGATTAAAAAAAACCAAAGCCCACCAATATTTTGTCTACATGAAACACTTCTAAGAAATTAAGGAAAAGACATACACAAAATCGAACTAGAGCAGGTCAAACAAAGATTCCTCTGACAAAAAAGTCCTGGATCAGATGGTTTCACAGCTGATTTCTGCCATACAATCAAAGAATATCTACCACTAAGTCTACTTAAGATATTTTTTTTT
>NW_006399878.1:7141303-7146359 GCF_000299155.1 Elephantulus edwardii | reverse complement strand
AATGCAGCATAGTATTCCATTGTGCGAATATACCACAGCTTCTCTACCCATTCGTTTGTTGATGGGCATTTAAGATATTTTTAAAAAATAAAAAAGAAATACCATTCCATGAGACATTCTATAAAGCAAACCTAACTCTAACACCAAAACCAAGCAAAGACATTAAAAAACAAAACAAAAAAGACAACAAAAACCAAAAAACCACAAATCAACTATCAACCAATCATTCTCATAAACATAGATACAAAAATTCTTAACAAGATCCTAGCCAACAGAATCCAAAAGCATATACAAAAAATTCATTTATGACCAAGTAGAATAAACAGCAGGTATATAAAGACTGTTCAACGTAAGAAAAACAATCAACGTAACTCACCATCTTGTTGTTGTTGTTATGTGCCATCGAGTCACTTGCAATTCATAGCGACCCTATGTACAATAGCCCTAAACTCTGTTCTGTCCTGTGCCAATCGCACTGTCTCTGATACACCCATCCTGATTACCCCAGTCACTGGATCAATCCACCTCATAGAGGGCCTTCCCCTCCTGCGCTGTCCCTCCCTCTCTCTCCTAGGACCAGTCCCTCCTTAAAACATGTCCAAAGTGTGTTAGATGGAGCCTCAGAATCTTTGCCTCCAGGGAACCATCCAGTTTAACCCTTTCCAGGATGACCACATTAACAAAGCAAATAACAAGAACCATATGATCCTAGCAATTGATGTAGAAAAGGCATTTGACAGAAGCCAACACTTTTTCCTGATTAAGACTCTCAGCAAAATAGAAGTAGAAGGGAATTTCCTCAAAATAATAAAAACTATATATGCAAAAATCAAGACTCAGTATCATTCTCAATGGAGAAAATAAAAGCATTTTCCTTGTGAACAGGGACCAGACAAGGATGTTCACAGCCATCACTTCTATTCAATATTATATTGGAAGTAATTACTTGCTAGGGGAATACAAACAAGAGGAAATAAAAGGCATCCACAATGGCATTGACAAAGAGATGGTTAAACTGTGGCTCTATGCAGATGATATGATAGTGCACACAGAAAACTCCAAGGACTCAAAAACAACAACAAAATGTTAGAGTTAGTGGGCCAGTTTAGCAGAGAGGCAAGATACAAGATCAATATTCAAAATTCAGTCAGACTTCCCTACAACAGCAGAGAGACATCAGAGAAGGAAACAAAGTGATACAATTAAAAATAGCCAACAACAAATTGAGATACTTGGAAATGAACCTAACCTAGAGACACAAAAAACCTTTACAAAGAAAACTACAGAAAATTTCTGGGATAAATAATAAAAGATCGAAAGTAAAGAGAAAATGTTCGGTGTTCATGGATAGAAGACTCAATATAGTGAAAATGGCAATTGTACCAAAAGTAATCTACATGTTGAAGACAATAACAATACAGATATCACATTGATTTTTCAAAGTCATTGAAAGGGAAATTGTCAAATTCATTTGGAGAAGAAAGAGACTCCAAATAAGGAAAACACTGCTGTAAAACAAAAATGAAGTACTTTGAAATTATCGCACTCCCTTGACCTGAAGACCTACTAAACAGTAGTGATAATCAAAACAGCATGTTACTGGTATAATGACAGGCACATAGACCAATGGGAAAAAAATCGAGAACCCAAAAAATGGACCCATCTATCTATGGTCAACTGATATATCAGAAGTAAATAAAACCTATCAAATGGGGAAAGAACAACCTCTTCAACAAATGGTGCTGGCAAAACTGGACTGCCACCTACAGAAAGCTGAAACAGAATCCACATTTCACACCATAGACAACACTCAACTCAAAATGGATCAGAGACCTGGGAGTAAATCACAAAACCACAAACTTTTTAAGAGACAAAATGAGACCAAGTTGAGAATGCTTAATATATGGTATAAAGAGACTGACAAACAGAACCAGAAATGCACAATTTGGAGTGGATAAAACTGATCAATGGGAGTTTCTAAAGATTAAATCCCTGGGTGAATCAAAAACTTTTTCCAATAGAGTAAGAAGAAAATCTACCTATTGGGGAAAAACATTTAGCAATACCATCTCAGGCAAAGGGACCATAACAAAGTTTATAGAACAGTCCTGGGCTTCTGAAAGAAAACAAACAAACAAAAAACCAAAAAAAAAAACCAAAACAAACAACAACAACAAAAAAGCACAAAACACCCTACAACTGACAACCAATTACAAAATAGGCAAAAGACATGGAAAGACTTATTAGAGAGGAAGACATTCAGATGGCCAACAGACACATCAATAAATCAACAAAACCACTGGCAATAAGAGAGGTGCAAATCAAAACTACAATGAGATATTTACCATCTCACCCCAGGAGTAATGGCAAAGTTCATTAAGGCAGCAAGCAGTAAGTGTTGGAGAGGTGGGAAATCTCATACACTGTTGGTGGGATTGTAAAATGGTACAACAACTTTGGACAGCAATTTAACATTTCTTCAAAAAGCTGAACACAGAAATTCTGTATGATCCTACTATTCCACTACTAGAAATATACCCCAAAAAAATTAGAACTGAGATACGAAGGTGTATTTATAATACTAAACTTCATAGCAGTGCTATTCATCATCACAAGAACTTGGAAACAGCCCAGATGTCCAAAGACAACTGAACGGATTGAGAAATTGTTGTACATCCACATAATGTAATACTATGCAGCATGCAGGAGCAACAATTTTGAAAAATAATACACCACTTAGAAGGGAGAACATTATGTTGAGTGAACTCACTCAATCTCATAAGGACAAATACTGCATAAGAACATTATTGTAAAAATAGAAGGGTGAATAGTAAAACATGTATGGTGAACCAAAGTGTAAAAGGATGGGAGCAGAAAATGAGGATGAATAGGGGCGAAATGACAAAGTTGAACAATTTGGTGGGTGGTGGGAGGAGGTTAAGGCAATGGGAAAGATCTAATGGTAACCTGAAACAACATGGTTTTGGTGGACATAGTCCAATGGTGATTAATTTTATAAAAGATAATGAATGGCGAAGATTGTGTAAAACACAATGTAAATGGAGAATAGTATGAAACACTATGCATGTAAACTTTGTAAACAAATAAATGTAAAATAATTTTTTAAGAAAATCACAAGGGAGGAGGTCGCCTGTTTTTATCCCCAAGGAGCAGCAGGTAGATTCAAATCATGTGTCTTCTGGTTGGTAGCACAGCTCTTTACCACTAGGTTACTATAGCTATGGAAACTGAAAAGTTAAACCCTTATCCTCTATACCAACTCTATAAATTGTCACTGGAAAATGTTAATCAACTTGGATAAATCACAGGAATATCTTTTAGATAAGCTGAGTTGCTCCACAACTCCAATGCTTTGCATCAGCTATTTATTTCCTCTCCCTGGAAGGACTTTCCAATTAATCTCTTTTTTCTGCCTAATTAACTTTTTTCATCCTTTACGAATTATGATACTATCTCCCCCTTGTAACCTTAAACAAACTTCGAGCTTGAATCTTTAGTTCATTTTTCATTATTTACCATATCTTACTAAAAAACATCTGTTTCATTAACTATGTACATTCCTTACCACATATTGCTTAAATAATCTATCTTAGGTTTTGGCAAGCTTCAACTATCGGTCAAATCCTGTTTGACATATTTTCATTTCTCTCACTTTCTCATTTAACAGAATCCTACATGTAGCAAATAGAACTCCCTAGTCTATCATAACCATGTCATTAATTTTATTGTTCATATCTCCTCTATTTCTTTAATATATAATCACAAAGAAATTGTGACAGTCAATAGAATTTTAATATGCTGTTTAGTGATAAATGAAAACTATGTCTTTTTCAGGTTAGCAAACTGATAACTTTTTATATTCTAGTCTCCAAATTAATGTCATTCACATGCCATTTTTACTAGTTGACCATATGATAATTTGGCACTTACCTCGAAAAATAATGTTTGGCAATTAACTATCAGGAGACATCCATGCTCTTTATTTGTAATTATAATAAATATTTTTCTTCTAATTTAATTCAAGGAAGACTTTAAAAACTGTCATAATAGAATAAAGAAAACAATGAATACATTACCCAAGTATCTAGTCTAAGAAGAAATAAAAATAATTATTTTTTTTAAATGAGAGAATAACAAATTAAAGACAGTCTTATGAAAGGAGGCAGGAGACTCTCTCAAAGTATATTTGTCACTGATGTAGTTATGTGACTTTGAGCACATCAGTTAACCTTTAGTAAGTTTAGTAAGATAAGTTTGCACATAACACTAGGGAACTATGCTTTCTATAGCTAAGAAACATCTTACAGATGGAAAATGGTTTCCATCACTATTGATATCAATGTTGTTGTTTGTTGTTAATTGCCTCAAGCGACTCATAGCAACCCTATGAAGGAGAGTCCTCGACGACGCTTGGGTGCCTATCGTCCTCTCTCCAGGTTCATAAGGTTTCCAGAGGCAAGTTACTATGGAAGTTGAGGCCACTCCTCCTTCCAAACTTGTTTAAATCTGGCAGCTTCACCCCACTCTCTGTCTGCATTGGGTAGCCAACCATTAACACATTTGCACATCAGTGTCACAGATTGATATCAATAACTAAGGATAATTTAAACTGCCAGAATCTAGAACACGAATTGTTTTAAAAGAAATAAAATCTGTCCAGGCTGGATTTAGAAGGGGTCTTGGTACTAGGGATATTGTAGCTGGTGTTAGATGGATCTTAGCTGAAAGCAGGGAATACCAGAGGAATGTCTATCTGTTTCATTGACTATGCAAAGGCGTTTGACTGTGTTTATCATAGCAAACTGTGGTTGACTCTGAGAAGAATGGGAATCCCAGAACACTTGATCTTGCTAATGCAAACCCTATACTTGGGCCAGGAGGCAGTCGTCAGAACAGAGCATGAGAGCACTGCATGGTTCAAAATTGGGAAAGACATACACCAGGAATACATCCTATCACCGTACTTTTTCAACCTGTATGCAGAACAGATTATCCGGGAGGCTGGGCTCTATGAGGAGAAATGTGGGGTCAAGAT
>NW_006399878.1:7138193-7140773 GCF_000299155.1 Elephantulus edwardii | reverse complement strand
GGTGGCTCCTTGGAGGAAAGGATTCTGAGGCTCCGTCTAACATACTTTCGACATGTTGTAAGGAGAGACAGGTCTTTGGAGAAGGACGTTTTGCTTGGGAGGGTGGAGGGACAGCGCAGGAGGGGAAGACCCTCTCTCTATGAGGTGGATTGATTCAGTGACTGGGGTAATCGGGATGGGTGTGTCAGATACAGTGTGATTGGCACAGGACAGAGCAGAGTTTAGGGTCGCTATGAGTTGTAAGTGACTCGACTGCACATAACAACAACAACAGCAACATTTATGAAACTATATTGTTCTATTGTTATTGTTTGTTGTTATGTGCGGTCGAGTCACTTGCAGCTCATGAAGACCCTATGAACAAGAGCCCTAAACCCTACTCTATCCTGTGCCAACCACACTTTCTCCGACACACCTACTCCCTCCACCCCAATCACTGAATCAATCCATCTCTTCGAGGGGTTTCCTCTCCTGCGCTCTCCCAAACATGATGTCCCCCTCCAAGGACTGGCCCCTCCTTGCAACATGTGCAGAGTATGTCAGACGTGGCTTCAGAATCCTGGACTCTAAGGAGCATTCCAGCTTCACCTTCTCCAGGACAAACCTGTCTGTTCTCCTAGCAGTCCATGGTATATTCAGCACTCTTCTCCAGCACCCCAGCTCAAAAGGCATCAATTTACTTTCTATCATCCCTAGTTACTGTCCAGCTTTCTTATGCATAGCACACAATTGCAAAAATAAAATATTTTATTTAGCTTCGGAAGTTATGAAACAGGATATTTCAAGATGCAAGAATGAAAATTTTTATATTTAGATTTTCCTAAAATATACATTGTTTCATGTCAATAATCATTAAACCCAAAAGAGATAATGTGGGTTTAAGCAAAGAATACTAATTCAACTGTCTATGTGGTTGTTGTTTGTGTTATTGGGTTGACTATGGAAAGAATATACTGAGTCACTGTATTGAAAATAATTGGCAGACACAGAAGAATATAAGGAAACAACATATGAGCAAGAGCCTGTGGTAATGAAGGAAGAAGTTCAAGCTCCTTTGAAGAAAATAGCAAAAAATAAGGCCACAGGAATAGATGGTGTACCAATTGAGATATTTCAGTTAACAGATGCTGCACTGGATGTGCTCAACAAGTTGTGTCAAGAAATCTGGAGAACAATCACTTGGCAAACTTACTGGAAGAGATCTGTATTTGTTCCCATCCCAAAGAAAGGTGACCCAACAGAGTGTGGAAACTATAAAACAATATAATTGATTTCACATGCAAGCAAGATGTTACTGAAGATTATCCCAAAATGACTGGAACAGCACATCAGCAGAGAAGTGCCAGAAGTCCAGGCTGGGTCTAGAAGGGGTGGTGGAACTAGGGATATTGTAACTAATGTTAGATGGATCTTAGCTGAAAGCAGGCAATACCAGAGGAATGTCTGTGTTTCATTAATTATGCAAAGGGGTTTGACTTTGTGGATCATAACAAACTGGCTGACTCTGAGAAGAATGGAAATCCCAGAACACTTGATCGTGCTAATACGAAACCTATACTTGGACCAGGAGGCAGTCGTCAGAACAGAGCATGAGAACAATTCATGGTTCAAAATTGGGAAGGGCATATGCTAGGGATATGTCCTGTCTCCATAACTTTTCAACTTGTATGCAGAACAGATCATTCGGGAGGCTGGACTCTTTGAGGAGAAGTGTGGCGTCATGACTGATGGAAGATCTATCAACAATCTGCATTATGCAGACGACACAGCACTGCTTGCTGAAACTGCTTGCTGAGGAGGACCTGAAGCCCTTCAATATGGATTGAGGCTCGAAGTCAAGAAGACAAAGATTCTAACCACTGGACCAATTGGCAGCATCAGGATGGATGATGAAGAGATTGAGATTGTTCACAGCTTTAGTTTGTCTGACACCTGAAGCCAGGAAATCAAAAGATGTATTGCAATTGGAAAGTCTCCTGTTAGAGACTTCTCTAAAGTACTGAAGAGCAATGGTGTCTCTCTGGAGACTAAGGTGTGTCTGATGCAGACTATACAGGTGCTATCACTTGTTATGCATCAGAGAGTTGCACAATGACCAAGAAGGATAGAAGGAGAATTGATGCCTTTGAGCTGTGGTACTGTAGAAGAGTATTGAATGTACCATACACTGCTAAGAAAGCAAACAGATTCATCCTGGAGAGAGTTAAATCGGGTTGCTCCTTGGAGGCAAGGATTCTGAGGCTTTGTACGACATACTTTGGATATGTTGTAAGGAGGGACAGGTCCTTGGAGAGGGACATCATGCTTGGTACGGTGGAGGTCAGCGCAAGAGGGGAAGACCTTCTATGAGGTGGATTGATTCAGTGACTGGAGTAATTGGGGTTGGTGTGTCGGAGGTGGTACAATTGGCACAAGATTGAGGAGGGTTTACGGCTGTTGTACAAAGGGTCGCTATGAGTCGCAAGTGACAAGACAGCACATAACGACAACAATAACCACATGACTAATAACAACTGAATTCTGCTCTATCATGAGTCAATCTCACTTTCTCTGACATACCTACAATTATTACACTAGTTA
>NW_006399878.1:7134277-7135820 GCF_000299155.1 Elephantulus edwardii | reverse complement strand
AGCATAATATTCTTCTCCAAAGACTAGTCTCTCCAGGTCGTATGCCAAACAAACATGAGACAGTGTCATTATCCTTGCCTCTAAGGAGGAGTTTGCTAGGACAGACCTTTTAGTTTCACTGGCAGTCCATGGTATATTCAATACTCTTCTCCAGCATGATAAATCAAAGGCATCAATTCTTCTTCCTTGGTCATTTTTTCAGCTACATGATGCATAGTAATTAAGTGTGAATACCATAACCAGTATCAGGTGCACCTTAGTGTCTACACTGGCATCCTTGTTCTTCAGCATTCTGGCGTTGTCCCTGACAGCAGACTTTCTTAATGTAATTCATCTTTTGGTTTCCTTACTGCTGGCACCAAGTGTGTTGATTGTGAAAACAAAGAAGCTGAAATTTTTAACAATCTCAACCTTTTTTCCATCTAACATGATGCTGCCAATGTTCCCAGTGGTGGGAATCTTCATTTTCTCAATACTAAGCTTCATAGTTACATATATGGGTTAAATTGTAGTAATTGTTGTTAGATGCTATCAGATCAAGTGTGATTTTTAGAGATTCTATGAACAACAGGCCTGAATCCTGTGCTATCCTGTGCCATCTTTATGATCTTTGACATACTTGAGCCTGTTGCTACAGTCACTATGTTACCCCATCCCATTGGAGGTCTTCTCTTTCACTAACGGTCCACTTTTCCAAGCATGATGTTACATCACGAAGAATAGCCTTCCCTAGCAAAATGTTCCAAGTGTGTGAGACAGACCTGCACCATTCTTTCCCTTAAGAAATACTCTGGCTGCACTTTTTTTAAGGCATCTGTTTGTTCTTTTGGCAGTTCAGGGAATATTTAGTAATCCAACATCACAACTCAAGGCATCAAGTCTTCTGCCGTCTTTATTTTACAAATCTCAGATACATAGCAAGTGATTGAAAAAACTGTGTCCTGAATCAAGCACACCTTACTCTTCACAATTATTTCATTGCTCCTCAGTAATTTAGAGAGATCAATGATAGAGGACTTGCACAATACAGTATGTCTCCTGATCTGCTGACTGCTCATACCAAGGGTATTTATTGCGACTCCAATTCAGATTAAATCATTGACAATTTCAATTTTTACTCATAGTGAAATTGCTTACCAATCTACTGTGAGGATTCTTGTCTTCTTGACGTTGAGATGTAATCCAAATTGAAAGCTGTATGTTTTGATGTTCAGCAGCCGTGTTTAACGCCCTCCTCACTTTCAGAAAACAGAGTTGTGTGTGTCATCTACATAACACAGGTTATTAATAAGGTTTCTTCCAATTCTGATGCCATATTCTTCTTTATAGAGTCTAGCTTCTTGAATGATTTGCTCAGTGCACAGACTGAACGGCTATGGAGAAACAATACAACTAAGACACTCACCTTTCCTGATTTTAAACTGAGCAGTATTCTTTCGCTCTTTTCCTCCATTCCAAAGAAAGGTGACCCAACTGAGTGTGGAAACTACAGAACAGTGTCATTGATTTCACATGCAAGCAAGATTCTGCTGAAGATCATCCA
>NW_006399878.1:7126032-7133082 GCF_000299155.1 Elephantulus edwardii | reverse complement strand
AACAACAACAACAACATTCTTTTGCTCTATGAGGACAACAGCCTCCTGGTGTAGATATAGATTTCAAAAAAGCATACTTAAGTATTCTGTGATTCTCAATCTAGCAATGCAGGCTGTGGTGGACTGTAAAAGGAAAACTCAAAACATTAGAGTTCTATTACATTACAGTCTGAAAGATTGAAACAAGTGTGTGGTTCTATATCTTCTGCATGATTCCAGTGATGTAAGTTGGTATTTCTGAGTCAGCATAAGGCACAGAAAACATAAAGTTGAAACATGTGCACATTTCTGTGATTGGTATTTGGTGACTTGAAATTCTGACTTATATGGTCTCATTTGAATTTCTGCGTATAGTTTCATTTGAAAGACATACTATCCTAAATAGGGAACTCTGGTGACCTAGTGGCAAGATGCTTCATTGCAATCCTGGAGGCAAGCTGTTTGAAGCCATCAGCTGCTCTGTATGTGGTTGGGAAGGAGAAAGATGCAAAATCTCTTGTGCAGCCACTTCAGGGTCAGCTATGGGTCGGTTCCAACTCAGTGGTACACAACAACAATACTAAGGTTTTCAGGTGATTCTCAGTTAGTGTTTATTAACTAAAACAATAACAACAACAAAAGAGTGAATGTGCTGGTAGATGAAGTTGAAGGAAATAGCTCAGGCAGTTGCCTTCTGGAATACAAAGAACAATCAAAGAAATTGAAAAAGTGAAAAAATGCAGATAAGAAAGAGGAATGAAAGTCTTGCATTGTAGAAGGAGACAAGAGAAAAAAATACTAGAGCTTGGGACAATTCTGGGAAATGAAAATTAGTAAGTTAATCCAGTTGAAATTCAAAAGGATGCTTACAAAGAAACAATAGATAATAGATTAGAGAAGTGAAAATAAGTGATGAACGTATATCCCTAGCTTCAGTCTAGATAATTTTTTGAAAACTTCTTTGAAAATGAAGGAGGAGCTCTGAGTGATATAGTCCATAAGGATTTGCACTGCGTCTAGTGATTCCATGGAAGAAAGATGATAAAGCTCCTCCCATGTGATTTACAGCCTTTGAAACCAAATGGAAGGTCAACTAAAAGTTGGTTCCAATTCAACGACAATGAACTGGAGGGAGAGTAAGGGAGAGAGAAAGAGAAATAAAGAAAGAAAGAGTGGAAAAACTTTGAGAAGCTATACAGACTTATTCTTCAATCCAGAATAGTAGAGTAGTGTGGTATTGAGACCAATGAAAGGAAGTACTACATTTTCTGTAATAAATTTGAAAATATGACTAAGTTGAACAAGACTCAAGAATTTTTAATGATTTATGATTCTTAATGCATTGCTTATGGACTCGAACATGTCTTGGATTGTGAGGATAGCATAAGATAGGGCAAGGGTTATATCTGCTGTTCATAGGATGGCTGTGAGTCATAGAGAGCTCTGTTGGCCTAGTAGATAGAAAGTGATGCTACCAAGCCAACAGTGGATGATTTTAATCTGTGGCACTCAGGCCTAGTTTTAATTGTTTTTGGTCAAACATTCTACTAAGTGGTATAGCACTGGTCTATCAAACTGCTGTACAGAGGTAACTCTGGTTACTGTGATGCTAAACACTGTGATACTGATGTGTCAAATATGATAATGATAACCTATGGTGAACAGTCTTTGCTGGAGCTCCCAGATTAAAATAGGCTTGGAAGCAGGAATGGTATCAGCTTCCAAAATACCTTGCCTCCAGAAACTCTATGAACTTAGAGAAGTGATGAAAGTTATACAAGTTTTCAGATCTTTCATTCATAGGGTCACTATGAGTCACCTATGACTCAATGACATTTAAGAACAACAAAAATGTATTGCTTAATAAATGGAAATAATTATTGATATAGTGGAATTGATTGGTTACAGAACAACAATAACCTATCCTAAATAAATGCTTTGCACTATACAAAAATAATCTTTATTTGAATAGGGGTTTTGTATTTTATAAGAAGCAAAAATTTTAGAAATTTAAATTTAATCTTTTTATTTATGTCATTAGAGTGTATAGAGAGTTTTTGTCCTTGCAAATATTATTTAGTTACTGTTTTTATTTATTAAACACAGGTTAGGTAACACAGTATCAATAAATTAGCTCCTAAACTAAGCCCAGATTTCTTTTTCATCTGTTATACATATTAATTATGGATAAGTTCAAGTTTCTTTTCCAAAGAGGAGTCCAGGAATTCAGACTCTCAAAGAATTCCCCATCTAGTCCTCATAGCATTGAAAGAAAGAGAATGGAGACTTGTTTTCAATATAAAAGTGAAGTATGCAATTTATGTTCACATTTCATTAGGTCCTATGTCTTCGCATAAAACAACAACAAAAACAGTGCCAGAGTGTCATAACAATCCTCTATAATGCTTCTGAGACTGCAAATCTTAACATGAGGAGACTACCTATCTTTCTCTTGAGGAGTGACTGGTGAGTTTAAATTGCTGACCTTTCTGTTAGCAGACCCGTATTTAATCTATTGTTATAAGAGCCAACCCATAGCTGATCTTCCAGTGGGTTTTCAGAGGCAGTTTATCGTATGGGAGGAGATTGCTCATCCTTCTCCCTCAGAGCAGCCGGAAGGAGTCAAGGCTTCTGCCGTAGGGATTGCAGTGCAGCTCTTTACCACTAGGCCATCCCAGAGCTCCATGTGGCCCTATCTAATTGTGAGATTCACGTAAAACTGAGAAGTGCATGAGCCAAATGAAGAACATACGTTCCTTGATAGAAGGATAGAATTTGATTGTCAAGGGATATAGACTATGGTTTTATCTCTATCAATGACACAAGATCTTCGACAAGTCATTTTTTTCCCCAGGTTCTTCAATCACATCACCTATGAAAGACAGCTATTTCCCTTTCTCTGTTTATTTCACCAATGTATTCAGAGGAACGCTATTATTTAAGTAAATCAAGGCAAACTCTCCAAAACTTCCACCTTGCTAACCTCTGACATCTATGGCATCTCAACAAGTTACTCTGAAGTAATTATTCTCAAAATACTAATCTACATGAAAAGACTCAAATTATGTGCTTTTCTTCTAAATAGTTATACATAAACCAAGGGAGCTCTGGTGACATAGTGTCAGGAAGCTGCACGGCAATCCCAGAGGTACACGGTTCTAATTCACCAGATGCTCTGCTGGAGAAGGAGAGGCAATCTCCTCCAGTACCAGTCAGACCCCATTTGATGGTACACACACACAAAATTTAAGAGAAAAGAAAAGAAAAAAAAGTTATACAAAATTCACAAAGAAACATTTATTGTTTGTATATAGCAAACATTTCCCCAGAATATTTTAAAAAATAAGGGAGTGGAGGGAGGAGGAAAAATTAGAGTTGTTTAATTTTTCTCTTCCCCCGCCCCCCTTGAATGAGTTAAAGGTGTTGGAAGAAGTTTCTTTTCCCAGTGCTTGGACAGTTGGGTGTAGCTTTAGGCAGCTCAAGCCTTTATCAGTCATCTCCTGACTAAGCTAATCCCTCCTGGCACATCATACTTCCAAACTGATACTATGGTGTAACTCTGTGTTTATATATTTGGAAGAAGGAAAATATTGAGCCAGATGATGACCTGTATGTTTTCTTACTTACCATTGAGTTATATAAGTCAATTTTCATACAGGTCAGAACAAAATAATTGCTTTCTCTCCATTTACCCGAAGCTAGATTGTATTTTGGAATTCAAGGCATTGTGTCTGCAGGTGATTGCGTTTCTCTCTGGTTTTTACAGCATCTCTCCAAGCCTGACATACTGCTTACCTGCTTTTCCAGATCATTAATGAGAGTGTTAAATAAGACTGGGCCCAGGACCAATCCTTGAGGCACCCTGCTAGACACCTGGTCTAATTTGATATGCCTCCATTTATCATTACTTATGTTTGCTGTTCTTCAGCCAATCTGTGCTTGGCCCAGCAACAGAATCACAGTGAACCTTTGTAAAACTGGCTGTGTGAGTGTATTTACATTCCTGAGGCCAAAGTCACTGATGCTGTGTAAAATGCAGGACTTCTATATCTATTAGTTGCTTAATATTTTTAGTAGGAATATTAATCAAGTATAACAAACAATAATTTATAAGAAGAATAACAGTTTAAAGTATTAACTAGTATTCACCTGTAAATGTATGGTTAAAACAAAGATTCCCATAATTTACTACAGAATAACATAAAGTAAGTTTTCCAGATTTAAGACTCAGAATAGACCAGCAGAGATTACTGGCACCACTGACTGGAAATCTTGTTTTTTTCATTAAGTTTCCTATCTTGACTTTATCAATTGACAGTCACTTATTCTAAACCTTCATCTTCCTCCATCTCACCTTTTCTCTCATCCTACTGTCAACTAATTGCTATAAAGTAGGCCCTCTTTGTCTATTTTTGCTGGAAAATCTATTGTTGTTATGAGCCTTTGAGTAGCCTCTGACATAGAGACCCTATGTATAATAGTTCTCAACCTTGCCCTATCCTGAGCCAGTGTCAATGACACTGACACACGTAACACTCATCTGCAGTCTTCCTTTCCTGTGATATCCCTTCATCATTCCACATATAATTTCCTTCTCCAAAAACCATTCCCTCCTGATCATGTGTCTAACGCGTGTGAGATGGAGCTTCCAAGTCTTTGCCTCCAAGGAGAAACTTTGTTTCACTCTCATCAAGACAGACCTTTTGGTTCTCTTAGTATTCCATATGTTTAATACTCTTCTGTAGCACCATAAAATAAAGACATCAAGTCTTCTGTCATCCTTGATGATTGTCCAGCTCTCTGATGCATAGCAAGTAATTGTGAAGACCATGACCTGGATCAGGCATCTCTTAGTCTCTAGACTGACAGCATTGTTCTTAAGCACTTTGTAAAGGTCCCTGCCATCAGGCATCCCCAAGGCAATTTGTCTTTTTATTTCCTGACTGCTAGTTCCAAGAGTGTTAATTGTAGAGCCAAACAAGGTAAAATTCTTAACAACCTCAATCTCTTTTCCATCTATCATGGTGCTGCCAATTGGCCTAGAGATGAGAATCATTGTCTTCTTGATACTGAGTTTCAATCCATATTGAAGACTATAATCCTTTACTTTCTGCAGCAGAGGCTTCAGGTCCTCCCCAGTTTCTGCAAGCAAAGTTGTACCATCTGCATAATATAGGTTATTATTTCTTCCTCCATTCCTTTTCACCATTTCCAGTGTCCCAAATGATATCTTCTGCATAGAGATAGAAAAGGTTTAGAGACAAAATTTATCCCTCACACACATCTTTCCTGATTTTGAGCTATGAGTGTTTTGTTTTGCTCTGTTCTGATGCCAGAAATTAAATATTGAAGCAGATGAATCCATTTAAGACAACCATTTCTTGGTATTGTTGTGTCAGTTATGTAAATCATGAACACAAGCATTACTAGGTGATACTTTTAAGATAGGAATCACTGTTAAATCCTCAGGACACTACCTGGGGGGAAAATTGTATCCTATTATATTTCAGTTTCTTTTGCAATATGCAATTATTTCTTCATTGGCTTCCAATCTCTCCCTGGCCGCCTCATTTACATTCAAAGGACAATGTTAATTATCTTTATTAATGACAAATCTGATTAATGTAATTTATTGCTCAAAATATTGTACGGGTGTTATTGCTTCAATTGATCATACGTATTTTGGAGTTACACAATATATAAAGAAAACCAATTAAGAATTGATGTCTTTGAATTGTGTTTGCAAGCAATATAAAATAGCCTATGGACTGCTAAAAAAACAAACAAGTCTATCATGGAAGAAGTACAATCAAGGTTTTCCTTTGAGACGAGGGTGGTGAAACTTCATCTTAACACACTTTGACATATTTTCAAGAGGAGCCAGTCCTTGGAAAGAAACATCATACTGGGAAGAATGGAGGGTCAGAGAAAGAAAAGAAGAATCTCAACAAAATGGATTGACACAGTGACTGTAGTAATGGGGTGAAACAGGAAAGACATCGTGAGGATGGTGTCGCACACGGCAAAGTTCTGATATAATTTTCAGAGAGTCATTATGTGTTGTACTCAACTTGACAACACATAAAAATTTGAAAAAGCTAGTTCCAACTAGCAGAAACTGTGATATAGCCCGAAATGTGCTACATTGCTAACCCAGAGTTAGTGCTTCTACGGATGTTGGAATACACCAACTACTTTAAAGAACAAAGATGGGCAATCTCTTCCAGAGACTTAGAGCCTCTGAAAACTCACTAGAGGGTTAGCTATGAGTCAATTCTGGGAATGAGTTGTGTTTAATTACCTACATTTTTCAGACTGAGTTTGGCATTTGGAGTACTATGGAAAATATAACAAACTGTTGCTCTAATCAGAAAGCTTAATTTCTGGTAGTGTAAGAGAAAATATGTGCCATGGCAGCAGTTAGAATTCAGTAATCTAAAGGTATAGTAAAGGGAGCTCTTGTGGCCTTGTTTTAAGAATGTGTAGTGCAATCCTGAAGGTACATAGTTTGAATCCTCTAGCTGCTCCACAGAAGAAGGATGGGCACCCTCTAATGTGACTAACTGTCTCAGAAAACCTACTGGAGGATCAGCTATGGGTCGGTTCTGACTCTACAGTACACAATAACAAAATGTGTATGGTAAGTGATTACATAGATAACTAGTTACCTATCCTCTGTGGATAGGCCAAATTTGCACAAAGACCAGAATAAAGTTAAGCATTGAGCCACGCAGAAATCTTAGAGATAAAATAAAAAAGAAACCTCAAACAACCCTGAGGATGGAGTATTGCAGAATTGTCAAGAAATAGCAGGTACACTAATGAAGCAAGAAAAGGTCAAGCAAAAATTTGTATTCCCTCTTAAAGAGCGTGAAGTTGTTTCTGGGAATAGGCTGTCTTATCAGAACCTATTTTTCTCAGACATTTTGATATCTATGTGGACTTTTTCAGTTAAGTTTTAAAAATAAAATGTAAGCAAAAATAGTGAAGCAAGGGGTAGAGCCTACTCTTCCCTATCCTCTCTCTCTCTCTTTCTAGATATATAGATATAGATATAGTTATAGATACAGA
>NW_006399878.1:7122427-7125932 GCF_000299155.1 Elephantulus edwardii | reverse complement strand
ATAGATATAGATATAGATATAGATATAGATATAGATAATTCATTGGAAGCAGGATTGGCATCCACTTCCTAAACACCATGCCTACAGAAACTCTATAAACTTTGATAATGTCAATAGTTATAGAAAGGCTTCAAGTCTTTTGTTTATAAGGTCCCTGTGAAGGAGAATGGACCAGAGAATTACTCTTATTAGTATATCCAAGGTGGCTGGGAGAGTGAACAAAGCACTAAAGGAAGGAGAAGTCTCACAAGACTGGTTAGAAACAAGGCCAACCAATAATTATAGTCACTTAATAAGATAAGAATTTAACCTGCTATTCTTTATGATAAAAAAAAAAGCTGGATAATTTTCAAGAAAGGATTGAATTCTAATTTAGACTTTTAAGAAATAATCCTGCAGAGAGTACAATGTACAGGGATAGAGTTAGGATTGAGTTAGGATAAGCTGACTTTTAAACTAACCTACTTAAGAATTCATAATAGTGTAAGTAGAATAATAATAATGAAAGTACAGAATAGTACTGTTTGTTACAACTGTTTTCTTATTTAAATAAAATGTTTATTTTATACTGGTTTATTTATGAAGTTTCTATATATTGTTTTTCACGCTAGATTTTTCCCATTTCTTTTACCCATCCCTCCCTCTATCAAGTTCTGGAACCCTATGATTACCCCCCTACCCATCTTCAACCCTTTTCTCTATCCTTCCCCCCTTGGATCTCTATTTGCACAATAATGGTTTTATATGTTTATCCTGATGAAACTGAGTTAGTTCACTTAGCATAATGCTCCCAGTCCTCCCACGTTAGGTAGAGATTTTAAAAATCATTGGTTTTGCATGCTGCATAGTATTCTATCATGTGAATGTACCATAATGCCTGAATCCAATTGATTGTGGTTGGACATTTGGGCGGTTTCCATGTTCTTGTGATGGTGAATAACTTTGCTATGAACATTGGTGTACAAATTTCTGTTTGTGTCTCAGCTCTAATTCTCTTTGGCTATATCCCAAACAGTGGAATAGTTGGGTTTTAAGGAATTCCTATGTTCAGCTTTTTGAGGAAATGTCAAGCAAAAGTGGTTGTACTATTTTACAGTGTAGAAGAGTTCTTATCTTACCATATCCTCCCTAACATTTTTTACTTGTTTTCCTATTAAACTTTGTCACTACTGCAGGGGTGAGATGGTATCTCATTGTGGTTTTGATTTACATCTTTCTTACACTTAGTGATTTTGATAATTTCTTCATGTGTCTGATGGTCATCTAAATTAGCTCCCTCTGTGAAAATTCTCTCCATGTTTTTGTCCATTTTGTAATTGGGTTATCAGTCTTTTATTGTGGAGGCCCTGTAGGATTCTGTAAACTTTTTATATGAGATCCTTGTCTGAAATGGTATTAACAATTGTTTTCCCCCCAGTTGATAGGTTTTCTTTTCATTCTGTTGGAAAATGTTTTTGAAGGCCCAGGAATTTAATCATTAAAAGGTCTGATTCATCACTTTTATCTTCTCAAGATTGTGCCTTTCTGGCAGTATTTGTCAGCCTTTTAATATCATGAGCTAAGCTTTCTAAGCTTGGTCCTATTTTGTTTCTTATGATCTTTACGGTTTTGTGCTTTATCCCTAGGTCTTCGGTCCACATTGAGTTGATTTGTGTATGTTGAGATATGTGAGTCCTACTTCAGTTTTCTCTACGTAGTAGTCCAGTTTTGCCAGCAACAGTTGCTGAAGAAGTTTCTGTTTCCCCACTTGATAGGTTTAATTTCCTTGTTGAATATCAGTTGACCATAGATAGTTGGATTAATTTCTTGGTTCTCAATTCTATTCAATTGGATGTGCCTGCCATTGTCCCCTTACCATGCTGTTTTGGTTATTACAGCTGTTGTGTATTTTTTGTGATCAAGGAGTGCTACACCTCCCAATTCATTGTAGTTTTCAGAAGTGTTTTGCTTATTTGAAGTCGTGTCAACGACTTTTCCTATCTCTTTGAAAAATAAATTTTTATTTGTATTGGGATTTCATTAAATATATATATTGCTTTTGGCAAGATTGTAATTTTTATTATATTGAGACATCTATCCAAGAACAGGATACATTTTCCAAAGTTTTTTTTTTTTTTAGGTCTTTCAGAAATATTCTATAGTTTGTAAAGGTCTTTTGTGTTCTTGGTTAGGTTTGTTCCTAACTATTTCAATTTGTGGTTTACTATTGTCAATGGTATTGTGTTCTTAGCTTCTTTATCTGTGTTTTCTTTGTTACTATAGAGGAATCCTACTAACTTTTGTATATTGATTTTGTATCCTGCTACTCTATTAAATTGGTCTATTAGATCTAAGAGGTTTTTTGTTGAGTTTTTGGGGGTTTTCAATGTACACTATCATGCCACCTAAATACAGCAACAGTTTAACCATATCTTTGCCAATCTGAATGACTTTTCTTTCCTTCTCTTGTCTTATTATCCTAGCAAGTACTTCCAGTATAATCTTGAATAAAAGTGATGACAGCGAACATTCTTGTCTTGTCCTTGTTCACAAAGAAAATTTTTAGTCTTCTCCATTCATTGGGATATTGACTGTTGGTTTTGTGAAAATTCCGTTCTATTCCAATTTTGCAGTATATGTTTATCAGTAAGAGGTGTTGGCTTTTATTAACTGCCCTTTCTTCTTCAATTGCTAGGATCATATGGTTTTTGTTATTTGTTTTGTTAACATTGATTATTTTTCTTCTTTTGAATCATCCTTGCATACATATGATGAATCCAAGTTGGTCTTTAAAAATTATTTTTATGTTATTTTGGATTTTATTGGCTAGGATTTTGTTAAGAATTTTTCGTCTATGTTCAGGAGAGATTGATTTGTAGTTTTCTTTCTTGGTAATATCTTTGTCTAGTTTTGGTATTAGGGTTATGCTTACTTTATTGAATGACTATGAGAGTGTTCATTCTTCTTCTATTTTTTTTCAAATAATTTAAGTAGAATTGGTAATAGGTCTTCTCTGAATGTTTGGTAAAATTCATCTGTGAATCTATCTGGTTCAGGACTTTGCTTATAGGAAAGTCTTTTTATGACCTATTCAATTTTTTTCTTTTGTAATGGGTCTGTTCAAGTGTTCTAGACTTTTCCTTGTCATTCTATATAAGTCATGAGTATTGAGGAATTTGTCAATTTCCTCTAGGTTTTAGAATTTATCAGAGTAAAGCTTTAGATTGCATTCTAATGTTATCAATTTAATTTTATCTAGCTCTATTGTGCTGTCATCTCTATAATTTCTTTTTTTAAAAAATTATTTTATTTTACTGTCCTTTATTTAGAAAGTTTGAATAAATTATTTTTCACAAAAGATCCTTCCCATTTCCTTCACCCCACCCACCCATCAAATAGTGCAACCCTATAATTACTACCCTAAACCCCTCATCCTCACCCCTCAATTTCCACCCTCCCTCCCACCTTGGATCTTCATACTCATTCTACAATAATGGTTTTATACAGTATTTGTCCTTGTGGGACT
>NW_006399878.1:7113869-7122027 GCF_000299155.1 Elephantulus edwardii | reverse complement strand
AAGCTCCTGGTCTTATTCATGGTTTCAATTGTTTTTCTGTTTTTGATCTCAATGATTTCAGCTCTTGTCCTTATCTTTTCTTCTAGAGGTTGTAGGATTCGATTGTTGTTCTTTTCCTATTTGATGAAGGTGTTAAGTTAGATCATTGGTTTTTCTTCTTTCTTTCCTTTTTATGTGTGTGCCAATTGGTATGAACTGCCACTTGAGGACTGCCTTAGCTGTATCTCAGAGGATTTGGTATGTTGTAGTTCCATTTTTATTTGTTTCAAAAAAAATTTATTTTATTCTTCATTTATTTTATAACCCAATCTTATTCTAGCAGAGAGTTATTCCAGTTTCCACAAATGTGGTTTTGTAACCTTTGTAACCTTTACCCTCCTGTGGTTAATTTCTAATTTTATGACATTGTGTTCTGAGAAGATACTTGGTATTATATCTTTTTTTTTTTTAAATCAGGCTTGCTTTGTTTCTTAAATGTGTCTGATTCTGGAGAACGTACCATCCATGTGCACTTGGGAAGAATGTGAATTGATTTTTAGTTGGGTATGGTACCCTGAATACATCCAAAATGTTGAGCTGGCCAATTGTATAGTTTAGATCTTCTTTTGTTGCGTCTTTTTTAAATTTTTTTTATTTTTTTTTTGTTTACTCATCCTTTGATGATAGTGGTAGGTTGTAGTTTCCTTTCATTGCAGTTGTGCTCTTTATTTATTTCAATTATCTTAATGATTGTTTTATATATTTTTCAGGCCTATCATTTGGTGCATAAATGTTGACCAAGGTTATACCTTCTTCATATGTTGTTCCTTTAATCATTATGTAATGCCCTTCGTTATCTTTTATAGTGATTTTCATTCTGAAATCTCTTTTATCAGAGATTGGTATCATCACTTCTGTTTTATTGTGGTTGCCATTTGCTTGATGTGTTTTTTTGCCCAGCCTTTGATATTTAGTCTTTCTTTCCATTTCTTAAATGTGTCTCTTGTAGGCAACATAATGATGTGCTTTGTTTTGTTTTGTTTTCCATTCTGTTATTCTTTTTCTCTTAATTGGCACATTTAGTCCATTCTCATTAAGTGTGACTATTGTCAGGCCAGGTTTTACCATTGCCATTTTGCTGTGTTTAATTTTCTCTTGTTTCTGGTTGCTATGATCCACCTACTTTTCTTTGGCATCTCCATGTGGAGGTCTTCACTTAAAATTTCTTGTAGTTTTGATCCTTGTTTTCACAAATCCACTAAGTTACTTCTTTTCTGAAAAAAAAAAGATCAGATTTCTAATTCATATTTGATGGAGAGCTTTGCTGAGTATAATATCCTTGACTGGCAATTGTTTTCTTTCTACTTTCGATAAATGTCATCCCATTGCCTTCTGGCTTACATGGTTTCTGCTGAGAAGTCAGAACTTAATCTATTTGTTTCCCTTTTGTAGATGACTGTTTTTCTCACGCTGTTTTAAGTATTCTATCCTTATCTTTAAATTTGAAGAATTTGACAATGATATGTCTAGATGTTTTTATTTTCCAGTCTAGTATGAGGTCCTCTGTGCTTCTTGAATGTGAATTTCTATGTTCTTAATAATACCTGGAAAGTTTTCTTCTACTACCTCCTCCACAATTTTTAAGTGACTTCCCTCTCACTCCTGTATTCTGAAATTTCAATCATGTATGTTGCTCCCTTTTATATCATCCTAAATTATTCTAATGTTTTCTTCATTTTCTTTGATAATTGTATTTCTAAAATAGAAATATTATTATTGATAAATGGTATATCAATCTTGTTAGAATGAGGGAAAGGCATTATAATCATGACTCAAGTTTTATATAATGAGGACTCGGTATATGGTTGCACCATTTACTGAAACTGTGAACACTGGCAGAAGAGCTACTTGTATGTATGGGGAAATATTGCAGGGAGTGCTAAATTTATATGTTTTATAGACACCCACAATTAATAACGAAGAGTATAGAAGAATTGTTATCTTTAATTATGATGTTGAATAATAGTATTAAATATATATCAAGGATTGCCAGAAGAAGAAAGCACTAGTGGTTTAGTGGTAAGGAATTATGCTGACAATGCAAAGGTACATAATTTGAACACACCAGCTGTTCTGCAAGGACAAAGATGGGAAATCTCCCCTTGTGTGATTTGCTGCCTCTAAAAACCCACCAAGAGGTCGGTATGGATCTGTTACAACTCAATGGTATATAAAAACAACTACAACAATTGCCAGAAGAAAACACTTGTCTTGGAATAAGTAAAACCAGAATAGTCTTCCCAGGTGAGAATGGCAAGTTTCTGTCTTATGGAATATGGGCATGTTAATAGGAAATAACAATCCCTGGAGAAAGACATCATGTTTGATAAATTAGAAGGTCTACAAAAAAAAGGCAGAAAACACTCAACAAGATCAATTGATAGAGTGATTAATAAAAATAGGCTCAAATATCATTATAAAATGGTTCAGGACAGCACAGTATCATTTTCTAGTGCAATGAGTCAGAATGCGCTTGATGGTAACTAAAAACAACGTCAACAATAGACATCAAGGTATGGATACCAACTAATTAGTTGGATTTATAAGTCTGAATCTCAGCAAAGTGGTTAAAACTAGAGACATTACATTTAAGAGCCATCAATTTATCCACGTACTTACAGTCATAGAGCCTACGTTTGTTTTTAGAACATTTGCCTTATTAATGAATACTGTGCAATCCTGAAGGCACGTGGTTCGAGGCCACTAGACGCTCCATGGGAGAATGATGGGCAATCCCCTCCCTTGTGGTTAACTGCCTATGAAATCCCACTGGAGGTCAGCTATGGGTTATTTCCAACTTAACGGTAAACAACAACAAAAATACAATATA
This sequence comes from Elephantulus edwardii, assembly GCF_000299155.1. Classification (NCBI taxonomy): domain Eukaryota; kingdom Metazoa; phylum Chordata; class Mammalia; order Macroscelidea; family Macroscelididae; genus Elephantulus; species Elephantulus edwardii. The sequence goes on along the minus strand of NW_006399878.1, from coordinate 7,119,158 downwards.
GTTGATATGTTTCTTATGCATCATTCAGTATTGTAATAAAGATCTCTCTTAGAATATCTATTCACTCTGGAGAAACCCAGAATATCAAATATTCTGATTTTCATCCTTAGACTTTTTTTCAAATTTTCATTTGATAAGTTATTCTAGTATCTTCCCAAGTGTTAAACTTTCATTTAGCTAAGATAATTTGTTGCCCATTGTTTTTAAATCAAAAGAATCTTAAGAGAGCAAAATTGTATTATTAAAAAGAAAGAAAAAAATCTTCTCAACTGAATCAGTAAGTGGCACCATGATAAATGGAGAACATCATGATAAATGAATATCCTTGGACAAAGTAGTTAAGAAAGCAAACAATGCATTAGGCAATTCTGTTTGTTGTCAAGAAACTTGCTTTAAAGTGCTAAAGACCCAGGACATCTATATGAGAACTAAAGTCTCACTGAAGCCATGGTAAAGAGTTGTATCACTAACCCAAATGTATCCATCCCAAATCTAACTGTTATTCAGTGGGAGAAAAATGGGACATCTGCTCCCATGTGATTAACTGCCTTGAAAATCCACTGGAGGGTCAAATATGACTGGGTTTCAACTCTATGATATGCAACAATATAAGCATTTAAATATTAGGCAATGGGTAAGGTAGACAGAAGAGAAATTGATATTTTTTAACTGAGTTGTTGCCAAAGAACGTTGAATATACTATATGGTATTTAAAAAAACAAAACCAAAAAGGAACATAGTTCTTAGAAAAGGTGGAGTTAGAATGTCCCCTAGAAGCAAGTATGAGAAGGTTTCATCTGTCATATTTCAGGCATAGTAGCGTGAGAGGTCAGTTCCTGGAAAAAGACACCATTCTTTAAAAATGAAAAAGAAAATGACTGATACAATCACTTGAGTACAGAAACTTGATTGTGAGGATGGCACAGATGGAACACTATTTCCTTCTGTGAGACAAGGGGTCACTATGAATAAGCACTGCTTGATAGTATCTAACAACATTTTACGGGGATCCACAACCAATATACATGATTAGTAGCAGTGAAAAAAAACATCAAAAGACATGTTGCATTGGAGAAATCAGTGGTCAAGGACCTCTCCAAGGGATAAAGAAGCAACAATGTCTTTTTAAAGACTAAGGTATACTTGATTTAAGCCATGGCATTTCAATTGAATCTGAAAATTGAACAATGAATAAAGATGACCAAATATGAATCAATGCCTTTGTATTGTATTGTTGGCAAAGACTACTGAAGTCCCTATGGGCTACCAAAGAACAAATAAGTCTGTCTTAGAAAAAGCGCCACCAGAGTCTCATTAGTGAAAATGATTGTGAAACTCCATTTCACATACTTTGGGCTTTCTGTCAGCAGGCACCAGTCTTTTGGAAAAGACGTAATTCTGGGAAATATGGAGGGTCAGAGACAGAGATTAAGAAAACTTTTAACAAAATATGTTGAAAAAATGATTATAACAAAAGACTTGATCATGTAGGGGATCATGACAACAGTGCAGGTTTGGAAAAATTTAGATCTGTTACTGATAGTATCACAATGTGTCATGTTACTCAATGGCACATTAAAAAAAATAGTAACACCTGTATCATATTTACTTTATTCATTCACCAGGCAAAGCTTAAGAGGAAATATCTTTGTGAGGCATCAGGGTCAAAATAGGTCAGGTGAAAGAGATATTAACAAAATATCTTCTAATGATTATTTATAGCTCTGATGTCAGAAGAATTCTGACTGAATTCAGAATATCTGAAGGATGTCTATTTATGTTTATTGACTATGCAACCGTATCTGAATGTAAGGATTATAACAAACTATGGCTAACATTGAGAAAAACGGGATTCCTAGAACATTTTAAAGTGCTTATATGAAACCTCTACCTAGATCAAGAAGCTATTGTGCACACAAAAGGGAACAGTGCATGGTTTAAAATTAGGAAAGGTGTACATCACGATTGTATCCTTCCACCATATATATTCAAGCTACACAGTGAAAAAAATTGTCCGGAAAACTAGATTCTATGAAGAATATAGCATGAAGTTTGGAGAAAGACTCATCAACAACCTGTGTTATGCAAACGAGACAACCTTGCTTGTTGAGAGCAAGGACTTAAAACATTTGCTGTAGCTTATCAAAGACTAGAGTCTTCAATATAGATCACATCTCAACATCAAGACAAAAATCCTCACCGCTGGAATGATAAGCAACATCATTATGTTGTTGTTCCTGTTATGTGCTGTTGAGTAACTTTTAACTCATGGAGAGTTTATCTACAATGTATCTACCCTATTCTGAGCCAGTCTCACTGACCCCCACACCCTTAGCCCTATTTCCCCAGTGACTATGTCAATACATTTCATGTCTTTCTCTCCTGTACTGAGAAACTTGGTTTCACCTTCTCTAAGAGAGACCTGTTTGTTCTCTTAGAGGTCCATGGTATGTTCAATACTCTCATCCAATACCACAACTCAAAGGCATCAATTCCTCTTCTGTCATCCTTAGTCACCGTCCAGCTCTTTGATGCATAACAAATAATTGTGAAGATTACAGCCAGGACCAGGTGCACTTTAGTCGCTAGACTTACATTGTTGTTTCTCAGTACTCTGGAGAGGTCCTGGATCACAGATTTTTCCAGTTCAATTCTTTTTATTTCTTGAGTGTTGATTCCAAGAGTGTTGATTGTGGAGCTGAATAAACTGAAATCGTTAGCAGCCTCAATCACTTCTCCATCTCCCATGGTGCTGCCAATTTGCCCAGTTGTGAGAATATTTGTCTTCTTGATGTTGAGGTCCAATCTATGTTGAAGACTTAAGTCCTTGGCTTTCTGAAGCAAGTGTTTTAGATCCTTTTCAATTTCAGGAAGCAAAGGTGTATCATTTGCATACTGCAATTGTTGATAAGTCTTACTCCATCCTGATGCCACATTCTTTCTCATAAAGGTCTGCTTCCAGAATAATCTTTTCCGCATACATATTAAAAAGGTATCAAGACAGGACATATTGCTGACACACTCCTTTTTTGATTTTTGAACCATGTAGTGTTTCCTTGCTCTGTTCTGAGGCCCTCTTCCTGGTCCTGGTCTGAGGATATGTTTCACATAAGCACAATCAAGTGCTTTGAGTAGAAGGAAAAAAGATTCAAACCGTCAATGATTTCATCTTAATTGTATCCACAGTCCACATCCTTCGTAACAGCAACCACGAGATCAAGAGATACACTGCATTTGGCAAATCTGCTGTCCGGGACCTCTCCAAATTACTGAACATAAATCATGTCATTTTGAAGACTAAAGTGTGCCTGATCCAAGCCATAGTATGTTTAGTAATTTGCTATGCATCTTTTAGCTAAATAATGAATAACGATTGAATAACGATGACAGAAGAATAGATGCAATTGTGTTGTGGTTTGGAGAACACTGATTATTCATTCCTCGGATTGCCAAGAAATTAACTGCATTTTGGAAAAAGTGAAGTTAGAGTACTTCTTATAGGAGAGGAAAGAGAAGATAAAAAAGAGTAGAGGGAGGGAAAGAGAGAAGGAGGGAGAGGGAGAGAGGGAGGGGGGAGGGAAAAAGGGAAGGGGGAGGGGAGAGGGAGAGGGAGAAGCCATAAAAGCTTAGTTACACTCAGAGGCCCAGAATTTATTTGTGTCTTCAGTGAGAGCTTAAAGTTTGGTGGCACAATTGTACCTACCAAATAAATAACACGTTACTCAAGATGCTTTATTTGACCAATTCACCCTGCTTTCCTTCCCTTCTGTGCTACTGGAGTGAGCTATCAATCTTACCAGCTCTCTAAAGTGGATAGGAGGGAAAGTAGCATCCATTTTAAACCACTTGTAGGGAGAAATGTATTAATCATTATTACTTTCTGTAAATGCATATTATACAAAGTAACAAGCATGAATGAATTTAAGCAAATTGATTATGTAGTACTAGAAAGAAGAGTATATTTCTTACAATATAATCACAAAATTGAATCATTCCCACTGATTCACATTGATTCCCATTAAAGATATACCTGTGTAATGAAGGATTTATAATCTCATATATTGTCGTCTCCACTGGAATTTCCCTTTCAGTCAAGACAGTGATATATTTTAAGCATTATTGCACTTTCACATGTTTCCTTGAAGTCAATTAAGAAGGCAAAACATGTTCCTAAAACTGATGTGTGCTTTTCTCCATTCTTCTTGGACTTTTCATTATGTTGTCTGATAACATTACAAAGGAAGATTCTCAGCCAATTTTTCTAATTAACTATTTTCCACCTTTCTAGAGACTCTCTGGTTATCTTTGTCTACTTTTTAATCAGTGACAGTTTCTCAACTTACCTCGTTCTCTTCAAACCATTCAAATAGTCACACGGTGACCTCACACATTGTCTTCTCAAAGACTGTCTTTCTGAAAATCCTTTTCAATCTACAGATAGTGACAAGGAATAATTTCAGTACCTGTCTTCTTCCTATCCCAGGGCACAAGGCATTGTCCCCAGTATAGTTACTGGAGGAACAAGATAAACTCCCAGTTTGCACTGCAAGGAAGCAGCTTCTTCTTCCCTTCCGTTGAATCTCTCACTGAATCATTGCCAAGCAATCTGCCATAGGCAAGCGAAAGCTCCTGAATCTAAGGGCATGTGAGGATTTCTTGGAGCTCTTATTTCTAAAGATCTGTGTGCTTCACACTGTAGTAATAATCCAGAAAAGCCAGATAGTTTCTTTCAAGTCCGAATCACCAGTATCTTTTAGATTCAAACAAATTAAAACACCTCTTAACAAATAAGAGAGATTTAAGTAAAATAAATGTTCAATGAAAAGTTGTAAATGTTATTTACCTACAATCATCTCTATCAAAGTGCAAGAAAGGACTCTTTGTTTAATGGATATCAAAAATGGGACAAAGAGCATTGATCACAGTGATATGGCAAGCCTTCTTGGAAACTATTAAGCTATAAGGGATTAGTTGTTATTGTTGTTGATTGCTGGTGAGTTGAGCATGACTCACAGCAACCCTATGAACAAAATACCTGAAGCCTTTTGTTAACTATTGTTTCTCAAATTTCATAGATTTTCCGGTGGGATACTGTTTAGGAAGTGGATGAATATAAATGTGAAAATACTAAAAGTAAATGTCTTATACTAGGAGACCTTAACGATTTCATTTTAATTTAATCATGTTGTAATGGTATTAAGAATATAATTGAATATTATAAGACTCTGTCAGATACTCCTCTAAATCTAAACATTCAGATTAAGACAGACTAGGAAGAAGGATTGGCCA
>NW_006399878.1:7101065-7106795 GCF_000299155.1 Elephantulus edwardii | reverse complement strand
GGAGGGATGGGTCCTTGGAGAGGGACATCATTTTTGGGAGGGTTGAGGGACAACGCAGGATGGGAAGACCCTCTATGAGATGGATTGATTTGGTGACTGGGGTAATCGGGATGGGTGTGTCAGAGGTGGTGCGGTTGTCACAGGATAGAGCATAGGGTCGCTATGAGTCGGAAACGACTCGACGGCACATAACAACAACAACAACAATCAGAAACAACACAAAAAGAAACACAGAAAAATTGTAACAACAAAGCCTTGTTTCCCAATTACCACACTTAATATGAACGGATAATGCACCAATAAAGGAGGGAGCGGAGTACCAGAGTGGATAAAATAACAAAGTCCATCACTATATTGCCTATGTTTTTGTTGTTGTTCATTGCCTCGAGTTGAGCACGAATCATAGCTACCCTATGAACAAAAGGCCTGAAGCCCCTCTACAACTATGGACATTTATCAAAATTCATAATTTCAGTGGTATGTTGTTTAGGAAGTGGATGGCACTATTGCTTCCAAATATTGCCTATAAGAAACATATTTTCAAGGAACATATGTAAGAAATGAAGAAAAAAGCCTACAAATTAAATTTGGAAAAAACATAAAGAACAAATGTCACCCACAAAAATGCAGGTGTTTAGAGTACTTATCTCTGATAAAATAGTCTTCAAGATGAAAACAACTACAATGATAAAGAAAGGAATTATATAATAATTGTTGATGTTGTTGTTGTTAAGTGTCGTTGAGTCATAGGTGACTCATAGTGGCTCTATGAACAAAAGACCTGAACACTTGTATAACTTTCATCCTTTCTTCAGATTCATAGGGTTTCCTGAGGCAAGATATTTTGGAAGTGGATGCCACTCCTGCTTGAAACATAGTAATAAATGTATAATAAATCAAGAAGACAGAACTTCAGTAAACTATGTGCCAAATAATAAACATACAAAATACATAAAATAAGTTACCAAACTTGAAAAAATAACAAAACAACAGTGGTAGAAGACTTAACATACCACTCTCACTAATGAATGGGTCAATTTAAAAGAAACTTAACAAAGATGCAAAAGATCTGAACTATAAAATCAGCCAACTCAGTCTTGTGTACTCAGGGTACTGCACTCAACCAAAAGTCAATTTACTCTCTTCTCAAGTGCACATGGTGGACTTTCCAGAATTGATCATACGAAGCAAGACTTTAGATATTAAAAAGAAAGCAAGCCCACACATTGAAATAAGACAAAGTATATTTTCAGATCACAATGATAAAAACCTAGAAATTAATAACAAGAAGATAAAGTTCATAAAACCAGCCATGTGGAAGCTAAGTAACACTGAGCTAGGACATGACTGGGTCATAGAACAAATTAAAAAAATGAAATATAAATGTTCCTTGAAACAAATTAAAACTAAAATACAACATATCAAAGCTTCTAGTATACATGTAACATATATGAACTGTCCCTCTGTGGACAGTTCACAGTAACAGGCAAAGACATAAAAAAGGAAGAAAAAAGCAAAATTAACTACCTAACTCAGCACCACCATCAAGTACAAAAAGAACAACAATTCAACCTTACAGCCTCAAGAAAGAAAGAAACTGAAAGGACTAGGACTGAAATCAATGAGATAGAAACAGAAAAAGAATTTGAACCATCAATAAGACCAGGAGCTGGGTCCTCTAAAAAGTCAATAAAATTGGCAAACCAATGACAAACATAAAAAAAGAAAATAAAAAGAACACACAAGTAACTTGGAACAAATGATAGAGTTGTTATCACAACAGAAAAAAAAGATGAAATTAAATTAATAATGTTGGAATATTATTCTGGTAAATTCTAAAAACTGGGGGAAAGGGACAAATATATTGAAACTCATACCCTACCCAGATTAACACAGGCAGATAGAGGTATAGCACTTGAATAGACCCATCACAAAATAAGAAATTGAACCAAAAGAATTTCTGGTTCAGATAAATTCATGGCTGAATTCTACCAAACATTCAAAAAGGAAGTATCACCAACTTAACTTACATTATTTTTTAAAAATGGAAAAGGTGGGAACATCCCCAGAGTTATTCTATGAAGTAAGCAGAACACTAGCACCCAAACCAGACAAAGACATTACAGACCAATATCTCACGTGAACAGAGATGCAAATAACAAAATTCTGGCCAATAGAATCCAACAATAAATTTAAAAAAATCATCATGACCAAGTGGTATTCATTACATGTATTGTTCAACATATGTGTGTGTGTGTGTGTGTGTGTGTGTGTGTGTGTGTCTGTGTTCAGCATAATTAATCACATTAACAAAGAAAAAAAAAGAACCACATGATCTAATCAATTGGAACAAAAAGACATTCAACAAAATCCAACATCCTTTCCTGATTAAAACACTCAGCAAAATAAAATTAGAAGGGGATTCCCTCAACACAGTGAAAAGTATTTATACAAAACCAAGAGCCAGTATCATCCTCAATGGAGAAAGACTAAATGCACTCCCCTTGTGAAAAAGAACCAGACAAGGATGGCCACTTTCACCACTTCTATTCAATATTGTATTGGAAGTACTAACTAGGGCAATACAACAAGAGACGAAAATATGTGACATCTAGATCAGCCAAAAAGGTGGCAATACTGTCAGTGCAGATGGTCATCTATACACAGAAGACATGATACTGTACACAGAAAACCCCAAGGTCTCAACATAAACAAGAAAATACTAGACATAGTAGACCTATTTATTAGAGTGGAAAGATAGAATTCAATATTTAAAAAAATCACTGGGATTCCTATATAGTAAAAAAGAAAAAAATAAAAAGGAAGCAAAGAAAGCAATATTATTTGTAATAGTCAACCAAAAGTGAGATAATTAGCAATAAATCTAACTAGAGGCAAAAAAAGTACTTTATATGACCCCTGTTCTTGAAGAAGAGTCAGTATGGTGAAAAAGCCAATCCTACCAAAAGCAATCTATATGTTTAACACAATTCCAAAACACATATCATAGTCATTTAAAAAAAATATTAGAAAAGGTTATTGACAAGTTTATTTGGGAAGAAAAATATCCTAAAAAAGCAAAAGACTTTTGAAACAAAACACAAAGAAGTAAGAAGCATAGACCTCCCTATTCTTAAAACCTATTTCACCATAATAATAACTAAAACAGCATGGTACAATGATGACACGTAGACCAAAGTAGCAAAATCGAACTTGGATATTAACCCACTTACTATTATCTACTGGTATTAGACAAGGAAACAAACATATCAAACAGGGAAACGACAACCTCTTCAACAAACGATGTTGGCAAAGCTAAACTACTACCTGCAGAAAGCTGATGCAGGATTCATATCTTACTCCATACAAAAATCAACTCAAGGTGGATCAGAGACCTGGGGTAAAGCCCCAAACCAAAAAGACCATCAGAGAAAAAAAGGGGAAGAACCTTAGAAGACCTGTGTTGTTACTGTGTGCCGTCGAGTTGGAATGGACCCTTAGCTGATCCTCTGGCGGGTTCTGGGAGGCAGTTAATCACACTGGGTGTGGGGGAGGCGGGGCGAGATTGCCTGTCCTTCTTCCGTGGAGCAGCTGACAGCTTCTAACCGCCTGCCTGTGGTATAAATAGGCTGGCAAATACAGTAAAAAAATGTACAGCCAGGAGAGATGAATGGGACTTTCTAAAGATTATGTCCCTGTTTGCATTCCCACCCCCCAACCCCAAATGGGTGAAAAGAAAACTTCGTGCCTGGAAAAAGGACTTAACAATGACATCTCAGATAAGGGTATCAGAACGAATATTTACATAAAACTGAAGGACATTGTACATAAACTTTATGAATTTTGTATGCAAACCAGTATAAAATAAAATTTAAAAACAAAACTAAAGGACATCCACACCAAAAGAAAACAAAACAAAACAAAAAAGAGCAGATAACTCAATTACAAAATAAGCAAAATATATGCAAAGATATTCTCAGAGAAAGACATTCGGATGGCCAACAGATACATGAAGAAATGTTAAAAATCGCTGGAAATTAAAGAGATGCATATGAAACCCACACTGAGGTACCATCTAATTCCAATAGCAGTGGTAAAGTTTAACAGGACACACAGAACAATCAATGTCGGAGATGTGGAGACTGGAACTCTCACACACGGTTGGTTGGATTGTGAAATGTTGCCACCCCTGTGGAAGGCAGTATGGTATTTCCTTAAAAAGGTGAAGATAGAAATTACATATGATTCAGCTATTCCACTGCTTGGAATATACCCTGACGAAAATAGAACTGAGACACAAGCACAATACCAAGAATGTAGAAACAGCCCAAATGTCCATCAACAACTGACAGGATTGAGAAACTGTGGCACAGTCACACTAGGGAATATTATGCAGTACTCAGGAGCAAAGATTTTGAAAAATACTGTATAACATGAAAGAGGCTTATGTTGAGTGAACTAACTCAGGCACATAAGAACAAATACTGTATAAGACCATTAATGTACAACAAGAAGGATCATTAAGATGTCAGGATATACTGAGAAGGGAATGGTATAGTGGGTCTGAGAGTGGGAATTAGGAGAAATCATGGAGTCATAGAGTTTGGTGGAGTGAGAGGGTGAAGGAATTAGGAAAGAGCCAATGAATACCTGAAGAGACAAGGTAATATTAAGCATAGATTAACAAAATGTGAGATGATTTTCCAAACTTCTTCCACAGAAGAGCTGGTGGATTTGAGGCAAACTAAAAAAGAGACATTTAATAAGATCCAGCATCCAATATATTGATAACATTTTTCAGAAAACAAGGTATGGTCATGGAAAGGAAATTCCTCAACCTGATCTATTTAAAAGCGAGCAAATTTCAAAAAGCAAGCCAATAAAACAAACAACAACAAGATCTAACATAACTGTCATTCAATTACATTTTGTTATTATCTGTCATTGCAATTCATAGGGACCCTATGTACAACAGCTCTGAAACCTGCCATATCCTGAGCCAATCTCATTGACTTTAACACACCTACCCCATTACCCCAGTTACTGTATTAATCCATCTCATCTAGGGTCTTCCTCTCCAGTGCTTCCCTCCACCTTTGCATGCATGATGTCCTTCTCCAAGGATTGGACCCTCTTGGCAACATGCCCAAAGTTTGTGACAGTCAAAATCCTTGCCTCCAAAGATAAGCCTTAATTTCACCCTCTCCATGATAGACCTATTTGTTCTCTTGTCAGTCCATGATGTGCTAATACTCTTCTTCAACACCACAACCCAAAGAAATTGATTTTTCTTCTACAATCCTGAATCATTGTCCAAGTCTCTGATGCATAGCAAGTAATTGCAAAGAACATGGTTTGGATCAGACACACCTTAGTTTCTAGAGTGTAATAATTTATTTTCAAGACTCTGGAGATATTCTTGATAGAATATTTACCTAATGCAATTTGTCTTTTGATTTCCTGACAACTGGTGTCAGGAGTGTAGATTGTGGAACCGAGAAAATGGAAACAACCTCAGTCTCTATCTATCATGAGGCTTCCAATTGGCCCAGTGGTGACAATCTTTGTTTTCTTAATATTGAGTTGCAATTCATATTGAAGTGTAAAAGCAGTGATATCAGTGCTGTTGTTGTTGTTATGTGCCGTCGAGTTGCCTGCGACTCATAGCGACCCTATGTACAACAGCCCTAAACTCTGCTCTGTCCTGTGCCAATCGCAGTCTCCGACACA
>NW_006399878.1:7095040-7100965 GCF_000299155.1 Elephantulus edwardii | reverse complement strand
AATGAGGCTGGAGATAGAATGATTGACTAGCTGTATGTAACAACAAGAACAGCAGTATAGCCCATAGTTGTTTACACAGTAGCTATCTATAATGATGGACTTTAATATATTAGATATTATGAGGTTGACACAGAATACGGCAAGTTCCAGATCCATTCTTCAGAGAGTCACTATAAGCAATAATCGACTTTTCAACTACCTAATAACAACAACAAGAACAACAGTCCATAGAGAGTTGTGTATCTAATCGAAAAGCTGAGAGTTTCTAGTTCAAATTTGCCAATGGTTCCTAGAGGAAAAGATGGGCAGTCTCATCCTAAATTATTTACAGCCTTGGAAACCAATGGAGAATTGTTATGGGTCACAACTGGCTAAATAGCAATTAGTAATATAAAAGGAACTCTGATGTATGTGTAACAGATTGGGATGCTAACCAAAAGTCAAGAGTTCAAATATACCACATACTCAATGGGAAAAGATATACTGTCTCATTGTGTAAAATCTACAACCTTAGACATTTAACAGTAATTGCTGAGTCAGAATAGATTCAAGGGCAGTGATCTAACATTTTAGGAACAGTATTCAAAATATTCTTCTTAATCTTATAATTTTTATCAGGATTGGATTACTATTTCCATGAAATTGTTCTTGCTATTTCTATTTTAAACATTTCTTAATTGTATCAAGGAGTAACATTTTGCTTGAGGTCATATCATGGAAAAGCAGAGAATTAAATGAAATCTAATTCTGTATAAAGAAAGCATTAACAAGAATGAAAATAAGGTGAAACACCCAATTTAAAAGACATTAAAAGCAGACTCCAAGCTATGCTTTGAGTAAACCATCAAGTACAAGCTAAAGAGTTATGCAATCAGCTAATTCTCTCCTGCTACATCTACACACACAGGATCAAAAGAAGCTTACAAACTAACTTAATGAGAGAGGCAAACAGGCAATTATAAATGTCTACATTATAGAATTTCATTCATTGACTTTAGCATTGCATTCAGGGAAATATTGTAATGGGGATAACCTAGGCTCAAAGCATTTAAAGATCTAAAATTCCATATTTTTCAAAAAAACCTACCTCTACATAATTACATGATAGACCTTTAGAAATTTTTCAGCCACAGGCACAGGAAATTTTATAGATTCTAATAATTTGCATATTTTTTTCAGGAAAAAGTGTTATATAAGATGAATAATCTAGTTTAGGCAAGGAAATTGATGGAATTTGCAGTAGATGATACTTCTATTGCAGGTATTAATTAAAACAAGCTCTTGTATAATAGAATTACAGGCAGAAATGTAAATCAGTGTGCATTATTTGAAAGAGTCTTAAAGGATATTAATTTGTTTTTCAGAAATCATTTCACCCTTTGTTCTCATTTGGCAGCTGGGAAAATTAAGGTAAAAACTTGAATCTCTTTTAAATTCCAACAGTTAATGATAAGAGTAAGACTAGAGTTTCTGACACACAGTCAATGCGTTTCATCTTGTTCTGATTTCCATAACAGAGGCTCAGTCTAGACTCTAATTTCAAACCTGGTTCTGTTGTATGTATGTAGGTAGGTATGTATGTATGGACTTAAGTTTCATTCATGTAAAAAATACATGCTTACAATTTGCTGAGTCAGATCCTATGCTGGACAAGTGTTATAATTACCAGGAAAAACATAATTAAGTAGGTGTTTCTGTGTATTCTTTTACCAGGGAATACTTGACGACATATTAGGCTAAGTTTCTGACGCAAATGGAACAAAAGAGCAAAGAGAAAATTTTCGCGAGTTAGTGTCACTAGAGCTGAGATCTGAAGGAAAAGGAAAAGAAATAAGCATTAATCACAATTCAGATGAAGAGTTTCTATACAAAATCCACAGTATAAGCAAATGCCAAAAGGCAAAGAGAACGATCAACTCAAAGGCAGAGAGTGCAGTTAGAATATTGGAGCAGGGGAGGTGGAGCAAGTGGAAAAGCCTCTGAAAGTCAGTTATTTTGTCATTTTCCAAAATCTGCTCTCCCAGTTTTCAGAATATTGATTTACTGGGTATCTAGATACTTACTAAAAAGAAATTTAAATAATTTTCTCTTCTAATTTAAGAATCTAAGATAGAACATTCTTAAAGGTACTGGGGTTGTTGCTTTGTTTTTGTTTGTTTCTGATCCTTTGTTTTATAATGGTAAAATAAATTCCAATTCTTTAAAGTTATATGAATAAGAGGAAATGGTAATGAAGGAGGAAGTTCAGGCTACTTTGAAGGTTTTGGTGAAAAATAAAAACTGCGGAATTGACGGAGTACCAATTGACATAATTCAACAAACAGATGCTTCCTTGGACTCACCAGGTTGTCCCAAGAAATCTGGAGGACAATTACCTGACCTCCATAGTTATTCCCATTGCATAAAAAGCTGACCCTACAGAGTGTGGAAATTATCAAACAATAGCACTATTTTCACAGGCTATCAAAATTCTGCTGAAGATTTTTCAGAAATGACTGGAACAGTACATTAACTACATAGAACTACCAGAAATACAAGCTGGGTTTAGAAGAGATCATGGGATTAGAGACATTATGGCCAATGTCAGACAGATATTGGCAGAAAGCAAAGAGTACCAGAGGAATGTCTATATGTGTTTCATTGACTATGCAAAGGCATTTGACTGTGTGGATCAAAACAAATTGTAGCTAACCTTGGGAAGAATGGGAATTCCAGAACAACTGATTGTGCTTATGGGAAACCCATACTTAGACCAGGAAGTAGTCCTCAGAACAGAGCAAGGAAACACTGCATGGTTCAAAATCAGGACAGAAACATGTCAGTGATGCATCCTGTCTCCATATCTTTTCAGTCTATATGCAGAACATATCAGTTGGAAAGCTGGGCTTTATGAGAAGGAATGTGGAATCAGGATTGGAGGAAGACTCATCAATAACTTACATTATGCAGATGACACATCCTTGAAGCTAGAACTAAGGAAGACCTGAAGTGCTTGCTGCAGAAGCTCAAACATTGTAGTCTTCTATATGGACTGATCCTAAATATCAAGAAGATAAAGACTCTCACCGCTCGGCCAATTGGCAGCACCATGATAGATGGAGAAGAGATTGAGGTTGTTAACATTAGCTTGCGCAGCTCCACAGTAAATACTCTTGGCATCAGCAGACAGGAAATCAAAAGAAAAATTTCACTGGGAAAATCTGTTGTCAGGGATCTCTCCACAGTACTGAAAATCAGTGAGGTCAGTCTAAAGACTAAAGTGTGCCTAATTCAGGCCATGGTATTCACAGTTACTTAGTATGCATCAGAGAGCTAGACAATGACTAAAGATGACAGAAGAAGAATCAATGCCTTCAAATTATGGTGCTGGAGAATAATCTTGAAAATATTGTGGATGGTCAAGAAAACAAATAGGTCTGTCTTGGAAAAGTTGAAAACAAATCTCCTCAGAGGCTAGGGTTTTGAAGCTCTGTCTCACATACTTTGGCCACGTGGTCAGGAGTGACCTTGGAGAAGGACATCATGCTCAGAAGTGTGGAGATGATTCAGGAGAGGAAGACCTTTGCTGAGATGGATTGATACAGTAACCGGGGAATGAAGGTTGGTGTGTTGGATTCAGTGAGACTGGCACAGGACAGGGAAGGCTTTAGAGCTACTGTACATAGGGTTGCTTTGGGTGTCATGCGACTCTACAGCACGTAACAACAAAAGCAGCAGTATGTTAAAATAATGAAAACACAGTGAGAAATGGTTGTAACTAACTAAATGTCCACTATTGTTGTTGTTGTTTACTGTAGAGTCAGACTGGCCCACAGCTGACCCTCTGGTGGGTTTTCAGAGGCAAGTTAATCACACAGGAGGAGATTATCCATCCTTCTTCCTCTAAGCAGCCGGTGGCCTCTAACCACATTAACATTTCTTTTATCATCTCTAGTCATTGTCTGCCTTCCTGATGCATAGCAAGTAATTGCAAAGACCATGGCCTGTATCAGGCTGACTTTAGTCTCCATAGTGACATCATTTCTCTTCAGTACTTTGGAGAGGTCTCCAACAGGTGACTTTCCCAATGCAATTTGTCTTTTAATTTCTTGGCTGCTGGTACCAAGATTGTTGATTGGAGAGCCAAGCAAACTGAAGTTGTCAACAGTCTCAATCTCTTCACGATCTATCATGATGCTGCTAATCGGCCCAGTGGTGAGAATCTTTGTTTCTTTGATGTTGACCTTCAATCCATATTGAAGGCTACAATACTTGACCTTCGGTAGCAAGTGCTTCAGGTCTTCCTCAGTTTCAGCAAGCAGGGCTTTGTCATCTGCATAACGCAGATTGTTGATGAGTCTTCCTCCAACGCTGATGCCACACTTCTCACTGTATTATAGTACAGAGGAAAAGGATAATATTTTAGGAAAGGTGTATTTCCTCGTAGCACATGGCCAGAAAGGATTCCTGGTATAGTGAGTTTCACTCCCCGACAAAAGGAGCACTTTAAGACTGCAAGTAATCTGCAATATCATAAAATAAAAAAGCATTAACAACCTACACAGACAGAATAGACACGACCTAACACATACCAAGGAAAACTTCATATAATGTAAAGAAAGTATCAGGAATCCTCGAACATTGTGAAAAAACATAATAAACCTTCTAAAAAACAAAACCCCCAAACCACCCCCCATACAGACAAAACAAAACACAAACAACTCAAAACCAAACAGACTACATTGCAGACCAAATAAACATCCCACAGACATATGCAGAAGAAATATATTGATGAGGCATCATGTGATCAGCTACTGAATAAGGTGCAAATGATGAAAGAAGGAATGGAAACCATAAAAGAAGTAGATACTTCAAAGACAGGAAGCCAAAAGAAATATATCTATGTTGAGTAATATGAAAAACCACCAAAGAAACTGCAAAATATAGAAGAAAAAAAATTAAAAGTATAGAGAATCAAAAGATCTTTAAAAAAATCATTGTAAGATAGAAAAGGTATAGCCAACACACTACTGAAAATAACAGAAATTCATGAAAATGTAACCCAGAATATCAAGATGAAATGTCAGAATAGAGCCAAGAAACTGGAGGGACAAAAAAGGAAACCAGAAAAGATGGAATAGAGAATCAGTGAGATGGAACCTCAATGAGAACACACTAGAAGAGAAAACAGGATGGAGACAGAGGAAAATATTAGGATCACATGGGATAACATCAAAAGAAACAATAAACATATAATCAGAATTTTAGAACACCAAGGTCAACAGAGAAAATTGTGAGAAATTGTGAGAAAGTTGTGCTAGAGATACTTCAATAAAACTTTCCAGAAATTAGAAAGGATAAGGAAATCAACATTCAAGAAGCTCAGGAAATCTCAGTAGACCAGACTCCTTTTAAAAAACAACAACAAACCTATTAAACATATTATAGTCAAATTTGCCAAAATCAAAGATAAGGGAAGAATATGAAAAACAGTGTGAGAGAAAGAATAAGTTATCTACAAAGATTATCTACAAATAGAATAAGTTCTGATTTTACGGCAAAAACTATGTGAGCAAGAAGACATATACAGATGGCATATACAGAAGGTTGGGGGGAAAAAAAACCAAGACCAGAACAAATAATAAAGAACAACTATCATCCTTACCCTCCAAAGCATTTCATCCAATATGAAAGATAAATTAGATCATTTTCAGAATAACAGGAACTTAAGGAATTTGTGAAAACAAGATTAACTCTACATGAAATTATAAGGGAAGTTCTCCACACAGAGACACCAAAAGAAAGTAGATAATATATAGTAATCAGAAACATCTCCAGAGGAATATATATAAACATCTCCAGAGTAAAAAAATGGGGTTGCCTTTATAGTAAAAAAAGTAATTTCTAGATCCATCTTGAAGTACAACACCGTGAGTGACAGGATTA
>NW_006399878.1:7086046-7088570 GCF_000299155.1 Elephantulus edwardii | reverse complement strand
AATCAATCCGCCTCTTAGGGGGCTTTCCTCTTCTGCACTGTCCCTCCACTCTACCAAGCATGATGTCCCTCTCCAAGGACCTGTCCCTCCTTGCAACATGTCCAAAGTATGTCAGACGGAGCCTTAGAATCCTTGCCTCCAAGGAGCAGCCCGGCTTGACCCTTTACAGGATGAATCCGTTTATTTTCCTAGCAGTCCGTCGTACCCTCAATACTCTTCTCCAGCACCACAGCTCAAAGGCATCAATTCTCCTTCTATCCTCCTTAGTAAAATCAGTAGGACGAAGAAAAACGTGGCTGACAGGTTGGAAAAGAAGTAAAAATGCTTTTGTTTGAAGGCAATATTACTTCCCATAAAGAAAATAAAATGGAATGTACAAAAATGCTACTGGAATTAATAATTAATAAATGTTTACAGAATAAAAAAGTCAATATTTTAAATCTAGAATATTTTTGCAAATTAACATCTATCAGGTAATTAAAAAATTTAAAAGTATTTATGATAACATACACTATGACATTTTTATGGATTAATGTTATAGAATATTTTAATGACAGTTTTACTCAAAACTGATTGCTACCAAATCAGAAACAATTCCTAGTTGACCCTCCAGGGGGATTTTGGAGTTAATAAATCTCAAGAGAGGAGATTATGCATTTCTTTCCTGTAAAGGTCCTGGTAGATTCTAACTGCCAGGAAGGTGTAGTTTTGGGTTAGCAGCACAGCTCTGTACAGACTTCACTACCAGAGCAGAGCTCCCTTAAACACAATGAGAACAAGAAAGCACTCCTTAGAGAAACAAAAAGGAATAAATTAAGTTCAGCATTTTTCTTTGTTCCTGAATATGAAACCACAACACTGTTAAGAAACCCATTCTCTTAAAATAGATTTATAGTTTCAAAGAAAAATTACTCAATATCCTGACAGACTTTACCCGTGAAATTAATATCATTCAAAACTTATATTAAAATAATAGGGACCAAAAGCCACCAAGGCAAAATTGAAAAAGAGAAACAAACAGGAAGATTACAATGATCTGATTTTGATAAATATTTGTAAACCACAGTAATCAAAACAGTCTTGTGCTGAAGGGTAAAAAGCCACATCGATCAATGAAACCTATAGATCCACACAGAGGTGGATCTATCTTTGCACCCTTACAAATATGAAAAATCATTTTGATGGAGGAAAAAAACAAGTATTGTCAATAAATGATGTGGAAAAAATAGGGCAGACATGTTCAAGTAAAAGAACTATTATCTCTATGATATATTTCATACAAAATTCATTTTAACTTTTAGACTTGGTTACAAATCTTAGAACTCTAAGCATTCTATAAGAACTAATTAATAAAACTTTGTAACTTTGAGTCAAGTGAGGATTTCCTTGATATATCTCTCAAGCCTGATCCATGAAAAGATAAGAAATGGAAATTCATCCTAATTAAAAATTTCTGCTCTATTAAATACACTGAAAAGAATAAAGACAAACTGCAGAGTAGGTGAAACACTTTGTCAGTCTTACATCAGAGAAAGGACTTATATCAGAATATGCAAATAGCTTAACTTAAAAAATAATAAAATAAACAATAACAAAAATCAGTAAAATATATAAACAGATAACTAAGCGAAGAAGAGATATGGAGGAAAACAAGCACAAGAAAAGATGTTCAATATCACTGGGTATTAGGGAAATAGAACTCAGAATAAAATTAAATTGTCACTATTCACTGTTGTTGTTGCTGTTGTTAAGTACCTTTGATTCATAGGTGACTCATAGCAACCCTATGGACGAAAGTCCTTGACCTTTGCGTGACTTTCATCCTTTCTTCAGGTTCATAGGGTTTCCAGAGGCAAACTATTTACAGAAGTTGATGCCACTCCTGCTTCCACTAGAATAGCGAAAATTAAAACTGATATTGCCAAACAAGAGAATTCTATTGAACTCATATTTCAAAGTGTGAGTGTGTTGCCTACCAAAGGCACATGGTTTGAATACACCAGCTGCCATCAAGGAAATATATAGATAATCTCCTCCATAAAAATTTACAGCTTCTGCAAACACACTAGAGGTCAGTTATGGGTTTGTTCCAGCTTGATAGCACATGATTACAATAGCACTGTCTCTAAGGGTGAAGATGTCCAGGACAGTGGGACTTCTCATATAAGGCTAGTAGGCATGTAAATGTTAAATCTATTTTTAAAAGACTTAGTAAGACCAATTGACATATTTCAGCTAACAGATGCTGCCCTGGACGAGCTCACCAAATTGTGCCAAGAAATCTTGAGAA
This sequence comes from Elephantulus edwardii, assembly GCF_000299155.1. Classification (NCBI taxonomy): domain Eukaryota; kingdom Metazoa; phylum Chordata; class Mammalia; order Macroscelidea; family Macroscelididae; genus Elephantulus; species Elephantulus edwardii. The sequence goes on along the minus strand of NW_006399878.1, from coordinate 7,086,280 downwards.
TAACCACTTAGCCAACTGACTGGAAGAGATCTATATTTGTTCCTATCCCAAAGAAAGGTGATCCAACAGAGTGTGGAAACTATAGAACAATATCATTGATTTCACACGCAAGCAAGATTCGACTGAAGATTATCCAAAAACAACTGGAACAGCACATCAGCAGAGAACTGCCAGAAGTCCAGGCTGGGTTTAGAAGGGGTCGTGGTACTAGGGATGTAGTCACTGATGTTAGAT
>NW_006399878.1:7084292-7085411 GCF_000299155.1 Elephantulus edwardii | reverse complement strand
AAGCCATGGTCTTTTGCTATCACTTGTTATGCATCAGAGAGTTGGACAATGACCAAGGAGGATAGAAGAATTGATGCCTTTGAGCTGTAATGCTGGAGAAGAGTATTGAGAGTACCATGAACTGCTAGGAAAACAAACAGATTCATCTTGGAAAGGGTTAAACCAGGTGGCTCCTTGGAGGAAAGGATTCTGAGGCTCATCTAACATATTTTGGGCATGTTGTAAGGAGAGACTGGTCCTTGGAGAAGGACATGACGCTTGGGAGGTTGGAGGGACAGCGCAGGAGGGGAAGACCCTCTATGAGGTGGATTGATTCAGTGACTGGGATAATCGGAATGGGAGTGTCAGAGACAGTGCGGTTGGCACAGGACAGAGCGGAGTTTAGGGCTGTTGTACATAGGATCACTATGAGTCACAAGCGACTCAACGGCACATAACAACAACAACAACAGTAAGACATCTTAAGAGTAAATGTTTTAAATGTTTAAATGTGGAATGGTACAGGCATTTCCCACATAGAATTCAACCCAGAGAAAGTGAAAAAAAGTGTCAATAAAGAGACTTCTACACAAAAATATCCTGGCAATTCTATCTCTTGTTGTTGTTGTTATGTTCCATCAAGTCATTTGCTACTCATAGCGACCCTATGTACAAGAGCTCTAAATGCTGTTCTATCCTGTGCCAACCTAGCCATCTCAAGCGCACTTTTTCCCATCACTCCAGTCACAGAATCGATCCATCTCATCGAAGGCCTTCCTCTCCTTCGCTGCAAAAACAACCTTGAAAGAACCAAGAGGAACATAAATAATAGGAAAATAGATACAGAAGCTGTGATAATGAATACAGTAAATCAGAGCTTAATCTAATTATTTCCCAAAATCACTGGCAATAAGAGAGATGCAAATCAAAACCATTAAGAGTTCCCATCTCACTCCAGTACCAGTAGCAAAGTTTAGTGGGACAGCAAGCAATAAATATTGGAGAGTGATGGTGAGATATTGGGTGTGGTGAGGAGAACATTATGCTGAGTGAAATGTCCCAGTCACAAAGGGACAAATATTGCATGGTGCCACTGTTGTAGAAATGGACTGTCCTTGGGGTTGGGGAGAGACTGAGTAA
>NW_006399878.1:7041611-7083227 GCF_000299155.1 Elephantulus edwardii | reverse complement strand
AGAACGAACTGGGGATGAGGGTGGATAAAACAGTGCAACAATGAATGAATGAATGAAAACCCAAAATCTCTGTAAATGTTTACTAAAACTAATAAAATTTAATAAAAAACAAGAAAAAAAACACTCTTATACACCGCTAGTGGGATTGTGAAATCTTACAACCACTCTGGAAGGCAGTTTGGCATTTCCTCAAAAAGCCCAACATAGAAATCCCACATGACTCAGCTATTCCACTGCTTGGAGTACACGCTGAAAAAATGAGAACTGAGGCATAAACAGAGATTTGCACACCAATGTTCGTAGACACATTAGTCACCATTATAAGAACATGGAAACAGCCCAAATGTCCAACCACTAAATGAATAGATTGAGAAATTATGGTGTGTTCACATGATGGAATACTACACAACATGCAATGAGTTGTAAACCTCTACCTAACTTAGGAGGAACTAGAGAGCATTATGTTAAGTGAACTAACTCAGTCTCACAAAGACAAATACTATATAAGATCATTATTGTAGAAATGGAGAACTAGTAAAATGCATGAGAGAATCTAACACAGGGTAGGGGGAGAACAGGGATAAGCACGGGTGAGGAGGGGTAACCATGTTGTTACTGTTGTTGGGTGCCATCCAGTCAAGTACGATCATAGCCACCCTATGAACAAAGGATCAGAACCCAGTCTGTCCTGTGACATCCTCACACTACCTAACACACAAGAGACCATTGCAGCAGTCAATTTGTCAATCCACCTTGTTGAAGGTTACCTTCTCCCTCCCCGACCCTCCACCCTTCCCAACATCATGTCCAGCTCCAAGGAATAGCACTTCCTAGCAATATGTCCAAAGTATGTTAGACAAAGCCTCATCATTCTTGCTTCCAAAAAGCACTCTGGCTGCACCCTCTCCAAGACATATCTATTCGTTTTTTGGCTGTCCAAGAAAATGCTCAGTGCTCTTCTCCAACACAGTAGGGGAGCACAGAGATGAGGATGGGTAAGAGGGGGTTACCATTGGGCTGCACAATTTTTTTTCTTTTCTTTTTCTTCTTTAGTAGACTTCTTGTTACATGGGTGTAGTTGTTGTCTTTGCTGTTATGTGCCGTCAAGTCTCTTAAAAATCATAGAGACACCGAACAACAGCCCTAAACCCTGCTGTTTCCTGTACCAATGTTATTGTCTCCAACACACTTACTCCCATTACCCCAATCACCGAATCAATCTATCTCAGCGAGGGTCTTTCTCTCTTGTGCTGTCCCTCCACCCTCCCAAGCATGAAGTCTGTCTCCAAGATGGGTTCTTCCTTGCAAAGTGTCAGACGAAGCTTTAGAATTGTTATGTGTAGTAGGATCACACAATTTGATGGGTGGAGGAAGGGGTGGTTTAAGGAAAGAGGAAAAATTCAGGGTGAAATACAATGTACACTGACTTTGTAATAAACCAATATAAAATAATATTTTTTAAAAGTTAATTTATAAAGTTCAAATTAGAAATAATATAGCTACCAATAGTGCTTAGAGCAACAAAGAATTAAGCATACACACATATTAAAACAAAATAGCACAGACTCAACACATTTTTTTTGTTCTGTTTTGCATTTTCCATACCACTTTAACACAAAAATTTAAAGACTTTTCTATTTCTTAAAAAAGGAAGATAAAGAAAATGATATTTTTGCAACACATTTATTTTGAATTTTGCTAACTTATTTATCTATTTGCACAAAAAGACATCTTTTTCATTCTCATTGCTATTCAGTCTAATATGATTCCTACCTGACTCTCCTTTGGGTTTCTGAGGCTATATATTGTACTAAAGGAGGTTGCCAAATTTTCTCCGTAGAAGATTGTGGTAGATTTGAACCACTAGAGGGGTTCAGACTTTGGAGTAACAATATTCCCTACAGGCTATATACTGCTTAATGAATATTTTCCTTAGGGAGCTCTAGTGGCAAGAAGCTGCACTGCAATCTCAGAGGTACGCAGTTCAAGTCCACCAGATTTTCTGCTAGAGAAGGGGCAATCTCCTCATTGTACCAATCAGATCTGATTTGGCGGTACACACACAAAATAATATAAAAATTTAAAAAAGAAAAATGTTTTCCTTTATGTTCAGAAAAAATCCATTTGCAAGACTTCAACATAATTAGAAATCTGATTTTACTTCGAACAATTTCATTTTTCACTTCTAAGTTTTATGATCTAATATTAATGTAAGTTTTTATTTAGTTACTTATTTAATAACCATTTATTAAATACTTAAAATAATTCAAACTTTGTTCTGGGTCCTGAAAGTAAAATAATAAAAATGAGATGGTCTTTGCTATCAACTAGTCAAGATCTTTTAAAAGAGACAGATGTGTAAATAATTAACTAATGCATAGTAATCCATAAAGGTGAGTGAAGAAATAGAGAAGTGAGATGGGGACACAACAGGAGTGGCTTGTTTTTATTGAGGAGGTGAAAGGAGCAGAGGAAAATTTCATGTGGTAAAAATGAATTAAACTGTCTTTTAAAGGATGAATACAATACATGAGAATGCTTTTGAGAATTACAATTCAAATAATTGAGTGGAAGAGATAAGAGTTTGGCAAAGGCTAGTGAGTAATATGTTATCACTCTGAAGTGGGTAACCATGTAGCTTTGGTTACCTGTATAAGCCTTTATAATGAAGGTAAAGAGAAGCTTTGAAATAATTTATGCAAGTTAGCGATATGATCACATCCAATTAGAGAAGAAATTAACATATTGATATTTAATCTTGGCTCCTTGCAATAATGGTATATGTATCCAAAGCCTATCTTTAAAAAAAAATTAGGATGTAATTTGCTGATAACTTTGAAATTAAGATGCTTTCAACATGCTACTGTTTGTCAGAAAATACTCCTCTTTGAAGGTTTTGCTCTATGTTACAGAGAGTATGGCTTTTAATACATTTTTTGCATGTTATTAGTAGTCCATATCTAAAATATTGCTTTATACTTGTTTCTACCTTTCATGTTGTTTTTATCTTATCCTGATGCCACATGCCTATGGGCTTCAGGGAAATGATTTTCTTGGTAAACTAAGTTAATGGAGAAAGAAAATTGTGACCATCTTTTCTAATGTCATGACTTTTCATTTCCCTCAAGATTGAAAGTAGTTTTATGCACAGGATAACCAGTTTTACTAAGAAAACTAATGATACCTGTGGTCTTTGAAAATACACAGAAGAACTATATTTGACATGGGAAAGTTTATTAGGCTTTTTCTTGCCATTTCTTTCTTTTACGGAAATAAACTTTACAACAATCTAGTTGCTCCCTCAGGTTAAAGGTTTCTTTGTCTTTGTTCTCCACTCATAACATTGTTGATCCTGAAACTTCCATAATCAAATTTTCTTAAGAAGACCATATCTTGGAACTTCTCTTGCTAAGCCGTCATGGGAAATGAAAGGATGAAAACTCAACTGAAATATTTCTCAAAATGGTACACAGTATTTTCTCTAAACATTTGGAACAAATACAGCATAGCTATGAGCTATAAGTCTGAAAACATAGAAAAAAAGAATGCATTGTCTTGATCCATAGTAAATGGTTGAAAGTATATACAATAGTAAAATATTTACAGTTGATGATTCTGTTCCAACATAATATAATTTTAAGAGCTGCAATTGCCACTAAGCGTTGTGGTGTTTTTAAATATAGGAAAAGAACAAGGTGGAACTTGAATGGAAAAGCTGTAACTTTAAAAGCATGATTTAGTAAAAACTCAATCAAAGCAGAAACTTAATTGAACAAAAATTGCATAATTCTGAGAAAACACGTTGTCCAGAATTAGCAGAAAATTCTCTAGAATTAGATACTGTTCATATCACCTGAATATTTAATGGACTTTGTTCTCTCTTTCAGCAGATACCTATAGTTTCTGCTACAATTATCTTACCTTTGTCATTTTTATTCATGTTTAGTTTTTGGTAACTGCAGCTTTTAAAATCATGTTATGCTAGAACAGGATCAAATTAAGGAAAAATTGTAAAGTATGAAAAGTTTTCGTTGGCTTGCCATCCATATTCAGTGTTTCAGGTCTTTCTCTCCACCAAAGTATTTCCTCGATTCTTGTGATACTGTTCCCAAATTCTCTTTGATTAAATCCTACCAGCATGTTAATGCCTAAAAACAAATGCTAATATTTCCATGAGGACTTTTGCATTTTTAATAATGCAAAATACTGTTGGTAAGATCAATTCTCAAGAAGTCGCGTTAGTTCTTAAGAGTTCAGCAAGAGCATCTTCTAATAATAAACTTGGACATTCATAGATTAAATCAGAATTCAGGTTTAAAAACAGAAATTCGAAAACACACATAGATACAGTTGTGCTATTTGCAGTTGAAGAATGCTGCCCATTGCTGTCCAACTCCTGGCATGTAATTTCAAATTATTTTCTCTGCGAAGTAGTAACAACAAAGCATTCTGGTGAATGACAATGAGGTACTTAATGAGAAAGGTTTCTTTCTAAACACAGGTAGAACATTGCTCTGTGCATCTCACCTGAAATATGTCGGCAACTCCAGTCCACCAAATGCAGTTCCCTGGGGACCAGAGCTGGACGGTTACCCAAGGTCTCATGAGGTAAAAGGCTAGGACACTTGCTCTTTCTGACCAGGCAGTGCTGTGGCTGATTAATATCCACTCAAAGCCACAATCACCTTCTGATCTGAGGAGCAGGTGACGTGGAGATTCTGCAGTGTCTTGATAAATTATACAGACGTACAAAATGGTGTTCACAGCAGATTAAATGATTCAGTCACTAAAGTGATTTACTTTGTCCTTTGAAGAACTAGATCTATAGAACTCTGTTATTAATCGTTGGCAATTCCTACCATGACAATACTGAGAAATTACTTTTGCATAGATAACACACAAGAGTTACTCTTTCTCCTAATGAAATGACTGGAAAGGAGAAAGGAAAGGAATAAAGAAGATTGTATTATTTAAATTTTATTAAAATTTGAAACTTTATTTTCATTATTTCTAGATGAAATCCCAACTCTAGCCAGCCAAATAAATTTATTTATAATATACAATTCTTTTCCACTACTATATCATATCCTAAGCCTTCCTTCCTCCTTGCCAATACAAATCGTGCCCATTTATCAAACATTGTTCAATATCCCTAACAAAGGTCAAAGGTAGTCTGCTCCACATTCTTCCATTTGATAATCACTCAGCCTCTATTTGATGCTTCTGACAATTGTGTGTCTTGTCATTGAATCCATAGTATGTATTCTAGAAAAGCTACAAATACAATTTAAGTATGGTACTGTTTATTTACTCATTTAGCTGATATATATTCTTATGTGCAAGGATTTTTGTCTTACACTATGAAAAAAAGAATTTTGTTTAAGAGTATACCCCATGTAGGTTCTAAACTATTTTATTAGTACTTAAAGAGGAAGATTATCTGAAAATATATACATTTATTTTAGAAATAAATATTAAAAGTAATTAAGGCATTTATAAAACAGAAATAATAAATATCCTTTACAATTATTGTCATAAAAACCTCAAGTTTTTGTCACTGTTACAAGTTTGCAAGATATTCTGGTTTCAATAAAATTGAGAAATCTTTTGATAGCATAATGATTAAACACATAGCAGCAAAGTGAAAGGTTAGAACATGAACCCGCCAACCTTTCTACGGGAAGAAGTTGTGATGTTGGAGAAGAGTACTGAATACCCACCACATGGACTGATTAAAAAACAAACACTATATCTTTGGAGGCAAGGATCACAAAGCTTCACCTCACATACTTTGGGGTAGTTGCTCAGTGAGGAAGGTCATGCTTGGAAAGGTAAGGAGGAAGTGAAAGAAAGGAAAACCCTTGTTTATATTGATTGACAACAGTGACTGCATCAATGAGCTCAAGTGTGTCAGAGACAATGAAGATGGCCTAGAATAGGACAGAGTTTAGAATGGTTGGCATTGCACACCCATGTTTATTGCATTTATTAAAGATAGCAAGGAGTTGGAAGTAACCCAAGTGCCCATCAACGAATGAATGGATAGAAAACCCGTGGTATATTCACACAATGGAATACTACACTGCATTAAAAAACAAGGAAGTCATGCAGTATTATTCAAAATGGTTGACCCTAGAGGACATTATGCTGAGTGAAATATCTTAGTCACAAAGGGACAAATACTGCATATTGCCACTGTGTAAAACAGGACTGACATTGGGGTTTGGGGGGAGGCTGAGAAAGATGGGATAAATAATGTATACTGCATTGAAACAGATGGGGGAGAAAACTGTTTAAAAGGGATATGTGATTAGGTATTTTTGTCATGATGGGAGCCCAGAATGAAGGCTGCACTTTGCCTTGTTACCTATTTTCCCCCTTCAGGATTAAGTTTTAATGCAACTTCCCTGGAGTGTCCCTTCTAGACCTGTGTTCTTCCTTCCATCTGTGTTTATTTTTGGCTTAACAAATATATTAAGTAGGCTTTACAATTATTCCCAGAAAAGAAAATGTATTATTTTCACTGACCATTATATATTATAATAGCTCATTTTCTCGTATTTCTCCACCAATGCATTATCTTCTGAAGGAAGGATTTCTCATTCAACCCTGTATCCTAAGTACTAAGCACAGAGCTATTCCATATGCAAGATGGAATGACTGACTGAAAGAAAGAAGAAAACAATGCTTCCTTATTCTCTCCTTCTGTTGTTGTTGTTAGGTGCCATCAAGCCAAGTAGGATTCATAGCAATCTTATGAACAACAGATCTGAACCCTGTCCTATCCTCTGCCAGCCTTAAATTTCTGCCACAATACACCCATCTCAGGAGTCACCATGTCAATCCACAAGGTAAAGGGTCTTCCTCTCCTTGGCCAACCTTCCACCCATCCAAGTATCATGTCCCTCTCCAAGGAGCAACTGCTTGAAGTATGTGTAAGAATAAGAATAACTGTTCTTCTTCTTCTGTAAGAACGAGAATATGATATGAGAAAGGTCCTCCTGTGCAATTTTTGGTGCAATAATATTTTAGTATGTGTATTATACACTTAACCATGAAATCTGAAGGCTGCACATGCAAATGACTCAATGGTGATTCAAGTAATGTCAGGAAGTTTATTGCTTATCCCTGGAAGTAGTGTTTACTTTGAGAGCTTCAAAATAAGCTGTTAGATATAGAAATGACTAGTTCCATTCTCAATGGCTGATGTGAAGCAACTAAAATAGTTAAAACCTATCAAACACCTACTATATGTAGGAAACTGCACTAATAAACTGGAATGTATTTTCTTATTCAGTACTTAGCCAAGCCACTCTTCTAAAAAGGAAAGACCTTAGACACTTCATGAGCATTAATAAAAGCATTGTTTCTAGAGAAGATAAAGGTTTCAGGTAGTTTAATTTTTAGAGATTCACTCCTGCTAGATACATTACATAAAATGACAGTATAAATGTAAAAATAAAATAAAGTGTCAAAACATTGCATGCTCAGATTAAAGAAAAATAGTGGGGGGAAAGGAGATAATGTTTTGGTTGTTTTCATTCTTTTTTTTTTGGTTGTTTTCACTCTTGACTTACAGGGAGAGGTGGCCAGTGATTGGCTGGCTAGAATAACTCTTATTGTCATTAAAAATAATAAAAAAAATTGGCAATAGTATATCTGATAAAGTGTTAAAAGTGATAAAAGGTAAAAGGCTAGCACCTCAATAACGAAAACATAAATAAACCAATTACAAAATGGTTAGAAGATATGAAATTTTTTTTTACCAACAAAGGTATTCAGAGGGCAAATATATGCATGAAAAAAAATTCAAGATCTCTAACAATTAGAGAGATGCATATCAAAACAATGAGATATCATCTCACCTCAGCAACAGTAGCAAAGTTCAGCAGAATAGCAAACAACAACGCTGAGTAGAACTCTCATATCTTACTCGAGAAAATGTAAAATGGTGCAATCTTTATTGAGGGAAGTTTAGTATTTCTTTAAAAAGTTGACTATAGAAGTACCATTTGATCTAGGTCTTCCACTATTAGGAATATACACTAAAGAAAAAGAAGCTGTGAAACAGACAGAATATGTACACCATTGCTTATTGCAGCATCAGTCACAATAATCCAAGTGTAAAATCTATCAACACATGAATGGATAGAGAAACTATGGTATATTCACATAGTGGAATACTACATAGCATTCAAAGACAATGAAGAATTTGAAACACTATGGAGAAAATGTAGTTTGAGTAATATAGAGAGAAATAATTAGAAAATTAATGGACAGATAACACTTTATTACAAAGGTGAAAGGTAGGAAAAATAGGATGAATGGGTAATAGAAATGATACGCATTTTAATTAACACTATGGAACAAAATATTAATGATTTATATAAAAATATAACCAAAAATATGCTTTGTAAATTTTCACACAATTCACAATAAAAAATATTTAAGAAAAAAGATTACATAGGTTTTTGTTCAGGAATGCTTTATTTCTTCCTAATGAGTGAGTTAGATCATCCAAAGAGGCTCTGTCTCATGCTGGTTTAGAGGGAAATTATTCTTTATTGAGGCTCAGATTGGCTAATCAGCTTTCCAAAGTATTTCAGTGTCACTATATCAGTACACTCTTTCTGAGCCCTATTTAAGTTACCTCAGAGTCACTACTCACACTCTATCTATCTCCATAGGCAATAGTTCTCCCTAACAGCTCTGGTGGCCTAAGGCAAGAAGCCGCACTGTTAGCCCAAAGGCATGCTGTTCGAATTTACCGACTGCTCTGCAGGAGAAGGAAGGGCAATCTCCTCCCTTGCGATTTAGTGCCTCTGAAAAACCACTGGAGAGTCAGATATGTGTCTGTTCCCACTTGACAGCAAACCACAACAACAATAGCCTGTTTCAGGGGCTATGGTGTCTTGCTGGGTAAAGAGTTGCATTATCTAATCACAATTGGAATCTACCAGCTGCTCTATGGGAGTAAAAAGGGGAGTCCCCTCTCCTTCCATGTGATTTACATCTGAAAACTCATTAGACAATCTGCTATGAGTTAGTTCTGGCTCAAAGGCAACAAGTAGTCTAACTTACTTATGAATTGCAGCTATTTTATGTCTCCTACGGAGGACAGAAGAAAAATTGATGCCTTTGAGCTGTGGTGCTAGAGAAGAGTATTGAATGTACCATGGACTGCCAAGAAAACAAACAGATTCATCCTAGAGAGGGTTAAACCAGGCTGCTCCTTGGAGGCAAGGATTCTAGACCTCCGTCTGACATACTTTGGACATGTTGTAAGGAGGGACAGGTCCTTGGAGAGGGACATCATGCTTGGGAGGGTGGAGGGACGGCGCAAGAGGGGAAGACCCTCTATGAGGTGGATTGATTCAGTGACTGGGGTAATCATGATGGGTGTGCCAGAGGCAGTGTGATTGGCACAGGATAGAGCAGGGTTTAGGGCTGTTGTGCATAAGGTCGCTATGAGTATCAAGCGACTCGATGGAACATAACAACAATAACAACTACAAGATGAAAAGAAAAAAGATTTGATGGAACATAAAATAAGAAATACTATGAAGATAGGAAAAATTTTTGTAAGGATTTGTGTGCCTCTTTATATTTCCATTTTAAATGTTATGTGCATATATAATTTTATATCAATGCACAAATGTAATTTGCTAAAATATTTCTAATGGAAAGAAATACAACATAAATTAATGTCTCAATAGACATTTATGATTCCCATACTTGTTCTTTCTCCAGAACCAAATATCAAGACTGAAACATTTTTTAAAAAAAATTTATTTTTATTTTCATCTTTTTTTTTGCATGTGCCGTCAAACAGATCTGAGTGGCACAGGAGGAGATTGCCCCTCCTTCTCCAGCAGAGCATCTGGTGGATATGAACCATGCACCTCTGGGATTTCAGTGCAGCTTCTTGACCCTAGGCCACAAGAGCTCCCCGAAACCCTTTTTAAAAGTATCAAATTATTGAAATAGTTATAAGGCAGCAGTTTTCTTGGTATGTATTTACATTTCCCTGCCTTCTAAGTGCTTGTTTTTGCCAGAGGGGCTTTACAGAATATACCACTCCAGACATATATGCATAGTGACCTTATATACTCACAATTGTCCTTGCCCATACTGTCTTACGCTTGAGATTCTTGTTTGCATGCAGTGTCCCATCCTAGTATAAGTGTTCCTTTTAGATCCTAGTTCAGCTTATCATAATGTTAGAGGTGAACACCAGCCTCTCATTGTAAGTCATCCTTGCCAGTGTCTGAGTGGTCTTTAATTTACATGACTTACTAAAGACAGCTCTACATGGTTATCACAATTACTTAAAGGAAATACATGATTCGATTGTGGCACTATTATTGCAAGGACTCTTAGAGGCACAAACGTTAGGACAGTTTCCAGAAAATTTTGTTTTAATCAGTGTGAAGTCAGGAGGTACCCACTAATATAGTAGTAATACCAAACTCCAAAAGCAGCCAACTAATAGCTTTTTCCAGAACTTAATTTATTTGACAAGGTTCCATGCCTTTCATTTCTCATGACTTACACGGTTGACATGGTATTAGCAGTCTGAAGGAGCAGACACAACTTTTCAATAAGGACCCATCAATATTTTGCAAGACATTTCCCCCAGCATCACTATAATAGAGTCAACAACAATTCAGCATAATTTTCCCATTATTCCTACTTGCAGAATTTAACTCTATCAAGTCTATCAAATCTATCAACTTTTAATGTAATCGTAGTAAGACAGATTGCCAACATTTTTAGTCAAGAGTAAGATCAAGGGTGGTGGCAGGGATCAAAAGTAAAATTTTATTTATTAAGACCCTACTTGAATTTAAACGTTCAGTGAGAGGTGACTAAGAATTAATTAAGGTGATTAAGAATGCTACATTAAGAGAAAGTAAAATTGGCTAGTCGGCACATCTACCCCAATGCTTTATCTGACACTGACTGCAAGGGAGATTTGGGGAAATAAGTAATGCTTCAGGTCAGCTGTAGACCCTGAGGTCAAAGGGTCAATTGCAAGATGGTTGGCAGTTTGGGTCCACCCAGATGTTCTTAAAAAATTAGTCTTTGAAAATTCTAGGAAGCAAAGTTCTTCTCTGCCACACATGAGTGTGGACCTCCATGAGTCGAAATTCACTTTATGGCTACTGGTTTCAGGTGCAGAGAATGTTCGAAGAAGAAATGCAAAGAGCAATTAACTAAAAATGTGCTCAATCTTATCTAGCACTCACACAATTCCGAGTTAGCAGACACAGCTATTTTTCTTCTCTTAACTTGGTAAATTAAAACAATTGTACTACTTCTTAGTTAGGAGCTGGGCACCCTCTGCTCGGCTGATGAGAGAACAGAATGGATGTTAATATAGGTATTCTAAAAAGGTATTTGATGCACCCTTCCTCCAAATAAAAGACTATAGAACTTTTGACTAAGCAATGTCTACTAATTATTTCATAAAAATAGTTTAAATCAGAATCTCTGGGTGCTATATTTCTAAAAACTGTATGTCATAAATGGATTGGGGACATACAGATTTGCATAAGCATCTAATTTCAAGGAAAGATGTCTGTTGAATGTCTTTAAAGGATTTTTTTAAGTCATAGTCTATTATTTTTAAAAACACAACATCCTCAAAACTGAAGACATTGTCAGGTGTCAGCAATAGCTATTTCCATGTAACAAAGTTACAGATCAGAAAATTTCAAGAATCTTTAATTTTTGTGGGTTTTTTTTTTTGTATTTTCTAATTTTTAAGTAACACATTTATTGCTTTGAAATAATATTTTCTAAGGATGTAAAACCATCTTTAATTTCATAATGATCTTTTAAACAAACCAGATCTTTATAAACCTAGAATATGTTTATAAAGAAACATATTTCTTTACCCTGTGATAAGTTTATAGATTGGAGTATCTAGGGAGAAGTAAGAAAAAAATATGCATTTTGAACAAAATTCTCATGTGATTCAGGTGTAGAAGATGGTTTTAAGAACACTATTATCTGATATGGTTCTGAGAGAGCAGTTGATGGATTCATGTCATTACCATTGCCAGTGATTGTTATGGTGGGCTTGGGTAAGTCAAAGATGATGAGGATGGCACAGGATAGGGCAGGGTTCAGCTCTACTTTTCTCGGTGTCTCTATGAATCATAGTGGATTAAAGGCACTTAGCAACATTATCTAGGGCCTATATATGAGGAAGTTGTGCTGCCTAACTGAGGAGGGCAGTTCAATTTCACCAGCAGCTCCACAAAGGAAAGACGGGCAGTCTCCACCTTTGTGATTTGTAGCTTCTGAAAACCTACTGAAGAAGAAGCTGGAATAGTTGCTTACAATTCAATAACAGTGAGTTACATTTTTTTTAGTGATTCCTTTTAAATAGAAGATATAATCTTTATTAATTGACTTCCATTAAGACATTTTAATGCAAAAGTATCATAATATAAATTATCATTTTATCATGATATTTGGAAGCTGCAGATAGATAAGAATGCATGCAAGTTTTAAAAAATTTTACTTTTGTCATGAATGCACCATGTTTATGGTTAGAAACAATTATGAGCAATTATTTTCTTTCAAATCACAAACAATTCTGCTTTTGTTTTAGACAATACTGGCCAAGTACCCAAAACTGATTAATTTTTGGCAGTTGTTCTTTCTAAGTAAGCATAGCATTCCATTTATTCTTTTTTTAAAAAAACCCATCAAATTAACCTCAAATTGCATGTAGTCACACAACCATTTTAAGAAAATCATTTTAGTTTAGGATACACTAAAGGTATATATTTTAATTTTCTTACTCAGTTTATTAAAATATACACAAGAGTTATGACTTAACAAAACCAGACATTTTTTTTATTAAAATAAAACACACACACAAAAACAAAACCAACATTCTCAACTGGAAATGTGTGATGGAAAAAATATGACAGTAAATTTGTTGTTGCCTTGATTCATGTAGAGGCTTCAGCAGTCTAAAGTACCATTACTTCTGTACTATTGGAGGAAATGTTGACACAGGGAAAAGACAAATATTTTAGTATCATTACAAAAATCACATTACCCATTTATATTCTTGAGAATCTCAGGAAACAGGAATTTACAGATGTACTTTCAGATTTCTTCTTTTGGTTTATACTCCAAATGAAGATACAGCTTTCTATTCTTCCCTTAAAATCATACTTGTTGATTCATCATGGTTAACTCTCACTATTAATATGATACAGGAGCTCATGTGGTAAAGTTTCTACAATTTTTAAACTGTCCCTGTTGTTTCTAGGTGCCAAGGATTTATCTCCAACTCACCAGGAGTTCTAGTCAACTGACCATTAACATCTACATGGTTTTCACTGATTTTCAGTAGACCACCAGGCCTTTCTTGTTAGTCTTTGGAACCTTACTAAAACCAGCTCACCTGTGAGGAGTAGTAGCTTCATATGAGATGCCTCGACCAGGTACAGTATCTTGGCCTTCTGCATGGAAAAAAGAGAATGCTACTACTGAACCACTAATGTTCCTGAAAAGTGCCTCAAGGGCAAATTTATGCTTCCAGTTAATCTGATTTCTCGTCGCCATCTAGTGTCAAAAATCAGTCACCACAGGTTTACTCCAAATAGCTTTGTTTTATTTTAAATTATATATATGATACACACACGTATACACACACACACACACACACACACACACACACACACACACACACACACACACACGTTTCATTTACATACTCTGAATTTGCCTTTTTTATTTCTCATATTCCGATGATGGCGTTATATGATACAAAAGCTAACCTGTATATATTTTCTCATTCTTTCCCACCCTGCCCGCCATTCCTCCTTCTCACTCAAATCTACTTGTTGAGTTAGAACCAACCCACAGCTAAACTAACAGGTTTTGGAGGCTGTAAGGGACAAGACAGGAGATTGCTCATCTCTCTCTGTAGAGTCACCGGTGGATTAACCAGCTAGAGAGGTGTCCTATTTGACTACGCAGGACAATTCCCTACAAACTATGTCATCAGAGTTCCCCTTATAATATTGTTGCTGTGTATCTGCAAGTTGGAACCTACCTATAGCTCACCCTCCAGGGAGTTTTCAGCTGCAGTAAATCACAGGAGAGGAGACTGCCAATCCTTTTCCAGCAGAGCAGCTGGTTAATTCTAACTGCCAGGCTTTGATCTTTCAGCAGGGTGTTTTTTTACCACTAGGCCACAGGCTTTTTTTTTTAACCACTAGTTCACTTGAGCTCCCTCTTATAATAAATATTATTGTTATGTGTCTTCAAGTTGAGTGTGACTAGCAGGGACCTTAGGAACAACTCTGAATCTTGCCCTATCCTGAACCATCATCATGCTATCTTTAAGCTAGTTAGATCTATAGACTCTCTGTTAAAATGCTTTTGTTGTGTATCACTGAGTCAATACCAACCCACAGCTGACTCTCCAGTGAGTTCTCAGACAGTAAATCACATGGGAGGAGATTTCCCATATTTATTCCACGGTGCAGTTAGTGGGTTAGAACTGTGTGCCTTTGCACTGGCAGCACAATTTTTACCACTAAAACCTACAGAGCTCACGTCTCTTAAAAAAAAAAAAAGTCGGGCCTCTTAACCTGCTAATAAAGCAGCGATTTTGGTTTAGACCCAGATGTTAATTTAACATGAAAATGTTTGATTAAAGGAAAGTCAATTGCTTTTGCATAGGAAGCTCCTGCTGATGTCTGGCTGTATTTGGTAAGCTATGTCTACATCCGGTTAACCTTGTAGTAGTTCAAGCCCTGCGATACAATGCATTGAGGCTGTAGTTTCTCAGGGGTTGCATATATATGAGACAAAGGAGTCTAAATAGAGGTATTTTTCCTCCATTTTATTCAAAACAAGTAACTGAGTGACCTAGAAAGAAGATAAAATTAGCCCACATAGTCCCATAAAATGCTAATATTTCTATTCCTATAAAAAGCAAAAATAGGAAAAGTCTTTGGGAAGTGTTCTTGTGTATGACATAACTTTTTTAGCCCACATATAATTTTCTTGGAACATTTTTAAAAATTACTACTGACAAAAGCTTGAAAACTGCTCCAGAACAGAGTTTCTTCTCACCTCTCTGATGAAGCTCTGTTAGATGTTCTTCTCCATGTGATTGGGGGGGCATGATTATAAATGTTGGAAATATTCTAATGATCTCAGGAGCACAGGGAGTATTATATTTTTAATGAAAAGAGGAGATATATTTTCTCTTTTACCAAATAAAACATACTACATCTTGGGGAGAAGAAATGGTTGCTAGTCTATTTAGTACAAAATATTTTCAAATTTATTTCATAAATTATATATTCCATAATTATATTATATATTATATTATATTATATTATATTATATTATATTATATTATATTATATATAAATAATAGTGGGATAACTGGATCAAATTTCTAACTTGATAAAAAGCTGATGGATTTGAGGGAGACCTTGGCTTTCTCTCAGACATTATCAATTCCCAAATTAGAATTATGTTCCTGTAGCACAAACATACTAAATATTTATTTCAAAACTTTCACCTTCTACAAGGGAAGAACGAAAGTACCTTTGCATCTTCAAAAATTTTCATTATGCATTTTAATATGGTAAAAAAATACATGTTGAATTCCAGGTATTATCCACCACACATCTTTTATTTTGTCATATTTTTGTGGTTTGTATGTAGGTGTGATGCAGAGAGCTATGCCCATTGGTACTTGAAATATCAGTTGGGTCATCCACAAAGGACAGTTATTGGCAGAACTTCTAACTAAGATTAAAAGGAAGGAAATGACATCTCTTTTTTTTTTTAAGTCTGTGATAACTTTATAAATAGGAGTGAAATCTTATCTAATAAGATGCCAAAAGATGATCATGACAGGTTAGAAAGTGCCCCAAATGTGACAGGGATGAGCTACTTCCTCAAAGGAAAGTAAAAAATAAGATGCAGATGTAGCAAAGTTTTGATGCCTTCATTTGCTAATGTAACATAACTTAGCATGAGAAGAAACAGATGCAAACATTCATTTGTAATCAGTAAATAAAATGTATAAAATATAAACCAAAGAAAATTGGAAGTTGATGAAATCAACTGCTTGTAGATCAATATCCTCAGCATCACTAAGTGAAAATACTGGGAAACAGATTATTTTGAATTGCACAATATTATGGGTGTGTTGTCAGAAACAACAAAATGAAGATGATCAGAGTCACAATCACTATTCAAAAGAACATTACAAAACAGCTCATATTATTCAAATTTACAGACGGATTGCTTATTACAAAGATAAATGAATTTATGATTATTAGCAATTTTCTGTCATCTGAAATTGATCAAACATGTAATCAAGATGATTTAACAACTACTGGTAATTACAATTTAAAAATAGGCCACAAAGGAGATAAATCAATAGCTAAAACTATAGCTTTTATGACAGAAATCAGAGAGCACACGATAGAATCTTGAAAGAGAAATGGCCTACTAATTGAAAATATGTTTTAACATATAAATGGTGATTATACTCAAAGACATTGTCAGACTACATGCATAAAAATCGCATCAAGCATGCGAAAAAGACAATAGAAAAGTTCAATACCATCAGAGAAAACAAAGCAAATAATCATCTAAAAGAGACCATCAATTGTTCATATGCAAGTTCAATTTGAAGCTAAGAAAAAAATGAAAAATCCGCAACGTTCAAAATGTTTATCTTAGCTTATATCCTACTTCAATTTAGAGAAGTGTGATGCTTTAAACACTAATGACAAAGGGATAGAAAGGTGTAAAGTGACAGCAAAAACACTAAATATGAGGGAAGAAAAAATATGATTGAAAAATATAGGAAAGAAAGAAACATGAAAAGAAATGCCAGTATAGACTCATATTTCTCTTGACCAGAAGCAGCAAATGTAAAGAAAAGAAATAATTTACAAAGTAACTAAACAAAAGGGCACCTCAGGAAGACAGTGAAAAAGACTCAAAGTTAGAAAACCAAAAAAGGGGGAAAAAAATCTCAAATATGTCTCATTGATAGCACTGAAGGAAAAAAATGCAGATCTCATATTGTAATATTGATGGATTTATGGACAAAACCAATTGATAAATGTGGGAATGAACATACAGAAGGACTGTACCAAAAAATGTTGGTCAATATTCAACCATTTTAGGATATAAAATATTATCAAGAAGCTGTGACACTAAATGCTTATAATAATTTGCATGGTTTTCATGAGCAGCCCTTTGAAATCTTCTGTTCACTCTTTAACTTCATGATTTCTTCCCTTTGTTTTGGGTTCTCAGCATTTTAGTGTAACATTCAATCTCTTCTAACATCCATATTAACAAAATAATAAAAATTATTAACAATTTTTATTTTGTTCTTATCTTTGGCTTCAGCAGCCAGGAAATTAAAAGATAAGTTTATTTGGGGAAAAAACCTGTTATCCAGGAACTCTCTAGAGTGCTAAAGAGAAATGGTGTCATTCTGGAAACTAAGGTAAACCTAATCTAGTCCATAGTTTCTTCAAATGATTGCTATGAACCCAAAAGCTGAACAAAGACTAAGGACGGCAGACGAATCATTGATGCCTTTGAGTTGTGGTGTTGAACATATAATGTGGTGTTGATTGCCAAGAAAATAAACAGTTCTATCATGAGAGGGTGAAACCAGGTTGCTCCTTGGAGGCAAGAATTTTGAAGCTCTGTCTCACATACTTTGGACATTTTGCCAGGAAGGACCAGCCCTTGAAGAAGGACATCATGCTTATAAGGGTAAAGAGTCAGTGTAGGAGAGAAAGATCCTGGACAAGATGAACTCACACAGTGACGGTGGCAATGTGGTCAGTGTGTCAGAGTCGATGAGGTTGGCTCAGGATAGGACAAGGTTCAGAGCCATTGTTCATAAGGTTGGTTGCTAAGAGTTGTAGTCACATCGAAGACACATAACAACAACATGATAGTAAAAGAAGTCCAAATCATACGAAGGTACTGGAAGAATATAAGAAAGACTGTATCAGGAATATACTTTGAGATGTATTGTAAACAAATAGATGGGTAATAAAGTAGAATGCCAAGAGAATAAATCAGTCAATCAATCAATCAATCAATCAATCAATCAATCAATCAATCTTGAAAGGACTTAGAGGAGAGAATGGTAAGACTGTTCTCTTAGATACTATGGATGTGTTAGTAGAAGTGACTAATTCCTCAAGAAAAAAATTAAGCTTGAATAAAAATAGGGTCACTGAAAAATAAGACCTTCAAGAGACAGATGACAGTAATGGTAACAATGGGCTCAAACAAAGCAATGATTATGAGGATGGAACAACATAGGTCCATATTTTATTCTTTTGTGAATTTTATTTAAGTGAGTTAAGATGGATTAGACAAAACTTAATAATACCAGATACCTTTACTATTTTTACCTGTTTTATTCTATTTATAAAATCGCTCTAGTATGGCAGAGATTGTTAAAATGGAACTAGAAAGGGTTGTTCTGAGTTGGAGTTACAGCATTCAAGAAAATACTACATTTGTATAAATATGAGAAAATGTCATCCAACCTTAGCACTCTGTAACATCTTCAGAAGTTCAAATTGATATACAGCATTACTATACTGAAAGAGCTGTACTGTCCATCTAAAAGTGGGCTTTTTAATATACCGGCTACTTTGGGGAGAAAAATGGGCAGTCTCCTCCCATGTACCTTATTACTCTGGAAACCCATTTTAGAGCTCAGTTATGAGTGGGTTCCTACTTGATGGAACACAACAACAAAAACATACAGGGGTATAACTGAATTTCTTGCACATGATCTAGAAATTTAAATATGAAAATATGCCAGAAAATTGGTCAAATTATCATATACTTGTTCCTATGGCCATTAACATCTAATAGACAATAGTATCTGTAGAAATTTTTCCTTGACCTTCGCTTTTGATGTAACTAGCTTAGTTCGTATCACATATTTTAAGCATGTTTTCAGGAGGGGCTGTCCTTAGTAAAAGACATCATGCTGGGAAAAGTGCTCAGTGAAAGAGAGGAAGATTCTCAAGGAGGTGTATTGATAAACATTGTCACAATGGATTCCTGCACATCACAGATGGTGAGAATGGCACAGGAAAAGGCAAGACTCAGATATGTTGTTCAAAGGGGCTTTCTGAGTTAAAGGAGACTCAATGACACCTAACATAAACAACACTAGATTAAGATCCTATTCCACTAATGTTTATTGTCCAGATGATGGTGCTTGCCAAACAAAAGAATTATCCATAGACGTATCTTCATTGCTCATTTGTGATTTGTTTTCTGTGTTTAGTTAGTTTTTTTACTTGTTTTGTTTTAGAGTCAGAAAAAGGAAAAAAAAAAAAAACAAACGAAGATTTCTACAAAAAGATAAATACTACATCGATAAAGAGTTTTCTAACTCTGAAATTCAATTTAATGGATAGAATCAGGAGAGTGTCTTTTGTAACACAATTTTTATTTCTTTGTAGGAAGAAGTTATAGCTCAGAGTCTTATCCATGATAAAAGGAAACATAAATGAAATAGTTTGTAAGTCATAGATTGCTTGCTAGTTAAAAGTAGTGAAAAGAAGTTTTTATATTTTATATTATTTAAAAATCCTAATCCTTTACCAAAAATATTCCTCCAATACTATCACATTATGAATAAGAAGAACAAATGGTCAGAAATGTAGGGATTTTAGATATAAAAAATATTTTTTTATAAAAAATCACATTTTCTTTGCATTTAGTCTATTCCGCAGTTTATCGAATAACAAGTTAACCTGTATCCAAGGCGGGTGGTCACAGATATTTCCTCTCCTTTGTCTGTTATCCAACAATCCACATCCTCTTCATCTATAAATCCTGTAGTTCTTCCCTCCATGAGTCCTTTCATATCTGTTTCCTCTATTTTGTTCTCATTGTTAGTCCCATGATTCAAGGCATTTTAGGTGGAATTTTATTAAGCTTTCTGTCTAATCTTTCTACCTGTGCTTTTCCCTTCTCAAATCCCTCCTTCACGTGAATGTAGGTTTTGTTCAAAATAATAGGAAAAGAAACACAATAAAATAGCAATATCCAATTCATTAACGCATTTATTGTTTCCAGTTAACTTTAAAGTAAAAACCCAATCTTGGTATCACATTCATGTCTTTTATCATTAGACCACAAACTACCACGCTACAACTCCTGCACCTCCCTCACTGCCCACTGTCTCCCTACTAGATCTCTCTGCCCCTTTATTCCATGTTTTACTTAAATTTGGCTCTACCATTGTATACTTTAGACACTGCATACTTTATAATGGGTTTTTTAAAATGCTAATTCTTAAGGTCCATACCATTTCTTCATCCTAGATGTTCTACTTACTCTTTTTTTCTAGAACATTTTCTACACTACCTCCTACTAATGTCTACCAGAAAGATTGTTGTTGTTGTTGTTGTTGTGTACCTTGGAGAAGGAACCAACCCATAGTTGATCCTCCAGTTGCTTTTCAGAGGTAGTTAATCCAATGAGAGGAGATTACTCCTTTTTAATTAATTGCTTCTTCTGCCTGTACTTAATCTTCACTTCATTTTTATCTTGTCTTACACTACAGATATTTACGTCATTGATTATTGTATGTTGTAAGGTGGTAAAACTAATAGTCCTCTATTATAAGGCAAAATAAATTGAACAAAAGAAGGCAAAAGATAGATAAAAAGAAAAAGAAAAACTAAAGATAGCAACTTTAAAAAGAAAGTACAATAAGCACCTGTGAAAACTCAGTCTCCAAACTTCCCTGGCCTGGTGATCAAGAAAAAAGAGGCTGAGGCCAGCTGGAGGGGCAGATGGTGCAATTTTTCTCTCTGAATGATGGTATAGGTATAGGTATTGGTCAAATTTGTATACTCTTTGACCTAACCCAGAGCTTAGCAAGCAAAAGTATGAAGAGGATTTTTGTTGGATTGAATTATACAAGAGATAAAGCCAAAAGATCGACATAAATACTTATCCAGGAAATTGAAAACAAAAATAGGTTAACTTTATTATTTAGATAACTTTTAAAAGAAGTTATGAGGCCTTGAGCCTTGGTCTCTCCCAATTTTTCTGCACTAAGGGAGTCAGCTAATTAAAGAAATTCTCTGGTGGATCTCTTAAACAGGGAAGGAAGGATTCTTTGACAAAGCAAATAATCAATGCGTAATTTAGAAAGTACTTCTAGAGTTAGGTACTCCAAATGGCCCTTTAGGGACTGCTCACCATTAATTTCCTTTGTAAGCACCTAACTCTGAATGAATTGCTTAAGTTCTGGAGGAAATTGGGTTGTAGATGATTTAAACTGTTAATTTTGATGTTTTACAGAAGAATGTTAATAAGGCTATATTTGCTTTCTCTGATTAAACTTTAAAGCACACAGTACACAAAAGAATCACCACAGGTAACATTATTAATTTTTTTTTTCTTTTTCAGACAAAATATAACATAGAAAATGACCTATGATTAAGATAAAGTTATTTATTTATTTAACATTGATAAATAGTAAATTTGTATATTCTTTTTCAGTGTAAGTAATAATCATTTTTTAAGTCATTGTAAAGTTTATTGGAGGTATAGAACTCATTTTCTTTCCAAGGCCAGTAAATTAAACTGGATAAACCAGGTCACTGTAGATTAAAAAGAAAAAATGTGGTTTACTTTGAGCACTTTATTATTAGAATTATCCAAAGTTTTGAAAAAAATATCGTTACTTTGGTACTATTTATGTAAGAAGGAAAAGGAAAATGCGTGCGTGTACTTATCAATTCATTTCATAATGGTTCTGAGTTTTCAACTTTTGCCTATTTGATTATTGAATCCCATTCTTTATATTTGTTCTTTAATTTCCATATATGAGAAGTTGAGGCCTTGCTATTATTTTGAGCTGGGATAGGATGGAATGGGATGGGATGGGACGGGGTGGGATGGGATGGGATGGAATGAGATGAGATGGGATGGGATGAAATAGGTTGGGATGGAATGGGATGGGATGGAATGGGATGGGATGGAGAAGAACCAATTTGATACTTGCCTAAAGTCAGAGTTCCTAAGTAAGCATAATGGTAATTGTTTCTTTCTTTCTTTCTTTGGTGCTTGTTTGTTGTTTTGTTTGTTTGTTTGAACCAAGTTTACATGTATATGGAGTGCTTTTGGTAGAAATTATTTACGCTATTGAGTGAATAAGATCTCTCCAAACACATTTTTTGGTCTTTGCTTCAGAAAGTCTAGGCCAAATGTAATTTCTTTCATTTAATCTCTTCCCCATCTTTATTCCCTTTCTCTTTCTTCCTCCCACATTCTCTTTACCCTTCCTTCTTTTATTCCTTTCTTTGAGGGAAAGAAAATAATCATGTTTCCAAACTCTTATGTATGAAATACACCTTAAAAAATGAATGGATTGAAATGCCTGGAAATAAAAAAAAAAAGAAATGCCTGGAAATCTGTTTAAATAAATTCTATTTAACATAAAAAAACCATCCATAATTGAGTTTTTACCTCCTTTCCTAGGGAACTCTGCTGGCCTAGTTGTAAGCAGCTGTGTTGCAATCGCAGAGGAATGCTGTTAGAACCAGCAGTGGCTCTGTGTAAAAGAACAGGCAATTTTTTCCCAAGCAATTAATGCCTCTGAAAGCCCACTGGAGGGTAAGCTATGAATTGGTTCTGGTTCGACTCGATGGTGCACAACAGCATCCCTCCTTTCCTAGATGTCTCTAGATTTCACACATACTAACTACATTTTTATTTCGAGATTGTGTCAAACAGGTCATGTCTTTTTACTTGCTGTTTTCATTGCTTACAAATCATCACTTCATTGAATACGTTTTTGAAATGTGCTCTGTGTGAATAAAAAGTGATGAATCATAGGAAGACAGCAGTGAATAAGACATTCACCACTGTTGACTCCACATAGCTTAGTGTCCTTTCTGCTTTCTTTTACAGCTGTTTAATCTTACATATTTCATGCCTTTTTCTCTGTGACATGTTCCCTGACATTTCCTGGTAGAGTTTCTCAATCTTTTCACTGAGCTGCTGATACGTAACCTGAATATACCTTTGACACTCTATTTTGTCCTGTATAAAACAATGAATTAGCTGTATTTTTTTTTTAATTTTTCTATTACTAGTACAGGGCTTGGCATTGAATGAATGAATGAAAGAATAAGTGAATAAGTGGATAAAAAGAATGAATGAATCAAGTAATTGATTTTTTTTTAAAGAATGGATTTAAGTCTACACATTCTTTTACATGTGCTAATTTAAGCCTAAGAAAGTACACATTAAGATAAAAGAGGAAATTAGCATAGAATCTTAACCATAAATTTACAATGGATTAAATTAATTTCATGAATATGATATCCATTCCATAATAAATCTTAAAATTCCTCAACTTTACTTCCTAATAAAAAAGAAATCGTCTTACTCTTCTATTGTCTTCCCTGACAATTACAAGTATTTCTTTGTTCTTTCTGAATATGTGGGCATTTTTATTATAAAAGTGGTTCCTATTTATATCCAGAGTAGTTGTGCTCTTCAGAAGAAATATGCCATATAATTGTGAGTTTGTAATGGTAATAGCTTTTAGATATAAAAGCTGTAAAGCTAACCTTGACGAAAGATCTCTGGGGTTTTTAAATAAGCTGTTTGAAAACCAAGAAAAAACAACAACTGTAGGCAGTTCTTTAAACTACAGGTCTGCATAACTTCATTAGATCTCAAAGTAACAAAAATTGTCCTTGCTATTA
Source organism: Elephantulus edwardii (assembly GCF_000299155.1). Lineage (NCBI taxonomy): Eukaryota > Metazoa > Chordata > Mammalia > Macroscelidea > Macroscelididae > Elephantulus > Elephantulus edwardii. The sequence goes on along the minus strand of NW_006399878.1, from coordinate 7,059,432 downwards.
ACGTTTTGTGTCATTGAGTCCAAACTAACTCATAGTTGACCCCCAGTAGGTTTTCAGAGAAAGTAAACGGCAGAGGAGATTGTCGGCCTCGCTCCCAAGAAGTAGCTGGTAGATTCTATTCGAACTGCATATCTTTGACAGAGTTAACTCCTTGCCACTAGGTCATCAGAGTGGCCTTCTTGATAAAAGATAAAATACAATAACAATGCAGGAATAACTCTAGAATACTTTATCTATTTAATTGCTAGCTTCTCGAGTGTGGATACAATGTAGGAATAATTCAGTAATACTTTATCTAGTTAATTGCTAGCTTCTTGAGTGTGGATACACTATTCTACTCATTTCAGAGATGGTGAGAATGGTACAGGATAGATCAGGGTTCAGGTTGGCCGTTCCTGTGGTCGCAATGAGTCGTAGTTGACCCGACAACACCTAACAACAACAACAACAAACTTGCCCATTTTCTTGAAAAAAATTTGTTTTAATAAATACGAATAAATTTTATCTAAATTTACTATTGCTTCTGAAAGAAACCTAGATAAATTTTAAAGAGCATCTATTACCAAAGATCAAAACTACCAGGGCTGTGCATCACAGTATGTAACACACTCAGATGAGGTCAGGGGCTTTAAATTGTGATTGGAACACATTTTTATCACAATCAAGCAAGGTTTCAAATTCAGCAAGAATTAAAGTGAGAGCTACTCAGTTTACTGGAACTTTAGGAGGAATCCCAGTTCCTTGAACTTATCCTGAACTCCTAGTTAGTTACTATTTGAAAAACAAGGTATTTCTTTATAAAACCCTTTTTCAGATGCACACCAAAATGGGAGACATATTCTTTAAAATGAAAATTAAACACGAAAATAATACTACTGTAATATCTTTTGGCTCCTAACTTTTTCTTAAACTTTTTGTTGAAAATTGTAGAAATTTAATACTCAAGGGAAAATATATAAAATGCAAGTATATGTCCTTGATTGTGTTATAATCAGATAATCTAGCAATGTTATGCTGTTGTTATTAAGTGACGCTGAGTTAGCACTGACTGATAGTGACCTTACGTACAACAGAACAAACATCATAAGGCAAGGATAATTATAGTAAATGCTGAAATCAAAGGAAAGGAATGTAGTTTACTTTTGGAACTTCTGAAGACTAAGATTAAAGTGTAGTGAGTGTCAGAAACATATCCTTCAACTGAATTTCCTATTCAGCATTTTGAGAACTTCTCACTTTATTTTTTTTCCTCATGACAAAGACAAATGTCCTCTGTAATGTGACTTTTAGTTCATCCTAGAAATATTTCATGCATTTCAATATCTCCAAAGAGAAAATGGTCTTGTTATAGTCAACCTGACTGTCATGCTGTATTGTTTAATTAGACATAATGATTTACCTTGGGCTGCTTGAAAGTCAATTGTTCAGAGCTCCTGTGCTAAATGGGACTTGGGTAATGATTGTTACCTCGCTTCTTTCACCAGTACATCCTTGCAAGTAATTTTTAATCATAACTCTATAAAGAAAGTTTGTTTCTAATAATAAATCTATGAGAGTGGGGATGACATGATTTCATTTATTTCCTCATTAGTGTTTAGTAAATGTATAGAAAATTGATTTTTAATAGATTAAACTAAGTAAACACACATGTGTATGTGTGTTTGTTTGTATGTGACATACTTTGTTTCACCTTTATGTTTCCCAATATATAGGTTTGTGTGTATATATTTATATTAAATCCAAATTAAACCTCAGTAAGACTGGGCACAGTGAAACTTAAACTGTATAGCGAGTGATTTTGTATGTCAAGAATATCTATGGGACTTGGCTCTCTCATAGCATAACCAGATAATTCAAAAAAGGGGATAGCTACCTTGCAAATATGTGTATATCATAAAAGGCAGAATTGTCTCTCCCTTGTGTATGCACATCTCTTCTTCATCATTCCTCTAACCAAATACTAATCTAAGTGCTCTTATGAAAGACTTTTGCAGTTGCAATTGAAATCCAAAATCAGCTAACATTTGGAAAGGGAGATTGCCCCAAGTGAATCTGATTTAAGGAGGTGATCTTACTCTTAAAACCACCTGGAAAGGTTCAAAATGTAAATTCGAGAGGCTAGAATCTAGAGATCTCTGAGTTTTCTTTCTGCACTAGGCATCTCAGATTTTGGTAACTAGTAACATAAGAAATTAGCTGTCCTATGGTGCCAATGATAAAGTGGTCATGGTTGTGTACCATTGTGTCAGAATCAACGCAATTTTTGTATATTTTATATGCCTTTTAAAAGATGTGCTTTATATAATATACATTTTACATGGTGTACCTTATTGGACATTCCTTTTATGTGATGTATCTTGTTTGATATTTCTTTTACACGGTAAACTTTATATGTATTTTATGATAAAAATTATCTATATTGTATGTGATATGGTACTTTGCTACTTCTGAAACAATTCTATGGTTAAAATAGTTTATCTAACTAATGAAGAAATTTTGGAAGCAGATGTGGCATCCATTTCCTAAAGCACATACCTGTAGAAACTCTACAAACACTTGGAGAAACAACAATAGCTATGGAAAGGTATTAGGTCTTTTGTTCATAGGGTCGTTAGAAGTCACCTCAACTCAATGGCAATCAACAACAATGAAGAAATATGGAGTTCTGTCAGTCTAGTGGCAAGAAGCTGTGCTGCAGTCCTAAAGGCATGTATGCAGTTCGAGGCCACCAGCTGCTCCGTGTAAGGATGGGTAATCTCCTCCTGTGCAATTAACTGTCTCTGAAAACCCACTGGAGTATCAGCTATGAGTCAGTTCTGACTCTTGGTACACAACAAAAACAACAATGAAGAAATATTTTTACAATTAAGTTATTTATAACTTTTTGTTGTTACTATGTTCCATTCAGTTGGAACTGAATCATAGCTTTTGCTCCGCCAGCAGTTTTTCAGAGGTGGCAGTTTCTCCTGAAGAAAGCATCTGGAGTCAAAGACCTCTCCGAAGAGGTAAAGATCAAGAAGTAAGTTTAAAGTTTAAGGTGTATCTGTTTCATGCCATGTTTCCTTTCGATATTTTCCATTGCTTCCTATGCCTGCGAAAGTTTAACATAAGATGAATCAATACCTTTGAATTTTTCTATTAGAGAACAGTACTGAACATCTCACAGACTGCCAAAAACACAAACAAGATTGTGTTGGGAGGAAGGTTTTGTTGTCTTGTCAGGGTGTTTCTCAACAAGATTGATTGACATAGTGGGATCTAGTATATCAGAGATAGTGAAGATGACACAAGATAAGGCAAATTTCAGATCTGTTATTCATAGGGTTGCTTTGAATAGTAGTTGACTTGATGTCACCTAACAACAATATACAGTATGCTTATATATATTTAAGGGAGCTCTGGTGGCCCAGTGGTAAAAATTCTGCTAAAATCCCTAAATCCATCACCTCCTCTGTGCAAGAGGAATGAATACTCTCCTCTGTGCAATTTTCCATCTTTGATAACCTGCTGAAGTCTCAGCTACAAGTAGGTTTGGACTTGATGATATATAACAACATATATATTTATATGATACGCTTTATATACTATACATGTAGAAGCCCAAATCCAAAAGTTACTACCAAATCAGAAGTCTATGTAATATTTTTTAATCAGTTAAGTCTTCTCTTATGCATAAATTACTCAAATATATTTAATTGCGCTGATTTGTTGTTGTTGTTATGTGCCGTCGGGTCATTTGCGACTCATAAGGACCCTATGTACAACAGCCCTAAACTCTGCTCTATCCTGTGCCAATCGCATTGCCTCCGATACAGCCATCCTGATTGCCCCAGTCACTGAATCAATCCACCTCATAGAGGGTCTTCCTCTCCTGTGCTGTCCCTTCACCCTACCAAGGACCTGTCTCTCCTTACAACATGTCCAAAGTATGTCAGACGAAGCCGCAGAATCCTTGCCTCCAAGGAGCAGCCTGGTTTAACCCTATCCAGGATGAATCTGTTTGTTTTCTTGGCAGTCCAGGGTACATTCAATACTCTTCTCCAGCACCACAGCTCAAAGGCATCAATTCTCCTGTCCTCCCTAGTCATTGTTTAGCTCTCTGATGCATAACAAGCGATTGCAAAGACCATGGCCTGTATCATCCACCTTAGTCTCCAGAGAGACACCATTGCTCTTGAGTACTTTAGAGAGGTCCCTAACAGCGGACTTTCCCATCACAATACATTTTTTAATTTCCTGGCTACTGGTGCCAAGAGTGCTGACCACGGAGCTAAGCAAACTGAAGCTGTAAACAATCTCAATCTCTTTGCCATCCATCCTGATGCTACCAATTGGTCCAGTGGTGAGAATCTTTGTTTTCTTGACATTGAGCCTCAGTCCATACTGAAGGCTGCAGTCCTTGACCCTCTGCAGCAAGTACATGAGGTCCTCCTCAGTTATGTCAAGCAGGGTTGTGTCATCTGCATAATTGTGCTGATAGATTATGAAAATCTTTGATATAATGTGACAAGTAAAGAGGTCAATCTAAGGTGACACAAGATTCTAGTAAAGATGGAAATTGTCGTTTTTGTTGTTATGTGCCATCAAGTCATCTGTGACTCAAACCAGTTCATTTTCTGAGGTAAATAGTACAACAGCCCGAAACCCTGCTCTATGCTGTGCCAGTCTCATTGTTTCTAATACACTCACCCCCATTACTTCAGTCACTGAATCAATCCATCTCATTGAGGGTCTTCCTCTCCTGTGCTGTCCCTCCACTCTCCCAGCATGATGTCCCTCTCCAAAAACTGGTCCCTCCTTGCAACATGCTCAAAGTATGTCAGACTGAACGTTAGAATCCTTGCCTCCAAGGAGCAACCTGGTTTCACCTTTTCCAGGACGAACCTGTTTGTTCTTTTAGCAGTCCATGATATATTCAATACTCTTCTCCAACACCACAGCTCAAAGTTATCAATTCTCATTCTATTATCTCTAGTTGCCCAGCTCTCTGATGCATAAAAATGATTACAAATACCATGGCTGTATCTGCAAGATTCTGTTGAAGATTATCCAAAACCAACTGGAACATCAACAGAGAACTGTTTGAAATCCAGGTTGGGTTTAGAAGAGGCCATGGTACCTGTGATATTGTAGCTAACATTAGATGGATCTTAGCTGAAAGCAGGGATTACCAGAGAAATGCCTATCTGTTTCATTGACTATGCAAAGGGATTTGATTGTGTGAATTACAACAAACTGACTAACTCTAAGAATGGGAATCTTGGAACACTTGACCATACTTAGGCAAAACCCATACCTGGACCAAGAAGCAGCCATCAGAACAGAGTAAGGAAACACTGCATGGTTCAAAATTGGGAAAGGTATAAACCAAGGACGTGTCCTGACTCCATACCTTTTCAATGTTTATGCAGAACAGATCATCTGGGAAGCTGTGCTTTATGAGGAGAAATGTGGCATCAGGATTGGAGGAAGACTCATCAACAATCTGTGTTATGCAGCTGACACAACCCTGCTTGCTGAAACTGAGGAGGACCTGAAGCACTTCTTGCAGAAGGTCAAGGACTACAGCCTTCAATATGTATTGAAGCTCAATATCAAGAAAACAAAGATTCTCACCACTGAGCTGATTGGCAGCAAAATGATAGATGATGATGAAGAGAAGATTGTTGTTAGCTTTAGTTTGCTTGTCTCCACAATCAAAAAGCTTTGGCATGAGCATCCAGAAAATTAAAAGATATATTGCATTGGGAAAGTCTGCTGTGAGAGATTTCTCCAAAGTACTGAAGAGCAATGATATCAGTCTGAAGATGGAAACCAAAGGTTTAAATAAAAACAGAAAACTTTAGAAAAGTTTTATTAATATAAAGTACTAACAGAAAGTCAAAGGAAAATTATTTCCTTTGTCCAGAGAAAGATGTCAATTATGGAATGGGACAGGTGAAGTGGCTTCTGTGTTAATGGAAATGGCCCCTGTGTTAAAAATCTTGGCTATTCTAAGAAGGCTGGGCTTCTGCAAGTTCCAAAGTCTTATGGGAATGTTAACAAAATTTCCTAAGAAAAAGTTGATGTACCTTTGAGTCATTCAATGTTATGGCTACTCTGGCAGTTTAAAAACTAAGAGAAAAGTTTAAGAAATCTTTAAGATGACAATTTTATGTCAACGCTCAAAAAGAAATCAGGAAGCAATTTCTGCAAATGATATATACTCTGCTTGAAGATTTGAAGTCCTACAGACACTCAAATCATATTAAGAGTTTATCTTGCTTTTCAAAGAGAGGAGCAAACTGGAGTGGGGGGAGTAGAGAAAATAGTGCAACAATGAATGAATGGAAATCCAAAATCTCTGTAAATGTTCATTAAAACTAGTAAAATAAATTTTTTTAAAATAATTTTTTCAAAGGTAATACTTGTCTCCATACCAAGAGTAAACATCTTACCAAACTCATCAGCCAATTTGGTAATGTTGTTGTTGTTGTTTTTGTTGTTTGCTTTCAAGTCTAGCACTATTCATAGCGACTCTATGAACAAATGGCATTTGAATGTTTAATAATAGAATACTGAACATGCTGATTCACTGCTTTGTAACATAGTTTCTACATGTGTAAAATCAGAGTCCAGTATCTGGTGATCTTCAACATTTTTTTTAGCTCAAAGCATCTAAGATTTGTTATTTGTAGGTGCTATTAAGTCATGTATTACTCATAGCGACCCTACAAACAACAGATTTGAACCCTGCCCTCTCCTGTGCCATTCTCATTGTCTCTGACACAGTCAATCCCATTGCTGCAGTCACTGTGTCAATCCATTTGGTTGAGAGTCTTTCTTCCACTGGTCCTCCACCTTTCCAAGCATGGTGTCCTTCTCTAAGGAATAGCCTTTCTTAGTAAAATATCCAAAGTGTGTGAGGAAAACTTTGTCATCTTTACCTCCAGGGAACATTCTTGCTGTACCTTCTCTAAGATACATGTGTTTGTTCTTTTGGCAATCTATGGAATATTCAGCACTCTTCAAGAACACACTCAAAACCAGTTCTTCACCCTAAACTGATGAAAATCTAAGAGTGATAGAAAATGACATCACAATGGGACCCATAATAAGAATAAAAACTGGCTTATCATCAGAAATTTTCAAGATTATGTGTGGAATAACTTGCCCCAAACCAACACAATATAATGCTTCTCAAGTACACATAATTTTTTTCATTTTATCACATATGCTGGGAATTATGAATTTAATTATGTACTTCCACAATATGAGTTCTAAATCTTAGCCCACATGTAGTTATTCTTTTTTAAATTCCATCTCATTGCTGTCAAGTCAGAACTAATGTATAACTGGCCCACTGTTGGTTTTCTAAGGCTATAAATGGCACTAGATTGTCCACTATTCTTTTGCAGTTTGACTGGTGGATTTGACTACCAGAGAAATGTGATCTTTGGGTTAACAGTGTAAATTCTTGTAGATAAGACATGAAACTCCCTAGACCAGGGTGTGTCTTAACTGGATCTCTCTAAGATATAAGTGAATAGATAAGGAAAAATACAGGCTAGATTATTATGAAAGGACCTAGGAACAGAAGCTGAAGAGAGACAAAACTCTTCTAAAGCAGACAGCAAGAGACAGTGATTGCCCTTCTAGCCAACAGCCTGAATTCTGTCTTCTAGCTTTCTAAACTGTGAGAAAATAAAATATACAAGCAGAGGAAACACTTCTGAAGAGTTGTCACAAAATTTTGTTGCTCTAAGATACAAAATAGGTAAAGACATTTCAAGAGAATAAAACTGTAGAGCAATATTCACTATGAATATGTTATAGTTGTTGTTAAGTGTCGTTAAATCATAGGCTACTCATAGCGACCCTTTGAAGGAGAGTCCTCTGCACTTGTGTGACTTTCATTCTCTCTCCGGATTCATAGGGTTTCTGGAGGCAAGCTATTATGGAAGTGGATGCCACTATGAATATAGACTAGGAAAAAAATCCTTTTAATAATTAGCAAATCAAATACGGAAACACATGTACAGGGTAAAATACTACGTAAAAAGATATTTTATCCCGGTAATGCAGGTTGGTTTAAGTTTTGAAAATCAATTAATACAAAATTCAGTATCAGTAGAAAATATAGGAACAATCACATGATCATCTTAATAGACATACACAAATATTAGACAAAATTCAGAACGTCTTGTTAAAATGATTGAACAGTGAACAGACGTTGCATTCTAAATCTAATAAACATCTATTAAAAACTGACAACTAATATCAAACTGAATCTGAACCTCTTAAAATCAGCATGAGAGTGATGCTTGCTCTCACCTTTCCCTTCAAAACTGTACTAGGGATTTTATGCCTGAAAAAACAATTAAAAGCCTATGAGTTGTAAACAGATGAATAAAGGTATTTCTGCTTACCAAATATATTATTTTGTATACATAGAATATTCTTTTTTTCATTTTTTGTTTGTGATTTATTAATATGATTATTAATTTTAATGAAAATTTACAGAAACTTTGGATTTACATTCATTCATACATTGATGCACTTTTCTCCCTGCTCAACCCTCCCCCCCAGTTCACTCTTCTCTTTGCAAAATAAAAGAAAAATTCTTTCATTGTTATACAATCCCTCCCCCCAGATCCACTTAAGATACTTAAAGAACTCACTGGAATTGGTCTAAATGAGAGAACACTTATGTAAAGTGACAAGTGTGCAAGATTAATATCTCTTTGTTTTGTGTGTCCTTGACTCAGAACTAAAAACTCCACCAATAACCTAGTTAGCTTTTCATATACTTTAAAGTAGAAAAAAGTAAATTGGTACAATTTATTGGGCAACTTGGTAGTCCAATTACACAAAAATGCAGAATAATTCCAATAGCTAATATTAAAGTTGGGAACGTCTGCTTCTCAATTTTTGGAATCTCTCCAGCTGTGGTAGCTTTGTACATAGTGCTTGGTGCTAACCACACACCAACAGCTAGAATGTAGCATCTGAAGAGCTAGGCTGTTGAACAATGTTTCTATTGTTTTCACCTTATTTCCAGACAAGCATGTGATTTGCATTCTACGATATAATTAAAAAAGAAGAAGTCTCTGTTGTAAAGTATATTTTGACACTCAGAACCCTCTTTCAGGTTTTCAAGGCTGCAAATCTTGATGAGCAGCCCATTTTTCTCCTAAGGACAGCTGGTGGATTCAACCCCCTGACCTTTTTTATTATCAGCCTTAAGTTATGCACTGTGCCTCCAGGGCTTCTTATCTATCCAAAATACACATTTTTAAAATAAATGCCCTATATTAATTAGCTGCACATAGACTTTTATTTAAAATAACAAGTAGAATTAAGATTTTTAATGATAAGCAAAATAATGTTTCCCATCATATTTATCAGTGAGAACTCTCTCTTTTTTATTAAACACAAACGCACAATGTCTCCCTCTCTTCTAACTAAATGAGATGAGTTTTAGAGATAATGCCAAATTAGTTTTACAATTGAATCTTTTGAGGCATTCATTTCCTTGCAGAAATAAATTCATTTCACATGGAATAAATGACAAGGAAAAACCGATAATTCTGGTAAATTGCAATGGCTCCAATGAATCACTGTGCCCCTTTTTAGTTATTACATTTATGCTCATTTTTTTCTCCTATAATGTAAATGTATAACAGTAGCTCTTTGTTAAGTCAGTACAGGACAGGAATGAATATTCTTTCATCAAAATCTCCAAAGATAGTAAAAGTAACTATCCCCTTTCTTCCTCAAGTGGATGACTTGGCGCTCAGTGTCCTAAGCTGCAGAACTGTAACTCAAGAGTGGTTCCCACTTCATTTGAGAGGCTCTCAGAAGCACTGGGGAAGCAAGCGTGGAATTTCACTTGAAACCTAAAGCAAATCAGGCAGTCTTCTCTCTCTCTTTCTCTCTGCTGTCTACCTATCCAGCCAAGCTTTATTTAAAATCCTATAATTTAGACATAGTTTTTTTTCCAATTCAGAATGTTTTTAAAAAGTACCCTATTTTCACAAACTACCCTTTTTAAAAGAAAAACCATCTACAACTTGCCCACATTTCACAGATTCAAATTGAAATATAATTTAGCAACTGTAACCAAAATGCAAGATTCAAGTTATTTGAGAGAAAAATAAAGAGAAGAAAAGCACATATGGATTTTTTTTAACCTAGAGAGGAAACCTAAGTAGCACAGTAGATCTAATATAGCTTCCCCCTGACCTGTATTTTCTGATTCCTCAAAGGCTACACAAGAAATGAGTCAGCCTATATACAAAATTGAAGTCAAACGTTAATACCTCCCAAAATGATGCAGAATGATAAAGATATTGTTGACTTAAGTATACATATGAAATGACTTTGAAAAGAGTCTCTGCCAAAATCTATAAGAAGTTCAGAGCAAATGAAGTCTATAATGAGAATGATTCCCGTGGTGTTGAAGAAGCAAGCACTAAATAAAGAATGGCAAAGGCAATGAAACACAAATCACCTTAGCTTAAGGAGAAAAAGAGCAGTAATGAGGGAAAGAGTGTGATTTCTACCTCAGGAAAAGAGAAAAGTATTTCAAGAGACAGTTGGACAACCCATGTGAATACATTAGCAAGAGTGGAAGAAAGGTGGCTGTAGTTTTGTTGTTATGTGTATTTTCATAAAGGCAATAGATTGGGTTTTGAAATTGTGCATACTTGCATAAAAGATATTAAAGCCGTTCATGATCTAAAGCTAATGTATTCTTCAAAAACTAGCAATAAAATTAGAAAGCAATAATAATTTAAATCCCTGTCAATGTCTGTAAATGGCCAACCTTTGTCAAATTCTAAAATTGACACATAACCTCAGAACTCTTACTTATTCCATTGTTTAAGCCTAAATGTTTCTCAAGTAACACATGTTACTTACTGTGTCATAACCGTCTAAGGATGGGGACTTATTTGGCAAGAGGGAGTCTTTACAAGCTTAATTAACCAAGAATAACTTGATTGAATTAACTTGGATTAAAGGTAAACCTTAAACCAATGACTGATGTCTTTAGAAGAGAAAAGAGGGAGGAGATTTGGACATAGAGAAACATATAGATAAGAAGACAGGGACAGAGAAAAAATGTGAAGCTGGAAGGAGACAATGAAGTTATGTTACCACAAATTGAAGAATGCCAGGAACTATCTAAAACTGGACATGGTAAGGAAAGATTTTCTCTAAAACTTTTGGAGGAATTGTGGCCTTGCTTTCAAACTTTACCCTCCAGCATTTTGAGGAAATAACTATCCTGTTTTAAGCCAACACATTTGGAGTCATTGGTTATGGAAGCTCTGTTGTTGTTGTTATGTGCCATCGAGTCGTTTGTGACTCATAGCGACCCTATGCACAACAGCCCTAAACCCTGCTCTATCCTGTGCCAACCTCACTGTCTCTGGCACACCCATCCCGATTACCCCAGTCACCGAATCAATCCATCTCATAGAGGGTCTTCCCCTCCTGCGTTGTCCCTCCACCCTCCCAAGCATGATGTCCCTCTCCAAGGACCCGTCCCTCCTGGCAACATGTCCAAAGTATGTCAGACGAAGCCCCAGAATCCTTGCCTCCAAGGAGTAGGGCAGCTCTAAGGAAAAATTATTTAAAAACCAAAAGAGCTCAGTTCACTACATTATCTCTCCCAGCCAGTTATCTGAAGATTTCAGCTGTAGCAATACAGGTAGGAAAAACTGCTCTGAACTTAACAAAGCCAACCCACTTTTGAAGAATTGATACTATTTCATGGCAATCCCTCATTGCATTTCCTAGGCTGTAAATCTTAATGGAAGGAAACTGCTCCTCTTTCTCCTGAGGAACAACTGGCTAGTAGCTAATTATTTTAAACTGCTTATCTTTCTTTATCAGTCCTATACCATCCAGCTTCTTGGATAAGAGTTAATTATTAACCAAAAAAGGCCACAAGTCTCAGGCAGTTCTAATCCATAATCATCCATGGGAAAAAGATTGGCAGTCTCTTCCCAGTAAGATTTACAGCCTGTAAATCTGATATAGTGTCACTCTGAATCAGAATCAACATGATGGAACTGTGCTTTAAGTTGTAGGAAATATGGGTAAAAGAATATAATATGGAGTCAAGGTTTTATTTTATTATAAATAAAGCAACTAAAATGAAAATACAGTTTTCTTGACAAAAGAGCTATTCATATAATATTTAATACTAATCATAATCGTCACAACTTTTTTTTTTAATTTGAGACCACAGATGTATTTAAATGAATTAATCTTATTTATTACTTAGTGGCATGCTATCATTATTAGCTAGACTAGAAAGTCTCTTTTTTTGTATTTAACTTATATAAATATTACTGTTCATCTCCTTTACTCCATCCCAACATCATTCATTTCTCCTTCTATAAAATCATCATAATTGAAGCTTTCCAGGATGAAAACTATAAAATAATGTTTAATCTTGAGGATGTTTCACCCTCTTTAGGACTTAACTGTTAGTTCCTTGGCAGTCCATGATATGTTCAATATTCCTCTCCAATACCACAACTCAAAGGCTAAATATCTTTTTGGTCACCCCTATTCATTGCCCTGCTTTCAGATACATAGTAAGAAGTTGAGAAGACCATCATTGTATCAGGTGCACCTTAGTCTCTAGACAGACATTTTTGCTCTTTAGCATTTTGAAAAGTACCTTGACACCAAATTTCCCAAAAGCAAGTAGTCTTTTGATATCCTGACTGCTTGTTCTAAGGGTGTTGATTGTAGATCCAAGTAAGGTGCAATTGTTACCAACCTCAATTTTTTTCTCCATCTATCATGACATTGTGTATTGGTCCAGCAGTTAGGATCTCTGTTTCATGAGGTTGAGATGCAATCCATTTTTAAGGCAGCAGTATTTACCTTCAACAGCAAATGTTTCAAGTCTTCCTCAGTTTTGGCTAGTAAGATTGTGTCATCTGCATAAAGCAGGTTGTTGATGAGTATTCCTCCAATCCTAATACCACATTCTTCTTCATTAAATCTAGCCTCCAGAATGATCTTTCCCACATATAGATTGAAAATTTATGGAGGAAGGATATATCCTCTCTTGATTTTGAAACATGCAGTGTTCTCTTACTTTGTTCCGACAACAGCTTCCTAGTCTTGGTATAGGTCTCATATGAGCACAATGTTAGCCATATTTTGTCATGGTCCACACAGTCAAATGCTTTTGCTTAGTTTATTAAAAACAAAGAAACATATTTCTGGTACTCTCTGCTTTCAGGCAAGATCCATCTGATATTGATAATGATAATCCTAGTGTCATGGCCTCTTCTATACCCTTCTTGTATTTCTGCCAGTTCTCTGATTGAGTTCTCTGTTGATGCACTGTGCTAGTTGTTTGTGGAAAATTGTCAGCAACATTTTGCTTGTATGTGATATTAATGATACTATTTAATAGTTTCAAAGATCTGTTGGATCACATTTTTTGGGTATGGGAATAAATATGGATTTAGCTGTCCTCCAGATTTCTTGGCACAACCTAGTAAGCACATCCAGGGCTACATTTTTTTCTGTTTGTTGAAGTACGTCAAATGGTATTCCATCCATTTCTTCAGAGAAGCTTGAACATCTTCCTTTAATATAATTGGTCCTTGATCATATGCTACTTCCTGAAATGGTTTTGTGTCACCCAATTCCTTTTGGTACAGTGACACTGTATTTCTTCCAACTTCTCTTGATGCTTCCTGGGTCATTAAAGATTTTGACAAAAACATCTTTAAATACTGCAACTCAAGGCTTGAATTTGTACTTCAGTTCCTTCAGCTTGATAAATGCCGTGACAGTCTTTTCCTTCTGATTTTCTTCAACTCTTTGCACATTTTGTTATAATACCTTGTTGTGTCTTCATGAGCTGCCCTTTGAAATCTGCTGTTCTATTCTTTACCTTCCTGATTTGTATCCTTTGTTTTAGCTTATCTGTGCTGTAGTACAATACTTGGTGTCTGGTCCTCAGTCATTTGTTGTGCATTTTACAGCTGGATAATAAATAAGAATGAAAGAAGAATTTCTGACTTTAAACTGTGATGGAGAAGAGTGCTGAATACTCAGTGGAGGACCAAAAGAGCAAACAGATATGTCTTGGAGAAGGAGCAGCCAGAGTGCTCCTTGGAAGCAAAGAGGATGAAGTTTCATCTGTCATAATTTGGACATGCTGGTTTATAGAGTTGTTATTCTCTGTAGAGGGACACCATGCTTAGAAAGGTGGAGGGACAGCAAAAGAGAGGAAGACCCTCAACCAAGTGGTCACTGCAGCAATGGGCTTGAGTGTGTCAGAGATTGTAAGGAAGACAGGTGATAGGACTAGGCTCAGATCTGTTGTTCATAGGGTTGTTATGAGTAGTACATGGCAGGATCTAACAACAACAGTGTAATATTCAGAGTCTCTTCTAACATCCATTTTTGTCTCTGTAATGACCTTTTTGTTGTTTGTTTTTATGTGCCGTCGAGTTGCTTGTGACTCATAGCGACCCTGTGTACAACAGCCCTAAACTCTGTTCTGTCCTGTGCCAATCGCACTGTCTCTGACACTCCCACCCCGATTATCCCAGTCACTGAATCAATCCACCTCATAGAGGGTCTTCCCCTCCTGCACTGTCCCTCCACCCTCCCAAGCATGATGTCCTTCTCCAAGGACAACAGAACAATGACCTTTTATTGGATGATAATTCTTGCTATTTTACCATAACTCATCTGGTCATCAGTCATTAGTGTTTAATGCATCAAACCTATTTTTGAGATGGTTTTTAATTCAGATGTGATAGACTCAAGGTTGTACTTTAGTTTGTGTGGAATTTTTAAAAATTTATTTTCCTATAATTTGAATCAATATGAATAGTTGATAATGGCCTGTTCCATAGATAACACCTGGCCTAGAGCTTATTTTGAGCTTCTCCATCTGTTCTCTACACAGATGTAATCAATATGATTCTTGTGTAGTCCATCACGTCAGATCCATGTGTATAGGTGCAGTTTGTGTTTTTATAAAGGGCATTTGCTATGAATAAATTGTCATTTGTACAAAATTCTGTCATTCTCTCTATAGCCTCATTTCTGTCACCAAACCATATTTTGCAATTATTAGTCCTTCTTTCTTTTTCCCAGCTTTTGCATCCCTTTCACCAATTGTTATTCATGAATCTTGGTTGCATGTTCGATTGATTTAGATAGGGAAACTAGAAGAAATCTTTTGTTTCTTTCCTCTTTGGCTCTAGTTGTGAGTGCATAAATTTGAATGATAGTGTTATTAACAGGTCTTCCTTGCATGTTAGGATAGTATTCTGACATAACATTGTACTCCAGGATAGACCTTGAAATAGTATTTTGACTATGAATGCAATCTTATTTTTCCTCAATTTTTCATTCCCAGCATAATAGATCCTATGATTGTCTGATTTCAAAGTGATCTGTGCCAACCCATCCCAGCTTGCCAATACCCTGGTATGTCAATATTCATGTGTTTCATTTCTTTTTAAATTTTCAATATCCCTACATTCTTACTTCAAATATTCCCATTATGAAAGGCTGTTTGCAATTACTCAGTCTTATTTTTGTGTTTCCCAGTATGAGGGTTCAACTTCTAGTGCTGTATTTAGTATTATAAGTGTGTTCTATTGTTCATAGAGCCTATATAGGAGTATTTGTTGTTGTTAGATATGACCAAGTTGAGTATGATACATTGCAACCCTATGTACCACATATATGACCCTAACATCATTGTTTTTCAATAATTTGGAGAAGTCTTTAACTATACTTTCATTATATGTCTTTTAATCTCCTGACAGCTGGTACTAAGTCCATTGATTGTGGCTTAAAGTCCATTGATTGTGGATCAAAGACTTTGACAGTTACATTTTTTTTTCTCTATCAGAATGTTTTCTATTGATCTAGTAGCCAGGATTTTGTTTTGTTGACATTAAGATGCAATCCATAATTTTTTTCAGTTACTAATTTATATTATTATCTCCTCCCGTGCTATTAACTGCTTCTGAAGACCCACCAAAGGGTCAGCTATGGGTCAATTCTGACTCTACAGTATGCTACAACAACAACATCAACAATCCCTCCTTTATTTATATTTTAAGTTGTCTTTACCTTCTGCAGCAAGTACTTCAATTCCTCCCCACTTTCAGAAAGTAAAGTTGTGTCATCTGCATTACAAAGGTTATTGATGAGTTTTCCTCCAATTCTGATGCCACATTCTTTTTCATAGAGCCCTGTCTATTGGATAATTTGCTCAATCAACAGATTAAATAAATAAGGAAAAAAGATACAACCCTGATACACATCTTTTCTAATTTTAAACCATGCAGGCTCTGCTTACAGCCTCTTGATCTACATAGAAGTTTCACAAAAGCACAATTAAGTGTTCTGGATTTCCCATTTTTCTCAGTTCTCATTTCCAGATTTCAGATAGTTAAAGGGTATGAAATTTTTCCTGGCATATAAATTAGATTTATTATTACTCATATATTCGCTTGTTTGGCTTTTGCTTTATTCATTAATTGTGCTTTCCTTTTTTGTTTACGTCTCACCTACAAATGTCAAAGACGTAAACAACATTGTTACTGAATCAATGCACCTTTAAGTTTATTCTGACTCAGTAACTGTGTATGTCATATTAGAATTTCTCCATAGGGTTTTCTAGGTAGCAATATATAGGGTGTGTTCTCGTGGTACTATTGTTAAACACTCAGCTGCTAATTAAAAATCATCAGTTCAAATCCACCAGTCACTCTGGCTGGACAAACAAGTGTCACTTTTTCTTTATAAAAATACATACATTTGTCAATCCTTTGAGGAAGTCTATCTTTCAGCAAGAATTCAGCTAAAGTGTTGCTTAGGAACAAGGATGATTAGACTTAATTTCACAGATATTGGGCATGTTACTAAGGAGGACAGCCCTGACATCATCCTTGGTAAAGTAGAAGGTAAGTAAGTAAATAAATAAATAAAAAAGGCAAGCCCTTCATGACTATGAAGCAGCAAATTGGCTCCAACAATGAGCTCTACTCAACAGTTATTATGCAGATAGCAAAGGACTGATTAAGAATATAGTCTGCTGTACACATAGTAACTATGAATCAGAAACACTTTGACAGTCCCTAACACCACCACCAACGGCATGAGTCAGAATGGACTTAATGGACTGTCATTTAAACTCCAACCACCAGCCTCAATAAAAAATCCAAACATTATACAGATGTTTATCACTGGATCTATCCTCTAGCTGCAGAGCCTGCTGTGGTTTCAGACTGTCAATAATTTGCTTATATGCAGATTATTAACCACTGAGAATTTACAGCATCAATTTTATATAGATATGTAAGAAATTGAAGGCAGTAAAAAATGATGATGGGAACACGATCAACTAACCACAGATTTGGAATCATAATCAACTAATAACAAATTGGGTTGTAATGGAGTCAACCATGTATTTTGTCATTCTTAAATTTCAAACAGGGTGTTTAGCATAAACTAATTACTCCTGACAATTATTTGACAGATTTGTGTCAAAGACTATGGAAAGAGATAATTTGAAGCATCAGGTTGAATAAACAAGACTGATTAATTCTAATAAAATGTCTTATTTAGAATTCATTGCACTAGTTGCATACAATGCATATTCTTAATGTCAAAAAGCTGTCCCAAACTGTCATATCTTTCATAAATCATATTGGAATGAATCAAGAGTAGTTTATAAAGATGTTGAGTAAAGGACCAATGTCACATAATCTATATTAATAAATTAATTTTTCTATATCAGTATAGGTCAACACTCCAGTAGCCAGGAAAT
>NW_006399878.1:7038243-7040612 GCF_000299155.1 Elephantulus edwardii | reverse complement strand
GCTGGAAACAAGAACCTCAATGGAAACATACTAGCATAAAATTTCAGAATTTAGACACAAATAAAATGAAGAAAGCATTATGTGGGATGGCAACAAAAGGAGCAACATATGTTTGATTAGAATTCTAGAACATGAGAGGAACCGGAATATCACCAAGAAAATTGGGGAAGATGTTCTAGAAGAAAATTTCCCAGTTATTATGAAGAATGAAGAAATCTACATTCAAGAAGCTCAGACTAGAGCCAAGTAGATTAGATTCAAAAAGAAAAACACCAAGACATATCATAGTCAAATTATTCAAAATGAGAGATAAAGATAGGATACTAAAAGCAACACAAGAAAAACAGTCCCCTACAAAGGAAAAACAATTAGATTAAGTTCTGATTTCTCAGCAGAAACCATGGAAGCAAGGAGGCAAGGGGATGGCATATACAGAAAGTGAAAAAAAAGAAAGAAAGAAAACCACAAAAACCCACAACTGTTAGTCTCGGATCCTGTACCCAGCAAAGCTGTCTATCAAACAAGAAGGAGAAATTAAGTCATTCACAGAAAAGATGAAATTTAAGGACTTTGTGAAAACAAGACCATCTCTACAAGAAATTTTTATAGAAGTCTGTCTCAAAGAGATACCAAAAGAAGGTGGGAAGGATCATAGTCACCAGAAACAATAGAAAAAGAAACACAGAAAAATGACATTGATAAAATCTGGCCTGTCAAAAATCACACTTAATGTGATTGGACTAAATATACCAATTAAGAGAAAAGAGATAAAGCAGACTTTAGAATGAAAACCACCAAAAAGGATAAGAAAGAACACTATGTAATGTTTAAAGCCATGTTAGATCGGGACACATAATCTTGGTCAACATGTATGTACCAAATGATAGACCTGCAAAATACACAAAACAGTGTTTAACAGAATTGAAGAAAGAAATAACACCATGATAGTGGTGGGAGACTAAAGGACCACCACTGTCATCAAAAGACAAATCAACTCAAAGAAAACTTAAGAAATATCGTCTCAGAATACAAACCATAGAAGTAGAAATTAATAACAGGAAAAAAGGATAAACAGCTACATAGTTGAAGCTAAATAAAGCACTGCTTCAGCACTGTTGAGTTATATAAGAAATGAAAAATTAAATCAGAAATGTCCTCAATACAAATGAAAATAAAAATACAAAGTATTTAAACCTATGGGATACAGCAATGGCAGTCCTCAGGGGCAATTCATAACAATAAACAAGTATGTGAAAAAGGGAAAAAGATAAGGAAATGAGAACTAAGAAATTAATCCATCAACCTGTGGTCAGTTGGTATTTGACAAGAAAATAGAATTTATCAAATGGAGAAACGACAATCTCTTCAACAAATGATTCTAGCAAAACAGGACATTTACCTGTAGAAAATTAAAACCAGGTCCACATCTCACAGTGTACATAAAAACCAACTCAAGGTGGATTAGAGACCTACAAGGAACTACAAAACCATTAAGATCATAAAAGATGGACGTATTTCGGTAGCGCCAGAAACATGGGTAACCCAGGTGGCTGTTGGAGAGCTGGCAGCCAGGATGATGGTTTGCACTAGGTCGGCGAGGCCTCTGGCCTCAATGCAGGCCACGTCAGATGAAAGATTTCCTCAGAAGTCTGAAGTTGACAAGCAGCAGCATTGACCCTGGTCTGAGTGTTAAGGAGCTGGGAGTCTTATATATTAATTTCAATGCAGACAAACTACAGTCTAATAAGAGACCCTTAACAGATAAAGGAGAAAACAAAAAATGAGCTTCTGAAGAAAACCATCATTACACCTGATTTTGAAAAAAACTACAGTGTCCCATCATATAAAGATTCAAAAATTTCAGCTTCAGAAAAAAAGAAGGGAAGAACTACAGAAAACAGTAGGCAGTGGCTGGTTTGGTATGAAAGCGCCAGAACTGACTGATGAACTGAAAAATGATCTGAAAGCGATGAAGATGAGAGTAGCATGGACCCCAAACGGTTTTATAAGAAAAATTGTAGCGATGGTTTCCCCAACTACTTCCAGATTGGAATTATTGTTGATAATCCAGCTGATTTCTACCATTCAAGAATTCCCAAGAAGGAATGGAAAAGAACTATTGTGGAAGAACTGCTGGCTGATTCTGAGTTCAGAAAATATAATCGTAGGAAATACTTGGAGATCATGACTGAGAAAGCCGCAAATGCAGTGGAAAGAAATTTTAAAAGGAGAAGAAATTTCGCAATTAAGATTCACCAAGCAAACAGTATTTTATATCACCCCTTTATTTATTTACTAGGAATATTTTGAAAATTAACACCATCACATAAAGTACACTGGCTCTGTTTACACAGAGAATTTTTGCTTGG
>NW_006399878.1:7024480-7035316 GCF_000299155.1 Elephantulus edwardii | reverse complement strand
TGACACATTAAATCTTAAATAGAAAAAACAACGTCATTAAAAATGGAATGGATAATATTTTCCTTTATGTGAGAAAACATATATTTTATATTCAAAATGCATAGAAATCATTTATCTAAAAATGAAAGAAAACTAATTGCTTTCAAAATAATCATTTGAGACATGGTAGAGTGCTTTATTGTCAGTATGAAGCAAAAGATATTAAAATGTCTTAATCCACTTCATTAATCACAATGTCTTTGAAATGCCACTGAAAATTTATTGTCTATGTTCTTTAATTTGATTTTTAAAAAAAAATATATAAATTAAACTCAACGTTTTTTAAAAAAAATAGGAAAGTACAAACCATTTTTACCTTAAAGATTTTGTTTAACTTGTGAGGATGTATATGGTATAAACATTTTAAAATACATGCTGCATTTCTATGATGCTTTTCTCCTTTAACAAAACTTCGTGAATATTCCAAAAGGTCAAAATATCTCATAATATTTAATGTGTTATCTAATATCTTTGCCTAGTTTCAAACCATACTCATATGATTAGAACTCTTTTGATTTCCCTTTTTTCCTCTTCAAGAAACCCTAATAATTTTCAAAAGAATTTTCATGGTAAACAAATACTTATAATATCTTACAGTACAATTTTCTACTATTTCTTCTTTTATCACTTTTAATAAAGCTAAACATTTAGTGGAACAATATATCATTCAATATATCATAATATCAATGTGTCGTATTTTGGTATCTAGAACAAAATTTTTTTTTAAATTCCACTCCCATTGGCTTTCTTTCTTCAAAGTCAACTCCTATTTATTCGAATAGGACTCTCTCTCTGCTCTGTATTTCTTTCTCTTCACAAAAATATATGAATACCCTATAAAAATGCTTGCCTTCTGTCTCAATTCAAAGTGTATGCTTAATTTTTTTACTTAATTTTTATACAGGAAATAAAATACCTGCTCTTAACACAAGATGTGAAATTTATGTTTCTTTTATATCAATTTATTGTGTTGAAACCATAATTCATGTGCCTTTATCAATAAAATAGGTAAAAGGCACATTATTGTGCTTAACTTAGTAGGACCATTTTTTTACAGTGTTCAGTTGTTCTTGTTGCAGTAAAAACTCTAAAATAAGAAACTATGTAAGGCAGAAACTTGACAGAAAAAAAACCCCTAATATTTTATGCTAAAATAAACTCTAAAACAGCATGATAAGGCTATACCTTGTCAAGGTGGATAATTTTCTAAGACCTAGAAAACAAACAGCCCTTTTGAATTTCTCTTCTCCCAGATTTCTCTGCATGAATTAGTTAAATTTCATTGTCAGTTGACCTTTAATAAAGCAAATTACCTTCCAAAATGTGGGATAGGCTCATTATTATCCATTTGGGGCACAAGACTAAGGGAATCTGCAGACTATTTCCAATCCTGAGATTTTAGTCTTCCCAGCCTCCGTAATCATGAGAGCCAATTCTTATCTATAAAATGATGAGGACAATGTGTTATGTATTGAGATAGGGAATTAGCTTGTTCCTTCCCCTCAACTTGCCATAGCACAGAAAAATGGGGGGGGGGAGATTAGTGAACTTCAGACTTCTATAATTTATTAACTAATATCCTTGCTTATTATCATCTCATTGCAATCATGTCAGAAATAATTCATTCTCACACTCATTCTACAGCATGTTTTCAGAGTCTTTATATTGTCAGAGAGGAGTTTATCTATCTTTCTCTCTCAAAGCATCTGGTGGATTAGAACTGCCTACTTTTGGGTTGGCAACACAACTACTTAACTGATAGGCTACCAAAGCTCCCAAATCTCCTTGGTAGATACTGGAGAACCCTAAACAAACCCTTACAAATCATTATACAGAACTGACCCAGAAACCACCCACCACTAGAATTTAAAACAAAGCTACCTACCAGGTCATAAATTCACTGTCCAAGGTGCGTATACTGAGCTGAGATAAACACCTTCTTAAGGAACTCTGGGAGTCTAGTGGTAAGGATCTACACTGCAATCCCAAAGGAAGGTGGTTCAAATCCACCAACTTCTCTGTGGGAGAGTAGGCAATCTCCTGCCGTGTGATTTTCAGCTTCTGAGTTGGTTGTGACTCAGCAGCACACAACAATAACAGGTGCTAGCAAGTTTAACAACTGCTGTGCAGGATTATGTTGTTGTTGTTATTGTTGTGAGGGTGTCATTGAGTTGACTATGACTCAATGACCCCATGAACAACAGATCTGAACCGTTTCCTATCATGTGCCATCGTCACAAAAGCCTACTGTGATGATCACTGAGTCAATTCACCTTGTTGAGAGTCTTCTTTTCCACCCTCCTCCATCTTCCAAACTTGATGTTCATATCCAAGGAATAGCCTTTCCTAGCAAAATGCCCAAAGCATGTGCAGTGAAGCTTTATCATTTTTGCCTCTAAGAAGCACTCTGGCTGCACCTTCTACAAGACTGATCTTTTATTCTTTTGGCAGGCCATAGGATATTCAGTACTCTTCTTCAACACCACAAGTCAAAGGTGTCAATTCTTCTGTCATCCTTACCCATTGTCCAGCTTTCACGTACATAGAAAATGAATGAAAAGACCATGGCCTCAATAAGGAGCACTTTTATTCCTCAAACTGACATTACTGTTCTACAAAAATTTGGACAGGCCATTGACTGCATATTTTCCCAGTATAATATGTTTTCTGATATCCTGTTCACTGGTAACATCCCACAATAAGACACAATAACAAGAAGATGTCATCTTAAGAAAAAACAACAGTTACACATGTTCCTAAATTACATAAGTCAGGCATGAGATCAGCCCTCAATTATGGAAGTGTAACTGCAAATGTGTTTCATTATCCTCATCTCTTCCAAGTAGAAAAATTTCAGAAACTCTCTCCTCCTCTAGTGAATAAACGTGGTGATCTTTCCCTGTTGATAGGTTAACTTAAAAAACCAACCATTTTCAGGAATAGCACAATTAACCTTTTTTTTTTTTCACAATTAACCTTTCTAAGTGTCCTCAAACCTGTAAAGAAACCACTTCTTTTGTTTGAAGAGAGAGGTATACATTGCTCTGTGGCCTACATGTTCTCCTACTCATGGATAGCTATACTTGTTTTTTTCTAATTCTCTACTTCTATCTACTTTGCATGATCAACCCAAGGAAAAATAAAAATCATGAAAGTGCTTCCAAAGTGTTCAGTACTCTCAAAACACATGCTGATCAGCTTATTTCCACAGAATCAAATCTGGATTCTATTGACCCTCAATTGTGTCCTTGGGGGTACAAGTAGTACAAGTATTTAAAGGGGACTGCCTATCTTTTTTTGGAGGAGAAGATGTTGGACTCAAGCTGGTGACTCATCTAAGCAAAACAACACATAACACACTATGTTAGGGCCTCTAACCAAGAGCTTGTATATTGATAAAATTATCAATACATTTAGTTCAATTAAGCAAAGTTTTCAATTCAAATGTATCTTAAATGTAGTGTTACAACTTTATGTTAAGTCTCACAAACAAATTTATGAGGCTGATTTAATTATAATATTGCCATCCAAAGTCCCTGATTTTGTTAGGCAACATTTATAAACATGTCTTGGGTTATCAGAGAAAGTAATGTTGGCCATCACACATCTGCTGAATGTATGATCTATCACAATACATATCAATTTTTTTCTCAATTTCTCCATTCCAAATTGGAGATGAGATAGAAACTTCCTTTATTCTTCATGGTGGAGATGTTGATGGTGGCACAGGATAAGATAAGTTTCCAGTGTGTTGTTTATAGGGTTACTGCGTGTTTATGGCATCTAGCGACAGGAACCTATCTTGTGAGATGGAGTGCTACTAAAAAGCTAGTTAGAAATACAAATTAAAAAATGAAAATGAAACACCAGAATGTTGTAACTTTGAAAAGGAAGTGCTGAGAAATCATGCTTGAATATACCAGGAGCTCCAAAGAAAACAGTTGGCAGTCTCTCCTATTGTGATTGATAGTCTTGGAAACCCATGAAGGCTCCAGCTGTGAGTCAAAGTGGACATTATGACATGTGTGATTGAGTCTTAATTGTGAGAATTATCATCCTTGTAAGATAATTAGTTTGTGATGTTTTAAGCCATAAAGAGCTTGTGTTAATTTGTTATAGCAATAGACACAAACATTAACAAAAAATGGCAAAATATTTTCTACTTTTCAAAGAAATGGTTGTGGTTGTTGTTGTTGTTGTTGTTGTTGTTGTTATGTACCATTGAGTCCCTTGCGACTCATAGAACCTTATGTCAGAGACAAGATCGGCACAGGCTAGAGAAGGATTTAGAGCTGTTGTGCATAGGGTCAGTATGAGTATGAGTCACAGGCGACTCGATGGCACATAACAACAACAAAAACAACAAATCTACCAGTGCCACACAGTATCAATGTATTAAATTCTATTATGTTCCCACCTTTTCTGATAGAGAATCACAATGGTTCATCATGAATAATCCTCTCTGTGCTATATTTTAATATTTTTATATGATGTCAAAGTCTCTGTGGGATATTGTAATACACTGTATATACCTAACAGGATGATTTGGGTACCTAATGTTCTTTATAGGGAGCTCTGGTTGCCTAGAGGCAAGAAGCTGAGCTGCAATCCCGAAGGCACATGCATGGATCGAGGCCACCAGCTGCTCTGCAGGAGAAAGAGGGGCAAGCTCTTCCCCTGGGATTAACTGCCTCTGAAAACTTGCTGGAAGGTTAGCTATGGGTTGGTTCTGACTCAACACAACAACAATAACAATGCCCTTTATATACACGACAAGCAATTTTTGGTAAAATCACTCCCATGTTTGAATAAGTACAATACCATTTTGCTGAATCAATAGTATGTAAAGCTGAGTGTCAAGGGCATAATGTAATAAGTTTGGTGAATACTGCACAACTCTGGCAGGATCCTATTTTGTCCTCAGCACTATAAAAACCTTGTGGTAAGTTCCTGTGTAGTTAGCAGCTCACCACCTCCCCACAGTCTGTTTAGACTAGAATAAAACAATGTCTAAAATTCCCTCTGTTCTTGTGCTTTTTTTTCCAGTTGGCTACCGAACTTGAGTGTTGGGCTTCACCTTGGATGTGACAGTCTCCAGTGCCTGTTAGTAGCATTTCCTTATCCAAGATTTTTATTCAGGATTTTGCTATTGTCATTATTGTTTTTAATTCTAGGATATGATACTTCTGTCAACTGTAACATCCTTGTGATTTACATGACTCTTCAGTCTAAAGCATTATTTGTCTTATCACAAGAAGACCTGGCTTGAGTTTTGAATATGTATTTGCTTAAGAAAGACCAAGTTTTCATACAGAAAATATAGAAACTACTTAATAAATAAAGCATTATAAAGCTTACATTAATGAAAAACATTGAATTTTTAACAATAAAAACAACATAAAATATAAAAATTCCAATAATAGAGGAAACATGTATCTGTCCTGTACAGCTTAGATATTTTTGTAAAATATCTTCTTTCTGTTATGGAGAATATATAAAGAACACATATCAACTCAACAATTTCTTCATGTGCAATTCATTTATATTGATTCTATTTTTCAAGTCATATAACAATTATTTTGTCCTTTCCAAATAATTTCTCTCCAATTAATATAAAGTCACTGCCACCTGAGTTCCCTGTCTAATAATTTGATCTCATATAAGCACATCTTAAAACAGGACAATGGTCAAGTGAGATATTTACTACTACATTTTAAAAATAAATTCTGTAATAATTTTTAAAAGGCTCATTTCTTTTAAAAATTATGTTAAGCTGCCATAGCTGATGAAATGAATGTGTTTCTCATAAACTTCATCAGCTGTCTTTTAAAATATATCCTTTAAAAGTATAAAGATTAAATAATAGAAGATCCATTCCACTTACAAAGATTATTAGTGGCATAGACTTAAAGGGGGGGGGGAAGCAAACATAAAACAACAACAAATAAACAAAACCTCTTGACTTGCTTTCTCATTACTTCTTCTAGTGATCTTCCTGGAGATCAAATCCAAATAAATGGAAATGGACAATGGCTTTTCAAAGTTGGTTCCCTAAGGTGTTCCATTCCTGTGACAGTAAGATTGACTTCCTTGTTTTAGCTGTTCTCTGGGCTTCTCACTTTAGTGATATAATCAGTTTTCATATTTCCCAGCGGAGATCTTACTGATTTTACTGGGCAATTACCTAAATTCCCAAATGAACCTAAAGTTTCCTAAGTATGGCTCAAAACCCCCCAAACTGTTTTGCTGTTATTTAAAACTACTCCAGGTATCAACATTTTCTCACTGTTTTTAAGCCACAAATATGAATAAATACTTCTTTTCTTTTTTTTATGGTTTTTTTTTCTTTTTTTTTTTTTATTTTTTTTTCTTTTCAATAATTAAATCAGTCTCAAGCCAGACCACATTGTTTCTCTTAATGGGTTCTGGATAATTAAAAGAATATGCAATAAAGGATACTGTAACTCACGCATTAATGTGGAGTCAGAACCAACTCCTAAATTACTCCTCACTTTCAAGGTTTTCAAGGATGTAAGTCTTTCTCCCTTGGAGCCACTCTTGGTTTCGAACCACCAGAGAGGTGTGGCTGTTGGATAAGCATCTCAATTCTCTATGGACTAAGCATAACAACAACAACAACAACATGGACTAAGCCATCACATTTCTAAGAATAAAGGACAAGTAAATCACATGGTTCTTATGGTTCTTGCCATTTACACTTCTGCTTGCACAGAAATACAACTTGAAGTTCCATGTTAAACTTGTTTTATTAACTAATGACTCAGAGGTCAAATTAAAAAGCATAAGCCAATTCTTCAGACATGGAAATGTTGATTGGAATTCAGATGGTTATCTCTTCAATGACACCAAACAATATTTCAGAGGAAAGAAAGATGAAAAGGAAAAGGGAGAGAAGGAAGAAGGACGAGGAAGACTAGAAAAAAGAAAAGGAGGAAGTGAGGAAAATATTGACATTAACAAAGAAGATGAACTAACAGATTGTTTTGTAAGAAGCTGAAAGGAGCCTAAATGGCACAATAGCTAAGTGCTAGGTGGCTAAGAAAAGGTCAATTATTTGAACCTGACAGTCACTCTCCAGAAGAAAAGAATGTTGACTATGGATAAAAAGTTTTGTTACCAAGTCAAAGGTGGATGATTTTAATCTGCAGCCCTCAGCCTTGGTTTTAATTGTTTTTGTTCAAACATTCTTCTAAGTGGTATAGCACTGGTCTGTCCCTTTGCCGTACAGAGCTAACTTGTGGTTGTTGTGATGCTAAACACTGTGACACTGATGTGTCAAAACTGATAAAGGTTAGCCTTGATGGACAGTGTTTGGTGGAGCTCCCAGATTAAAACAGGCTTGGAAGCAGGAGTGGCATCCACTTCCAACATAATTTGCCTCCAGAAACTCTATGAACTTGGAGAAACGATCAACGTTATAGAAGTGTTCAGGTCTTTCGTTCACAGGGTAGCTATAAGTTGTCTACAACTTGATGGCACTTAATAATAACAACAGAATCTAGCCTAAAAATTCCTATAAAAGAAGACCTTTAAAGGAGCCAGAGTTTTCTTAGCTAATCTTTGAAAATGGCATATTCTATGAATGTTTTAAGAGTTTCAATTCCTATTACTCTTAAATTTGGCATATGAACTTTCCCATGAATTTACATTAATATTAACCTTTTCTAGAAAAATTTGATCAATATAAATAATGTGCACTTGCCTTCAGATATTATTATTGTTGTTGTGTTCTAACAAGTTGGAACTAACTCATAACTGACCCTAAAGCAGATTTTCAGAGGTAGCAAATCATATGATAGGAGATTGCCCATCCTTTTCCCTTCTTTTCCAGAGTGATTTGGTGGATTTGAACCCTGTGCCTTTGTGATTGCAGTACAACTTCTTACCACCAGACCACCAGAGCTCCCTACCTTCCATATAATATTTATTTTTAATTAAATAAAGAGAAGAGCTAATTATGAACAATATGCATATTTTAGAGGCAAGAGGAAGTCATGGGGAGAAGGCAAATTTGAAAAAAACTATTTTCCTTTTCATACTAATGAATTTATAAATCTCCGATGACTCAAATTCTATCATTTCCTCATTCACTTGATCAGTGTATAATGCTGACGGGGATTATAATCAATCACTTTGGCTATAAAGCTTATCCCTAACAATGAAACTCAGAAGGGGGTTTACATGCACAGACTATACAATCAAAATCAAGTGAGCCAAAGGAATCTCAGCTTTTTAAAGAGCAAATAAGGGTCTACCGTTTTGTCCTAGTCAGAAGGCAATAACTCCCGTACCTTTAGTAAATATGTAAGTATTGTTGTTGATATATGCCTTCAAGTTACCTGTGTAATAGCAACCCTATGTACAGCAACTCTGAAGCCTACTCTGTTCCAAGCCAGTCTCACTAACTCTTACACACTTATCCCCATTGCCCTAGTTACTAATAAGTTTTTCATTAGTGCTGAAATGTATGAAAACTTGACATCAAGACTAAATGACTCGGAATGCTCTTACTTCTCAGTAAATAAATGTAAAATCCTTGAGGCACCTGGCTGTACACAGTAGAACTCTTAAAATGTCTTTGTCCAGTAGTGTAATTCTAAGCTGATGAGCATTGCTTTACAGCATCAAGTCAAAGCTATGAGAGTATTTATTTTGTTTCAAGGTTAAGTTGGAAACAAACAGTTACAAAGGAAAGCAATTAAGGGGCAGGGCCTTTATTTAAATAATCATGCATTTTCACTTTTCTATTCTCTAGGGTATCATATATATATATATATATTCCATGTAAAAATTTGTTTAAAATATGTAGCACTTAGCATGTAGAATATGTGCAATAATTAGGTTAAAACACTAATGTCTGCCGGAAACTTTGGACAGTAGCAAGCAAACACCAGTTCGGGATGGACCACGAGTTCACAGAGGTGCCCTGCACAAGCCCAGGGCTGCCTCCGGTGTTTCCCGGGGACAGCCTGAGTGACATCTCCGGTGCTGCTTCATATTGGCCTGGTCTGCAGACCCACTGAGGTGCGCACACATGGCCGGCAGCTCCGCTCGGGACAGGAGCCTTGTCCACGTAAGGGGTGAGCTGGATTTAAGTCCTCACAGCAGCTGAGTGGTGCAGTTTTTACTTACGTCTCTCTGAAAGGCTGCGGAAGGAGGGATGCGGGAAACCTGACCTGGACGTGCTGTTACTACACGTAGTTACCAACTGCTGTCACCTGGTAGCTACGCTTTGTACATCCCACAGTGAGACCATCACCAGCCTTGAGCGGCTTGCAACGTATTGACGGTCCACTTACAGGACAGTAAGTGGACTGAGGTCTGTGGCTTTCTCCTGAGTCCCTTTCCCAGGGGAAATCACAGAAGCTCCCAGGTTGCGTCTCAAGAGCCAGTCCAGGCTACACCAGCACCGATACCCGCGGGTGCTGTAAAGGTTTCAAAACCAGTTGCCTTACAGGTTAGACTTCTGAAGGAAAAAAAATTGCCAACTTTTCCTCAGGCCAAAGGGGAGTTGCTTTTGTTTATGATGCTTTGTTTTCTGATTGGACATTTTTTTTATGTCCTGGTAACTGTAATACCACACTACAAAACAGGATTTTCTGCTACTGAAAACTGCCTTTTTACACACAGACTGTACGTATTTGTAAAATAAAACATTCAACCTAAAAAAAAAAAAGACTAAATTTCAGATTAGATTTCAATGTAGACATCAGTAAAACTAACGTTGAGCATACTTTCATTTCTAGATTACATTAAGAAATCTGGCAATAGTTTACCACTGAAGTCAGTTAAAGATTAAATGCAAATTGAGTTCACTTAATATTCAAGAATGCTCTTGCTCTTATGCATATTTCTAGAAATAAAGTAGACTAAAACCCTGAATCACTTAAAATGCATTCTCATGTTAACCTATTTTAAGAATGTTTTACATGAAAATATTTCAGTAAATTTATACTCTCAGGGTCATAATATTTAGGTCCTGAAATTGTTACCTATCAGATATGAATGTGTTCTACAACGCTGTGTTGTTGTGTACTGTAGAGTTGGAACCTACTCATAGCTGACTCTCCAGAAGATTTTCAGAGACACTAATCGCACAGGAGGAGATTGTCCATCCTTCTCCCATGGGGCAGCTGTTGGCCTTGAACCATGTGCCTTCAGCATTGCAGTGCAGCCTCTTGCCACTAGGTCACCAGAATTCCCTACAATGTTGTTGTTATGTTGTTATGTGCCATCGAATCGCCTGAGACTCATAGCAACCCTATGTACAACAGCCCTGTGTTAATCTTATTGTGTATGATACACTTACTCCCACTATCCCAGTCACTAAATCAATCCATCTCATCGAGGGTCTTCCTCTCCTGCGCTGTCCCTCCACCCTCCCAAGCATCACATCCCTCTCCAAGGACTGATCCTGCGTTGTAACATGTTCTAAGTAGGTCAAACGAAGCTTAAGAATCCTTGCCTCCAAGGAGCAGCCTGGATTCACCCTTTTCAGGATGAAATAGTTTGTTCTCCTAGCAGTCCACTGTATTTTCATTACTCTTCTCCAAAACCACAGATCAAAGGCATCAATTCTCTTTTTATCATTCCCAGTCGTTTTCTCTATGTTCCAGTGCAATCTTCAGAGTTTCTTCTGACATCTATTTTGGTCTTTTCTTCCTCTTCTGTCTTTGTAATGACTGCCTGCACTCTTCCTGGATGATACGTTTCACATCCTCCCACAACTCATCTGGTCTTCGCTCATTAGTGTTCAAGGCCTCAAACCTGTTCCTG
>NW_006399878.1:6989234-7022254 GCF_000299155.1 Elephantulus edwardii | reverse complement strand
GAGGGGAAGACCCTCTATGAAGTGGATTGATTCAGTGACTGGGGTACTCAGGATGGGTGTGGTAGGGGCAATGAGATTGGCACAGGATAGAGCACGGTTTAGGGCTGTTGTACATAGGGTCACTATGAGTCGCAAACGACTCGACGACAGATAACAACAACAACAACAACAGTCATTTTCTAGCTTTCTGATGAATACCAAGTAATTGCAAAGACCATGTCCTGTTTCCCAAGTTATGTAGTAATTATCAAATTTGTTGCTCCCGAGTGCTGTGTAGTATTCCTTCGTGTGAATGAACCACAATTTTTCAAGCCATCCAGTTACAGTTGGACATCTGGGCGATTTTCATTTTCTTGAGATTGTGAATAACACTGCAATGAACATTGATGTACAAATCTCCATTTGTGTCTTAGATCATATTTCTTTGACATATATCCCTGCCAGTGGAATAGCTAAAACATATGGAATTTCGATATTCAGCTTTTTCAGGAAATGCCAAACTGCCTTCCAGATTTGCTGTACAATTTTATAATCCCATCAACAGTGTATAAGAGTTTCTATCTCTCCACATACTGTCTAACATTTATTTCATGTTGTCCTGTTAAATTTTACCACGGCTACTAGGGAGTTCTGGTGGCCTAGTGGTAAGAAACTGTGCTGCAATCTTGAAGGCACTTGTTTTGAAGCAACCATCTGCTCTGCCAGAGAAATATGGGCAATCTCTTCCTATCTGATTAACCCACTGGAGGGTCAGCTGTGGGTTAATTCTGACACTACGGTACACAATAACAACTCGGGTGAGAGAGTCTCTCATTGTGGTTTTGATTTACATCTCACTTTTGCCAGTTATTCTGTGCATTTCTTTATACGTGAGTTGACCATCTGAATGTATTCCTCTTTAAAGTCTTCCCATGTCTTCTGCCCATTTTATAATTGGGTTAGTAGTCTTTTTCTTGTGGAGGCCCTGTAATATTTTATAAACTTTTGTTACGAGATTATGCTTTGTGAACTTGGTTTCACAAGGATAAATACTGCATAATACTGTTATTATAAAAATGGGAAGATAGCTAGTAAAACGTGTATGGGAATCCATAGGGGAAATGGGTGAGAATAGAGGGGTGAGAATGGACAGGGGGAAATCATAGAGTCACACAATTTGGTGAGTGGAGGGAAGAATTGGATAAAAGAAATGGGAAAGACCCAGTGGCGACTGGAAAAAAACAGGATAATGGTGGGTATAGTTCAATGTTGATGAATTTTCTAAACCAAATGAATGGGAATTACTGTATGAAACACTAGAGTATGAAACACAATGTTTACAAACTTTGTGTGTAAGTCAATATAAAATAAAAGAAAATATGTTTTAAGACTTTTCGAGCCCTTCTGTTTTTGCTTTTTCCACATAGCTGGATGGGAGTATGCAAACAGGGCATGTAGACTACTAATGAAGGAATCAGTCTATGCATCCACTAGGCTTAAATTCAGCAGGTTCAGTTGCAAAAAAAGAAAAGAAGAAAAAGCAGATAACACAGTTTCTGTCCTTTATTGCCACAAATAAGACTATAAGAGATAGAGAATGAGCCCAGACTGATGTTTTGATATCATAGCAGCACCAGTAGAGAACCAGAAACTAATATGGACAGAGCTGATTGGGAACTGCCACTCATTCAGAGCCAGAGCTGGGGGCCTTCACTCAAGCTTGCTTGAGGACTGAAGAAGAAACTCCCTAACTGGCAGGACAAAGAGAGCTTTAGAACACTGGCCTAAAGCCTCAAGGTTGAAGGTCAAAGAGCTTGTGAGCATATCTGAGAAGCTGTTCTTGCTGAAGAACTTGTTTCCTGTCTCCAAGTTGAGTTCTAACCTATTAACTTCCCTAATGCACTCTATAACCATGACTATAAATGAGTTCTGTTTGATTGTAGCAACAGATCAAAGCACCCCGAAGCAGAACAGTAAAAACCCTTGGAGGATTGGTTGGTGTTAAAGTTGATAGAGGTAAGTGTGGGTTGTGTGTAAGTTGTGTCTAAGTGTGTAA
Organism: Elephantulus edwardii; assembly: GCF_000299155.1. Lineage (NCBI taxonomy): Eukaryota > Metazoa > Chordata > Mammalia > Macroscelidea > Macroscelididae > Elephantulus > Elephantulus edwardii. The sequence goes on along the minus strand of NW_006399878.1, from coordinate 7,020,219 downwards.
GTGTGATAGGCATTCATGTGTGACCTCATACGAATCAGTTTTGTATTTTAGATAGGGACTGTTTTCCTTTGTGGAGTGAGTGAAGATCAGATGTGGCCACTCCTACACAGGTTTCATGCTTTTTATACATACTGTATAATTATTTTTTGCTGTCAAATGCTTATTCAATGAAGGAAATATTTTCATTGCTGTCATTCTTAATCTTGGCAGATTTTCAGTAGAAATATTAGTTCAGTTTTAAATGTTGGCTGTAAAATCTTGGATCAATTTATAACTTCTAGGTAAGAGACTGTTCTACTACCTTTAATAGATGTTAAATTAGGTAAGCACACTTAAACATACTTAAGAAATAATTAGCCAATAAAAATCTGTAATTATGACTCACTGGTGGCTGTAATTTTATCATCAGTGAAAAGAATAGAAAGGAAACATTATCAGGAATATTCTGAATGTGTCACTATGCAAGATCATTGGTTACTTTAGTATATATTTTCTTTGGTAAAGAGGACACTAAAAGAATAAAATTTAAGAGTATAAAATGTTTCCTTTTAACAATGGGTCATTTTTAATTATATTATTACTAATTATTTGCATTGGGAATTCTGATGGCATAGTCCACAGGAGTTACACTGTTAACTCAAAAGCAGTGCTGCGCTGCTGGTTTGATCTACAGGGGCTTGGTAGGAAGAAGATGGTCAATTTCCTTCCATGTACAGTCTCAAAACCCAATGAAGAGTCAGCTGTGAGTCAGTTCTGTCTTGAAGACAATAACTAATTGAATGACTTATTTAGCTGAAGGGATTACTAACATACATTTAATTTAAATATGATAACATCTTTTCATATATACAATATTTAATACGCTACATATTTTGAGGGGAGAAAAGAGTATAATAAGCCAAAGAATATTGGGGACAAGTAAACAACTGGCGTAGTGACAGAGGGAGTTGCATAGTTAATCCAAATGTGGCACCTTGCTGGTGGTTGGTTCAATTGACTAACAGCTTCAAGGGAAAAAAATGGGAAATCTACTCTAGTATTTACCGCCTCTAAGAACCTACCAGATGGTCAGCCTGAGTTGAGCTTGAGTAGTTAGAAAGGACCCAGTCCCTGAAGAAAGACATCATGCTTAGTAAGGTAGAAGGGGATAAGGATGAAGGCCCTCAATAAGATGAAGTGAAATGATAGAGCTACATGCCGAAGAACAGCCTTAATTTTGAGGATGGAACAAGACAGGGCAATGTTTCCATATATTACGCACAGGTAACTAAGAATTATAGCCAACCTAAAGACACTCGACTTTAGCAACAGTAATATAAATCTGTCTTTACTTTTCCCCAATATGTATGAAATGTCACGATAATGAAAATTGTGCACCATCAAGTTGGAACTGCCCCAGAGCTGACTCAACTGGTGTTTTCAGAGGCAATTACTCACACGGGAGGAGATTACTCATCTTTATCCTGCAGAGTAGCTGGTGGATTTAAAGTATGTGCCTTATGTATGGTAGCTTCTAAACCACCAAAGTTCCCAAAATAAAATAAGTTGTGAAATATATCATGAGAAATCAATATAATACCAGGAGGGAATGTTGAATATCTGAATATATAACAATAACTATTTAAAATGCTAACTAAGTTACTAGGACCCTTGATTTCTTTTAAAGTAGTTTGCATAGTAAAAACCAAGGTGCACCCTTAGTATACTTGTGTCTTAATGAAATCTGCAGCTCTATTAAACCCCGAACCCCAACACTTAGATTGTCATACTCATGGTAATTTATGACAGTGTGACAGAGTAACTCTACTTTGGAGGGTTTTAGCTCTAAAGGTGAATCATCACCAGCCCTTTCTGCATTTGTGTTACTCTGATGAGATTAAACTGTCAAACTTGGACTTAAAAGTCAAAGTTTGCATCACACTGGGACCAATAGCTTGGCTAGAGCAAGACAAAGTCCTTAAAATTAGAATTTTGTTTCTGAAGCATTCCTTTTGGACTTAACCATATGCAACTTCCCAGGAAAACTCCATTTCTGCTATACCACTTTGACTGTTGTGTTCTTTCTTTTTGTTTCTCTCTGGCCTCTTGTATTTATTGCTGGTTCCACTGCTTGGCCCCTCTCTACTTTTGTTATTATATACCACTGAATTTGAAATGACTCAAATTTGACTGGCTAGTGGATTTTCAGAGGTTGTATGTCACACAGGAGGTTGTATGTCACATCTTCCTCCTACAAAGCAGCTGGTGGATTCAAATGCTATATTAACTTTGTGTTGGGAGCTTAACTCCTTATAATTAGGCCACCAGGACTCTGGGCTCCTTTCTGAGGCAAGTCATTCCATGTACTATTTCCAAATATTCTAACCCTCATAATTTGGTTAAAGGATTCCCTTGGATCATCCAATTCATGTGTCAACTCTAAAATTCATATCCAAGAATTTCTTGGGCCTGCTTTTTAAAAAATCTTATGCTAGAACATAAAGTATAAAACACTGGGCATTAAGTTCACAGCTTAAATATAAATAACAATTTTACTATCACTTCATAACTACCTTTCCTATATGGATAATGTAACACTTTTTAGCTTGTGAGTATCAGATGTGCATGACTCTTCAAAAAATTGTCTACTGCTATTAGGATCCTGACATTTCTTAACATTAAATTTAGAAGTAAATACCTCAAAATAAAGAAGTTTTATCTGCTGTAATTTTCTTTACAAATCTTCAGCATTGATAAATTGTCCAATTTACTAGATAGGTCAATTACATTAATCAGAATACACACTTCACGGTGGTTAGGTAGCATTTACTCAAAAGCCTACCTCTGAATTTGCTGCTTTCAATATTTGAAGCATGTTTATTTCCAATGAATACCAAAAGCTTCTTTACTTAACATAATGGATGTTAAAAGCTGGGAAAACTTGATATGTTCAAAATATGTGACTTTGCTAGACAATTTTGAAAAATTCTCCTGCTTTGCACAAATATTATGCACCTTTTGAGTCTCACATTTGCTTTTTCAGAATAACTTTGTGGGTTGACTCCAGAAGTCTCTTAAATTCAATTATGAAGGTGAAACTATCTGGTTCCAAGATAGTTACAGTAGATTTAACTACACTAGGTTTCTAGAATATGGTAGCATTTAATCAATAGAGGCTTTCTCTTAACATATGTTTAGAGTCCTTAAAAAAACAAAAATTTTAGATTTTGTTAAGCCAAAGGCCCTAAAACTTCATTATAACTACTAGTAGCTAAAGAGATGTGTACAGAATTCTTTCTGACACTTGCTATTATGCTTAATGCTATCATGGAATATGTCTAGAAGAGAAAGCACAGTGTTCTTATCCCTTAGCACTGAAAGAAGCCACAAATTTCCAGAGCTAATCTATTAATTGTGAATGATAAATTAGCTTAGGTTAGTCTGTAGTAACATATTAATCTTGAAATAATAATAAAATAAACAGCATATTCCAAAGGGATAGTTATTAAGATCATAATCAAGGTATTGATTATGTACTATACACTCCAGTCTGTTTTGTTGAAGAATTAAAAAAACACAAAACACAAAAACGTATATTAAGTAAGTCTAAGTTACTAGAATAGAAGAAAAGTTCAATCAGTTATGAAAAACATGAGAATTGTCTTGAATGATTAACAATTTGGAAAGGTAGCCTATATGGAGGTTCATTTATTATTTATAGTGGAGTCTTAAATAGCAGTGTATAGGAACAGTAAATGTATAGATGATAATGTACAGAGTGATAGAGCAAGTAATCACAAAATTATTCAGAAATACAAGCAGGAAGGGAGACTCACTGCTAGATTTGCTTCAAATGAGGAAAAGAAATTTACGAAGAAGGAATTAGTAGAAATGCAGAAAAAGAAAACTTTTTAAAGGTTAAATCATATGTATCGTCTTTGTGAAGGAACGTTTCATATTAGGAAATGACAATATCATTAGATGATGGAATACTAATTTTCAGGTTGGATTAACTTTTTTAAAATGTTGCTGTTGTTGTTGTTGTTGTTAAGTGCTATCGGGTCATAGACGACTCATAGTGACTCTATGAACGAAAGACCTGAATAATTATGTAACTTTCATCATTTCTCCAAGTTCATAGAGTTTTCAGAGGCAATCTATTTAAGAAGTGGATGCCACACCAGCTTCCAAGCTTGTTTTAAATGAGATGCTCAATCAAACACTGTCCACCAAGGGTAACCATTATTGCCATTGATGCATCAGTGTCACAGTGTTCAGCATCACAGCAATCACAAGTTACAGCAAATGGACAGACCAATTATATACGACTTAGAAGAATGTTTGACCAAAAGCAATTAAAAGAGTCTGAGTGCCACAGATTAAAATCTCCCACCTTGAACATGGTAACAGAACTTTCGATCCACCAGGCTCACAGAGTTATTTCTATGTTGGTGCTGGTGCTGTTAAGTGCCATCAAGTTGTAGATGATTCATAGCTATCCTAAAAATGAACAGTTGGATAACGTTCATTGTTTCTCCACAGAGAATAGAATTCCATAGAATTCCACAGAATTTCCAGAGGCAAGCTATTTTGGAATTGGATGCCACTCCTGTTTCCAAGCTTGTTTTAATCAGGGAATAGACGATAAAAAAATAACTGACAGTATCAGGGTGGATGGTGAAGACATTGAGATTGTTCACAGCTTTAATTTGCTTGGCTCCACAGTCAATACTCTTGGCACTAGTAGCCAGGAAATTAAAAGATGTATTGCGATGGGAATGTCTGCTGTTAGGGACCTTTCCAAAGTTCTGAACAGCAATGGTGTCTCTCTGGAGACTAAGGTGCATCTGATACAGGGCATGACTTTGCAATCACTTGTTATGCATCAGAGAATTGGACAATGACTAGGGAAGATAGAGGGAGAATTGATGCCTTTGAGCTGTGGTTCTGGAGAAGAGTGTTGAGGATACTATGGACTGCTAGGAAAACAAACAGATTCATCCTGGAGAAGGTTAAACCGGGTTGCTCCTTGGAGGCAAGGATCCTGAGGCTTCGTCTGACATACTTTTGGACATGTTGTAAGGAAAGACTGGTTCTTAAAGAAGGACATCATGCTTGGGAGGGTGGAGGGACAGCGCAGGAGAGGAAGGCCCTCTATGAGGTGGAGTGATTCAGGAACTGGGGTAATCGGGATGGGTGTGTCAGAGACAGTGCGATTGGCACAGGACAGAGCAGAGTTTAGGGCTGTTGTACATAGGGCCGTTATGAGTCTCAAGCAACTTGACGGCACATAACAACAACATTAATTTTTAAGTACAAATAGTCATAAGATCACTTTAAATCTATCTTAAGTGTTCGCTTTTCAAATATATTAGGGATTAAAGGTGGGGAAGGATGACATTTGATATACTGTCCCAGCTTTTTCTATCAATTTTTTTATTCTAATCTTGTTTCTTTATGAAAAGATATTTGATTTGTCAGGCCTTTTAGTCTTCTTTGAACAATGCTGTTACAAATACAGAAAACAGAGCATAATAGTTTGGCATAAATGCCAATTTTATTTTTAAATATTTTATTCTTTTCCATAAAGGAAAATCAGATATGATTAAATTGTCATGCAAAAGATTTCACTATCAAAGAATGTACACATTCTTATTTCTGTAGATTAAAACAAAACTTTTATCTTTTATTTTTATCTTCGATTTACTACAAAATAAATTCAGAATACAGTTTTAAAATTTATTTGTAAGGTGGTATAGTCATAAGTATTTAAAATCTCAATTTGATCAATAACATAATCTGCTAACATTTTTAGTGGAAAGGTTTATGTCTGCCACAAAAGAAATTTTAGAAGTATTACTAACAATGCCTTATTTTACATAATAGATTTGTATTTTTAATTACATATGATATTCTGTTATTCTTTTAATAGTATATAATTTTGAAAAATTATTTTATTCATATAGTTAATATTATTTTCTTCTCAAAGTGATGTAGATTTTCCTGCAAATGTTATTTTTCTATGACATTGTGTTGGGTATTGCATTTCTTTCTTTAGTTATTATTTTTATTTTAACTTCCTTCTACAATCCTTTTTAAAATAAATATTCATTTTACTGTTATTAATGAGGCAAATATTTACTATTATTGGATATGTAGACATCATATAAATTTAAAAAGGAGACCATGAAATGAAGAAAATATGAGAATATATTCATATGAGCCCCTAAGTTGGGAAATATTGTGTAATTCTAGTCTCCACAAAAAAATCATGCATTATAAGGAAGATGATTGATAGATTTACATTTCTAAATTAAACATTGTTGTACTAATATAAGGAGCCATTTTGATGACTAAAACCATAAGTATGGATAATACTTCTACCTAAAGAAAATAAAAATACTCAATACTGGGCCAATAGAGTTTATGGTAGTTTTGTGGTAAATGAAGAAAAGATTGAAGCAGGTAAGATTTCATATTACTTGGATCCACAATCTATATCCATAAAGTTGTTGTTATTAGGAGTTGTTAAGTTTGACTCATAAAGACTTTATGAACAACTAATCTGAGCATTGTCCTGTCCCATGCCATCCTCTCAATCTCTGACATTTGTTCCTATTCCAAAGAATGGTGAGTCAACAAAGTGAGGAAATTATCTAGAAATAATATTAATATCATATACAAGCAAGATTCTGCTAAAAAATTTTATCCAAAAACAAATGCAACAGCACATCAGCAGGCTGAGTTTTGAGGAGGCTGTAGTACCAGCGATATACAGCAAATGTTAGATGGGTCTTGGCTGGAATCAGAGAGCACCAAAGGAATGTCTGTCTGTATTTCATTTACTATATAAGCGTAGTTGATTGTATGGATCATAATAAACTATGGCAGACTCTGAAAAAAATGGGCATCCCCTAACACTTGATTGTGCTTATGAAAAACCTATACTTGGACCAGGAGGCAATCAACAAAACAGAGCAAGAAAATATTCTATGGTTCAAAATCAATAAGGATGTCTGCCAGGGATGTAGCCTATCTCCATACCCTTTCAATCAATATGTAAAACCGATCACCCAGGAGTCTGGCCCTATGAGGAAGGATGTGGCATTAGGATTGGAGGAAGACCCATCAACAAACTGCATTATGCAGATGACACAACCTTGCTTCCCAAAATTGAGGAGGGCCTGAAGCATTTGTTGCAGAAGGTCAAAGACTTCAGCCTTCAATATGGATTGTAGCTTAACATCAAGAAAACAAAATTTCTCAACACTAGGCCAAGGGTAGCATCATGATATATATTAAAGGGATTGAGATTGTTAATTGTGTCAGTTTGCTTGACTCTACAACCAACACTCTAGGTACCAGCATCCAGGAGTCTGTTGTCAGGGCCTCTCTGGAGTACTAAAGAAACAACAATGTCAGTCTGGAGACTAAAGTGTGCCTGATCTAGTCCACAATCTTCACAATTGCTTGATATTCATCAGAAAGCTGGGCAATGACGGGATGATAGAAGAATTGATGCTTTTTACCTGTGGTGCTGCAAAGAGTACTGAATATTCCATGCATAGCTAAGAGAACAAGCAATTTTGTCCTGAAGAGGGTGAAACCAGGTTGCTTCTTGGAGGCAAGTATTCTGAAGCTCCATCAGACATACTTTGGGTGTGTTGAAAGAAAGGGCGAGTACTTGGAGAGGGACATCATGCTTGGGGCGGGGGGTGGAGGAACAGCTAAAGAGGGGAATATCCTAGATGAAATTAATAGATTCAATGACTAGGGTAACAGAGGTAGGTGTATTAGAGACAATAAGTTTGGCTCATGATAGAGCATGTTTCAGAGCTTTTGTACATAGAGTCCTATGAGTCTCAAGTGATTCAATGGCACATAAGAACAACAATATCCTCTCCTAGAAGCGTGCCCAAAGTATGTGGGATGAAGCTTCATTATTTTTGCCTCCAAAGAATACTCTGGCTTAACCCTCTCTAAAACGTACCTGTTTATTCTTCTGACAGTCTGTGAGATCTTTAGCACTCTCCTCCAACACCACAGTTTAAAGATTTTGATTATTCTTCTGTAATCCTTATTCATTGTCCAGGTTCCAGATGCATAGCAGGTGACCAAAAAGTTCATGATCTGTTGGGCGCAGCTTAATCTTCAATTTGATCTCATTGCTCCTCACTAATTTGGAAAGGTCCCTGATGACAGACTTTCCCAGACCAATGTTTCCAAATACGATGAAATCATTAACAGTCTCAATCTTTTCTTCATTCATCATGATGTTGCTTATTGATCCTTTCGTGAGGGTTTTGCCTTCTTGATATTGTAGTGTGATTCATAGTGAAGGCTTTAGTCCTTGATCATCTACAGTAAATGCTTCAGATCTTTCTTGCATTCAGCTAAGTTGTGTTATTGGCATAATGCAGTTTGTTGATAATTTTCCTCCACTCTGTATGCAGCATTCTACTTCATCAATTCCAGCTTTTTAAAGGATGTGATTAGTGTACTAACAGAATGAGTATAGAGAATGGAGATAGCATTGACAGACATCTTCCCAGGTCTTAAAACATGCAGTGTTATTTTGTTTGGTTTATACAGCAGATTCTTGGTTCAGATGCAGGTTTTGCATGAGCACAACTAAGCGTTCTGTAATTCAATCTTGTCAATGTTACCCTTAGTATAGGGTGATCCAGGCAATCAAATGTGTTTGCATAGTTAATAAAGCACAGATAGACATTTTGTGGTATTGTTTGCTTTCAGCCAAGATCCATCTGACATCAGCAATGATATCTCTGGTGCCACAACCTCTTCAAAAGCCAACTTGAACTTCTGGCAGTTCTATATCAGTGTACTACTTTAGCCAATTTTGGAGCCATCATTCCAAATACGTAAGTAAAGATATGGCATTGTGTATACCAAGTAAACAGCATGGACAGATGCTCACTTAAACATTGAAAGGAACAAATTTTTTAAAAGCATATGACCTATAGCACAGAATAATTTGCATAAGACAAACACAAAGAAAAAAATACTTATTTATATCTATATTGTTGTTGTTAAGTGCCGTCGAGTCGCAGGTGACTCATAGTGACCCTATGAAGGAGAATCTGATGCTTGGGTGCCTTTCATCCTCTCTCCAAGTTCATACGGTTTCCGGAGGCAAGCTAAAATGGAAGTGGATGCCACTCCTCCTTCCACTCTATATATTTACCTATACTTAAACACATAAACCTCATTGCTTTCAACTTATAAATACCTTATAGGACAAAGTATAGTTACCCCACAAGGTTTGAAAGGTTGTAATAATTGATAGTCAGTTTTCACTGTGCATTGGTTGATAGGTTTAAACTGTTCGCCTTTCAATTAGTAGCCAAATAGATCAAGGGCAAATAATAATCCATCTTCAAAAACATTCAATAAAGAAAAGAAAAAGCTAGTTATATATTAAGATTTTAATTTTGTTTCATGTATTTCAAGTACAATAATTTCTTTGTACAAGTTTTAACAATGTTCCCTACAATTTTGTTTGCTTGGTTTTTTAAACTTATTTACCTTTACTGAATATATATTTTCACATTAAAGATGGTTTGTTAAAATATGAAATTAATAATATGTGCATTTTTAAGTGACAATTGAGACTGTGGATGTTTTATAAATGTTCACTTTTTAGACAGCTATAAATGTTTAAAGAGCAACAAAGGATGAACATTCAGAAAGATTCTGTTGCTTTTGGTTGTATATTCTCTAAAAATTTATTACTTTCTTTGAACATTTAGCATGTTATCAGTAAATAAAATATTTTATGTTTCTAAACAATGAAATGTAAATTGTTATCATATAAAATTTAACTTAAGAATAATTTCAACTTTTAAAATGTTTGAAAGTCTGTATACAACTCAGGGTCTTTGCTTTAAAACAAAATTCATCAGTATCTTCTCTTGATATTGAAATCAACTAACCAGAATTCCTAAGATGGCTGGTTGAACTCGGGATGTTTGTGTAAGGCAGATAAAGCAGTTATAAAACCTCCCATTTAGTGAGTCAGAACCAACTATAGCTGCCTGTCCTCTGAATGTCTTGGGCTGTATGTAGCATAGGAGGAGATTGCCCATCTTTTTTCGGACCTGCTGGTGGATTCAAACTGCCGAGAGGCACAGTCTTGGATTCACACTGTAACTTCCTACAGACGAGGCCACTGTAACTCCCTTAAAGCAGTTATGAAGCATTAATACGATGTAGTTTTGCTCCCATGTATGAAACTTTTATCTAACTAGAATTTTTATTCAAGAAATAATTTTCTTGAGAGTAACACATACCATAAATGAATTATTAAGGCAATAATTTAAAGTATGTCATCATTATAGACTCGAAGTAATTCCAAAAATATACACTTTGTGGAAAACAGTATTTCTGCCACTAACATAAAATTTATAACAATTCAATAACCTTAAATCACATCCCATAAACAACTCAAACTGTTACCATAAAACTTCTTTGACTTTCATTCTCCTGAAAACATAATTCTAGTTTTATATATTTTTACCAGAAAATGAATAAATAAATTATTTGCCAAGAAATAAATACAGTTTGGTTTATGCAAGCAACTAAAGGATAAAGAAGAGTACTTCTCAAAGTGTTTGTTTGGATTATAGTTATTGAAAAATGCAACTTAACATTAATCTGGTTCTCTAGGAACTAACCTGAGTGGGAAGCACTCCTTTCTATAGAAAAAAGAATGAAAATTCCTTAATTTCATGAGAGTGATTTTTCAGTTTCTTTATTCTTGTACTGGATCAATATAATCCAGGAGGTTGTATTGTTCGGTACTATTAGTCAACAAGAACCCATATTGACCCTCTGAAAAGTCCTGCCTTTCCTGCTCCATTCTCATGACCTCTGTCATGCTCAAGCCCACTGTGGCAATTATTGGGTCAATCCAAATTGCTGAAGTTATCCTCTTTTTTGCTTACTCTCTACCTTTTCCCAACATAATTATTTCCCTCCAAGGTAAATCAGAAATATATAGGTTTCCCATAAGCACAATAAAGTGTTCTGAGATTTCCATTCTTCATAATATTAGCCATAACTTGTTACAATTACACAGCCATATATCTTTGTATAATCAATAAAATGCAAGTGACCATCTTTTTGATATATTCTATTTTCAACCAAGATGTACCTAATATCAGAAATTATATCCCTTGTGACATAACATTTTCAGAACTCAGCTTGAATCTTGGAAAGTACCTGACTTGGTTGCTGAAACTGAGGAGGAACTGAAGCTCTTGCTGAAAAAAGTCAAGGACTGTAGTCTCCAATATGCATTGAAGCTCAACACCTAGAAGACAAAGATTCTCACCACTAGGCCAAATTGGCAGCACCATATTAGACGGAGAAGAGATTGAGGTTGTTAACTCGAATCCACAATCAACACTCTAAATGCCAGCAGTCAGAAAGTCAAAAGATGAATTGCATTGGGGAAATTTGCTGTCATGGACCTCTCCAGACTGCTGAAGAGCAACAATGTCTGTATAGATACAAAGGCGTGCCTAACCCAGTCTATGCTCTTCTCAATCACTTGTCATGCTTCAGAAAGTTGGACAATGACTAAGGATGACAGAAGAAGAATAGATGCCTTCAAGTTTTGATGCTAGAGAAGAGTCTCGAACATACCATGGACTGCCAAGAAAACAAATAGGTATGCCTTGCAGAGGGTGAAGCCAAGTCTTTCCTTGGAGACTAGAATTTTGAATCTCTGCCTCATAAACTTTGGTCATGTGGTCGGGAGAGATCAGTCCTTGGAGCAGGACATGATGCTTGGAATGGTGGACTGACAGCACAGGAGAGGGAGACCCAGGATCAGATGGATTGATACAGTAACTGGGGCGATGGGGGTTAGTGTGCTGGAGTTAGTGAGACTGGCTCAGGACAGAGAAATATTCAGAGCTGCTTTACATAGGGTTGCTATACATTGCAAGCGACTCAATGACATATAAAAAAAAATAACATACTATGACAGATTTGGAAGCAGGAATGAGTGGCATCCACTTCCTAAATAACATGCCTCCAGAAACTCTATGAACTTTGATAAATGTCGAAAGTTGTAGAAGGGCTTCAGGCCTTTTATTCATAGGGTCGCTATGAGTCACTCTCAACTTCAAGGCAGTCAACAACAGCAACAACCTTGACAAGGTATTGCACCAGCAGTTTAAGGGGGGGGTTTGTGTGTTTTGTTTTGCTTTGTTTTGTTTTTAATTAACCTTCAGCAAGATTTTACTAGTATGTGATATTAACGACAATTTTTTATTATTTCCTTTTTTTGTTGAACAGCCTTTTTTGGGAATGAGAACAAATAAAAACCTCTTCTAGTGAGTGGGCCAGGTAGTTGTCCTCCATTGTTGACAGAGACTAGCGAGCACATCCAGTATCGCTTCTATGTCTTGAAACACCTCAATAGGTAGTCTATCAATTCCTGGGGCCTTATTTTTAACCAATACCTTCAATACTGCTTGACCTTCTTTCTTCAAACTATTGATTCCCTGACCATATACTACTTACTGAAATGGTTCAATTTCCACTCAGTAAATAATTGCTTGGAAAATTGGTCCTTCCAAATTTATCACAAATTTGAAGATTAATTAAGGTACTTCAGATGAAATTCTTTAAATATATGTATTATTATACATACATAATTAAATATATATAAGATACTATATGTAAAATTATTTAAATATATGTAACACTAAAGCGAACAGGTTCATCCTGGAGAAGGGTTAAATCAGGCTGCTCTTTAAAGGCAAAGATTCTGAACTTCGTCTGACATTCATTCATTGTTGCACATTATTTCTCCCTGCCCACTGCCCACCAGTTCACTTTTCTCTTTAAAAAAATTCTTTCATTGTTATCCAATCTCTTGGTACCCACTTCATTTTATTATGCAGCTCTTATTCTGCACTGTTGTCATGCAAATAATACCTAATCATATATTTCTTTTAAACAGTTCCTTCCCTCATCTGTTTCAATGCAGTGTATATTATATTATTTATCCCCTCTTTTCTTATTTTCTCCCAACCCCCATGTTAGTCCTATATTATAAACAGTGTAACAGTGGCATTATGCAGTATTTGTCCTTTTGTGACCTAGATATCTCACTTATAATGTTCTCCAGGGTCATCCATTTTGCATAGTATTTCATGAGCACCTTGTTTTTCAGAAAGCACAAATACTTTTAAATAAAATTTTCTTTTATACTGGTTTAATTACAAAGTTTGTATACATTGTTTAATCATATGGTCACACAATTAGATGGGTGGAGGGATGGATGTCTAAAGGAAAGGGGAAATATCTGGTGTGAAAAATCATAGATTTTTAACAATTATAAAAACATTAAATCATACCATTTAAAAACATATGTCAAATGTAAAAATTTCTTAAATTCTGAATTCTTGGATTGGCATATCATTTATATGAGACTAATAGTAAAGTTGTTATTGTATACCACTGACCCATAGCTGACCCTCTAGCAGGTTTCTTAGAGGCAGTTAATTGCATGAGAAGGGATTGTCCAACCTTCTCCCTCAGTGCAGCTGGTGGTCTTGAAACATGTGCCTTCAGGATTTCAGTACTGCTGCTTGCTACAAGACTACCAGATCTCCCTTGCTGAAGAATATTAAAAAATAGCTGGTGCAGGACATTGTCAGACAATTTCCTGAAATTCAAATTGAATTCTGAAAACATTACGACACAAGGAATATCAGCTCCCTTTAAATCTATATGCCGAACAGATCATTTGGGAAGTAGGGCTTTATGTGAGGAATGTGGCATCAGGAGTAACAATCTACGTTATGCAGATGACACAGCCTTGCTTACTGAAACTGAGGAGGATCTGTGAAGTTCTTGATGCAGAAGGTCAAGGATTGTAGTCTTCAATATGGATTGAAGCTCAACATAAATAAGACAAAGATTCTCACCATGAGGACAATTGGCAGCTCCATGACAGAAAGAATGGAGATTGAGGTAGTTAACAATTACAGCTTGCTTAGCTCCATAATTAACACTCCTGGCACCAGCAGTCAGGAAATCAAAAGATTAATTGCATTGGGAAAAATCTTTTGTGGGGACCTCTCCAGAGTTCTGAAAAGCAAAGATGTCAGTCTAGAGTCTAAGGTGTCCCTCATCCAGGCTATGGTCTTCACAACTGCTAGCTATGCATCAGAGAACTGGACAATGACTAAGATGACAAGAAGAATTGATGCTTTAGTGTTGCGGTGCTGGAGGAGTGTTAAACATATGAGGGAACACAAATAAAACAAATAGATCTGTCTTAGATGGTGTGAAACCAAGTCTCTCCTTATTGTCCAGGATTTTGAAACTCCATCTCACATATTTTGGGCACGTGGTCAGGAGAGACTGGTCCTTGGAGAACGATATCATGCTCAAAAGGGTGGGGGAAGACCTTGGATGAGATGGTTTAATACAGTAACTGGGGCAGTGTTGATGTATTGGAATCAGTGAGACGTGAGACTGGCTCAGGATAAAGTAGGATTCAGAGCTGTGGTACATAGAGTTGCTATGGGTTGCAGGTGACTCAACAGCACATAACAACAACAATAGTAAAGTATGGAGCTCTGGTTGCCTGGTGGCAAGAAGTTGGTCTGCAACCCCAAAGGCATGTGGTTTGAGGCCGCCAGCTACTCTGCAGGAAATGGAGGGGCAATCTCCTACTCTGTGATTAACTGACTCTAAAACCCATTGGAGGATCAACTATGAATCGGTTCCAACTCTTTGTTGTTGTTATTGTTGATTGCCACTGAGTCAAGCATTCCTCATAGCGACTCTATGGAGAGAAGGCCGGAACCTCTTCTATAACTACTGACATTTATCAGAGTTCATAGAATTTCCACAAGCATGTTGTTTAGGAAGTGGATGGCGTTCCTGCTTCCAACTCTATATTAGCTAACAACAATAATAGTAAAATATGTGTCTCAGAGTTCACAATTTTTTGTTTTTGCAGTTTCCCCTGCAGGTTAATAATTTATCTCTATAATTATTTTGTAAGCTTTGATGGCAAGAAGCACATATTACTCTTCATTGCTTCTCTCTTAACACCTGGGACAATGTTTGTCATGAAATAGTGACTCAAATGACATGAATCAAGTTTTCCAAAATTATCAAGGAGAGCCTTGAAAATAATTTATAGCAAGTTGATTAAGTACCTCATCATGTTTACACTATTAAAACATTCAGTTACTCATTTTACTTTGCCTTCCAGCCCTATCTTTATGTCAATTACTATAATTTTCAATTAGCATAACCCAAATTAAAAAGGCTTATTATATATATTAATCTCTCCTTAAGTCATAAACTTAGATTTTCAAGCTACACAGCAATACAGCATCTACTTCTCTACTATGACTCATAAATATCCTTTTTAGGAAATTACTAAAAGTAAAATGTGCTAAAATATTTTTTAATTATCTAGAAAATAATGTATTACATATTTTAATATTGTACTTCCTTTCTCTATTGCATGATCTGTTTAACTAAAAATCTTCTTTTCCTCTTTAAAAGCTTAAGAAATCACCTTAAATTTCAAAATCTGTTTTACTCATGATAACAATTCTATTTAAAGAGCATGAGAGGTAAATATATGCTTATAAGAAGTAAATATGTTTAAAAATTGTGTAACTTCAATCACTTTTAAGGGCGCTCTCATAGTTTAGTGCCCCAGTAGTAAGATGTTGTGCTGCAACCCCAGAAAACATGCAGTTCAAACCCACCAGCTGCTCCACAGGAGAAAGATGGATAATTTCCTCCCATGTGATTAAAACTGTCTTTGAAAACTTACTAGATGATCAGCTATAGGTTGATTCTGACTCAACAGTACAACAAGAACAACTCATAGCACAGTTAGTAAAAAGTCATAATTCAGACCCAAAGATGATGATACCTCTCTAGTAGATTTAATCCATCAGTGACAGGAGAAAGGGGCCATCTCCCATGTGAGATATAATCTTAGAAATACAATAGAGGTTCAACTCTGAATTAATTGTACTTGAATAGCACTAAGTTGAGTTGAATTATATACATGTGGTTGTGGTTGTTTGGTGCCATTGTGTTGGTTCCTACTCATAATAAAACAAAACACCTCAACATTGCTAGATCAAGCATTATCCTCACAATATCTCCAGTGCCTCCTATCCCACTGTTTCGGTAACTGTGTCAATCCATCTCATTAAGATTCTTAATTCCCTTTCACAAACCCTTCATATTTCCAAGAATAATACCCATTTCTAGGCACTTTACCTCATGATAACATGCTCAAAGCATGTGAGACAGAGTCTCATCATCCTTATTTCTAAGCATCATTTCGGTTACATTTTCTCCAAGATACATAGTTTTTGTTCTTTTGGCAGTCCATGATATATTCAACTTTTTTTCTAATGCCATAATTTAAGTATAAATTCTTTTTCAGTTTTTATTATTTATTTTTCAACTTTCTATATCTATCTATCTATCTATCTATCTATCTATCTATCTATCTATCTATCTATCTACATACATACCTACCTACCTACCTATTAAGTAATTGAAAATACTCTGGCTTTGTTGAGGCATACTTTAATCTTTAAAGTCATCTTTGCTCATTGCAATATATTGTTAGATTTCTTGCCTGCTGCTTTCATGAGTGTTCATTGTAGATAAAAAAAAAATGAAAAAATTCTTGTCAAAATCAATCTTTTCTCCATTTACTGTGATGTTGCTGCTGTACATAGGGTTGCTATGAGTCGCTGGGGACTCGATGGCACATAACAACAACAACAACAATGCCTATGATGTTGTTGTTGATTGCCTTCAAGTCGAAAACGATTCATAGCGACCCTATGAACAAAAGGCCTGAAGCCTTTCTGTAACCATTGACATTTATCAAAGTTCACAGTTTCTGTATGCCTGTTGTTTAGGAAGTGGATGCCGCTCCTGCTTCCATATGCCTATTATATTGACTTTAAACATTCCATACCATTCTTTAAAAATTTCCAATTTACTTATATAGATACTTAATCCATTCCACATTTCAATTCTTCATGGATGTTTAAAACTTATTCTCATTTTTAGTCTTATCATATTTGCAAATAAGGGTCCTTCTTTGGCTGAAGTCTTTATTCAATCTACAACATTGAGGGAGAAACTCTTCCATAATCAGATTTCTAGTGTCTTCCTACTTAAGGGTCTTATTTCATAGCACTGTATACAGTTTGCTGTTATTTATAGTGTTTCTAAGGGCATATTATTCAGAGATCCGTTACTTTGTTTTACCATGGCAGTTTGTGTGTTGCTATGATGGTAGCAGCTATGCAGTGAGGTCACCTGTATGTTTTCTTTGTGCGTGTTTCTTGTGGTTGGTGTTGTACATTATTAAACTGATTCTGATTAAATGAGTCTATACAACAGGTATTACTTTGAATATTTGGGGAAATAAATTATCCTTTTCAGCATACCAAAGAGCAATTTTGTAAAATACTGTTATGCATCAATTCAGAAGGTCTTGAATTTTACAATAATTAGTTCCTTTGACTCAACAGATTAAGTTGCTTGCACTACAAAGGCCTTGTGCACAGTAGATGCACTGGTAAAATGACATAGTTTGAAGCTGCATATGACAAAAATTTGATAAAGTTTATTTGTTTTCTAATTCGTAGCTTACTGGTAAGAAACTGCACTGTAATCTTAAAAGCGTATGGTTCAAATCCACCAGCTGCTCTGAAGGAGAAGGATGGACAATCTCCTCCTGTGTATTTACTGTCTCCAAAAACTTTCTAGACGGTCAGCTATGAGTCGCTTCTAACTCAACAATACACACAACAACAATTAGAATAGTAATTACATTCTCTTTTCAGTTAGCCAAAGCTTTGTAATTATATCCCGCTGTTCATGACCCTCTTCCTTAGTGGAGCTTAGAGATTTTTTAAACTTTAAGAAATTTGTCATAATTTTAAAGTTGCATAAAAGATTGATGCATTCAGATAATGGAATATTGAACAACACTTAGAAATGCAATATCAAACTTTCATTTACCATCGTGTACATTACCTGTTTTTTTTCTAGCGGAAATTTTTTCAAGTGTTTATTTGTTATTATCATTTGAGTGAAGATTTACAAAGAGATTAGCTTTCATTCATGCATGCACATTTTCTTCCCTACCACTCCCCTAATTTCCTTTGTAATTTTTATCCTGATCCGGATTATTAATTGTCATTCACATCGTTTCTAATTGTTCCTTTTAGATTTTCATTTCTTTCACTCACTGCAGTGCAATGTTTAACACCTGTCCTTCCTTTTCCTGCTCTCCTCCCCTACCCTTATCTTAATCCTATTATTACAATAGCAGGCATATGCAATTTCAGTACCTTTGTAACTGAGATATTTCACTCAACATACTGTCTTCAGACTCATCCACATGGTGTGTTCTTTGTGTAGTTTTTTTTATGAGTTCATGATTTTTCAATGCTGTGTAATATTTGTGAGGAACCCTGGTTTCTGGTTGTTGTTGTTATGTGCTGTCGAGTCGCTTGCGACTCATAAGCGACCCTATGTACGACAGCCTTAAACTCTGCTCTGTCCTGTGCCAATTGCACTGCCTCTGACACACCCAGTCCGATTACCTCAGTCACTGAATCAATCCACCTCATAGAGGGTCTTTCCCTCCTGCGCCATCCCTCCACCCTCCCAAACATGATGTTCCTCTCCAAGGACCTCTCCCTCCTTATAACATGTCCAAAGTATGTCAGACAAAGCCCCAGAATCCTTGCCTCTAAGGAGCAGCCTGGTTTAACCTTCTCCAGGATGAATCTGTTTGTTTTCTTGGCAGTCCATGGTACATTCAACACTCTTATTCAGCACCACAGCTCAAAGGCATTAATTCTCCTTCTATATGGCACTTTTACTTCAGAGACAATATAACCTAGAAATAAATATACCAAAATTCATGGTTTTTAATTTTATTTTATTATTTTTCTGTGTGTGAACCATCAAATCAGATCTGACTGGTATAGCAGGAGATTGTCCCTTCTTCTCCAGCAGAGAATCTGGTGGATTAAAACTGCTCACCTCTGAGATTGTAGTGCAGCTTCTTGCTGCTAGGTCACCAGAGCTCCCTACGATTTATGTTTTATACCCACCATTTGTCTGTCACTTTCTTATATTGATACCCTGTGGTATCATGCATGGTGAACAGATTTCAACAGTTTCTAAATTAAGATAGACTAGGTAGCAAATATTAACCAATGGGAACTTTATTAATAGAATAAAAACATTGTTCAACTTGTTTGGTATTCAAAACTCAAATTAAAAAGACTCATATTCTAAAATATAATTGGTCTTAATGATGTAGATGGAGTAAAACTTTTCAAATCTTCATTTTCTGGTGTGGTATGACTTAAACTGAAACATGAGCTGCAAACATTCATTAGTGAAATTTGAAAAACATAAATCTAAGAAATTGGAAAGTTATGAAAAGTGAAATGGAATTATTAAATATATTAAAGGCATCAATGGGCTGAAACGGACTGCTGTTGGCTGTTTTAAGTTTACCATGATAAAGCCTAACATTTAATTCTTTGGGAAAAAAAGACAACTAGGATAATAATAGGATAATGTCCTAAAGTACAATGATTTTCTTGATAGGCTAATGTTTATACACATAGTGGAAATGCCAGATAATTATCACTCAGATTCACACACATAAATAGAAATGAAAGATTTCTACTGATTGGATTGCTATATTCTGATATTGACTGAACAAGCAACCAAGCAAGTTACATTAATATTTACTGGTGATTTAATATTAAATTTGGATACAGGTAAGGAGGAACACTAGTTGAATACTACTATAGTCTTGGTGACAAAAATGGCATTGGATAAGGCATTATATAAGTATCCAATATCAGTGATTTTTCTTTGCCAATACCTTTTGTCAGTAGCATAAATAATGGCTATAGTTATGTCGTTTGCCTTATATAATATACAGAAATCAAGTCAACTACACCTATGGGAAAAGACAATGGAAGAATCCAGTAACATTAGTCAGAATTAGGTCACAGGCTGAATATGGAAGACTATTAACTGCTGATAAGGCAAGTTCAGTGTAAAGCTGAAGAAAATTGAAAGAATTCCATTAAAATAAAAATAATGGCTGAATATATCCTATATAAATGGACAGACCTAGAGAATATATTTTACTTCATTGCACAGAAAGTGGACATCATACAGGAAGAAAACAAAACACATTAAAAAACAACAAACAAATCACAGGATAAAATGGATTATAATGGAAACTTTAAAACTCACTCGAATAAAGAGTGGGCAAACAAATTGGAGAAATGACATACAAAACGTCAGAAAAAATCAAAAGAAAAACCTGCCCATCATTTCTCAAGCTTAAAGAACTAAAGGGTGAAGGAAATCCACAAAAACCCCCAAGCTTAGTGTAGAAATACCAAGCAATTCTATGGGCAAAAATACCGAATGACATAGGAAGCATCTACTAAAATAAGAAGGAACACAGAGAGTTATGATTCCAAAAAGTATTGGTTAATGTTAAATACCTTCACAAGCTACAGTTGCGTACTCACTCATTGTGCCAAGAACTCTGAAAAAGAGCTACCTAGAAAATCACCTATATAGAAAAGAAAGTAATCTAATACAATGTAGAAGTGATCAAATAATATTATTAATAATCACAAGTCAAATCATGATGGAGATGATTTTAAAAGTGTGGTGCTAGTCCAGTTATTTTGAATATAAAAATTCTGTACTAATCAGTTATCCGGTTTATATGTAATATTCTTATTTAAGGGGGCTCTGGTGGCTTAGTGGTAAGACTGCGCTGCAATTCCAAAGGCATGCAGTTTGATTCCACCAGTTGCTTTGTGGGAGAAGGATGTGCAATCTTCACCCTTGAAATTACTGCCTCTGAAAAGCTGCTGGAGGGCCAGCTATTAGTCAGCTCAATGGTACACAACAACATTGTTATTTAGTATAAGAAAAATTAATTATATATTGAATATTGCTACCTTGAAAATTATTTTCATTTTTTACACCTGATTCTGTGTAAATGGTTTTGTTTTTATGTGACATTGAGTTGGCAATGACTTATAGAGACCCTATGAGCACCAGATTAGAATTTCCCTGATATGGTATCATCTACATAGTTTCTGCCATGCTTGAGCCCATGGTTACAGTCAGTCACTGTGTCTATCCAACTTTTTGAGGGTCTTCTTTTAATTCACTTACACTCTACCCTTCCCAGAACAATATCTTTGTCCCGTCATGATTTTGTTGCTATTGTTCAGAAAAAGTGACATTCTTTTTCTATTAATGAGATTGAGAAAGTGTGTGATATCTAAATATAGTATCTTCTAAGTTGTATCTTTTAGAATGAGCAGAAAAGACATGGAAATAGACACAAGGGAAGATATTATTTGTATATCTGAGAGCATCAAAGAAATACCAAGAAATTCAAGTAGAAACCAGGAGAGAAGCCTCAAAAAAATAACGTGCATAACTGGCTACATTCTAAAAGACATTCAGCCTTCTGGAATGTAAGAATACAAAAAGTTCTTGAAAGCTACCCACTTTTGTGTGTTTTATTTATTTGTTTTCAAACTACAGCCTCATAAAGAAACTAAAGCAACAGTCATACTACAAACATAATTTACATAACTCTCCATTAAGTAATACATTTTTAAAGTAGCCACATCTTTTAAACCAAACAATTTATTAGCTACAAAATTCATTAGACAAAATATTTCCTAACGCATTTAGCAGGTTGGGCTATTAGCTAATCAAGGTATACATTGCCAAGTAAATTCTTCATCTGCCTAATTCATCTGCAATACTTTATCAGCTTGTAGGGGCAAAAGAGTTCACTCAAATCTGATCATTATAATTAATTAATTTTATAACCACACTCTACTGACAATAATAATTTGGAAATGAACAAAGTTTTGCAAATTCCATTTAATCTGTTGAAATCAAGTCAATTATGAGTCATAGTGATATTTTTTCTTTTTGCTGACCTGTGATTATTCCTTTTTGTTCTTTATAACTTTAATCAAATATAAGGGAAATTTATTGAAAGGATACTGAATGCCAAATTAATTCCTAACTAAAAGTTTCTTACAAAGTCTAATCAATAAAGCTACTGGCTAGAACACATTGTCCAAATCACTCCCAGTAATATAACTCTAAGATTAGATTCTTTATTTGAATTTTCAATTTTTCTATTGGTTTAGACAGTTCAAGATGATCTATTGATCCATGGCAAGCACCCCTTATTATAAAATGGCCAACCAAATACAGACTATGTCAGTTCTGAACTGTGTGCTAATAGATCACTCACTTTGCATCCTGTTTCCACATTTACAAGCTTCTAAGACATTCTTACCTGGGCTAAACTGAAAGAAAAATCAAAGAAATGTAATGTATTTGCAAGTGTGTCTTTTTCTTCTTGTCTATAATTTCTGACTGGATTTCAAAATAACAAAAAAGAAATTATTTTTTCCCTTTGCCATTTTGCACCATCCACACTTTACCCATTTCAATTAAATTAATAGGTAACTATAAAATATAAAGTGAAAATGCAAACATCTGATTTAGTTTCAGCTTTTCTGAGGGATTGCTAGGATCTTGCTTCATATAACACTAGAGTTCAGCAGGATGTACTGTGGATATCATTTCATTTATTATGCCTTTCTGTAAATATGAAAATACATACATTAAAAATATGGCATGGCTTCCTGGCAAGCTGCTTAGGTAATCAATAGCAAAGTCAAAGTTCCATGAAATGAGAATGTTCTGGTTTTGTCCTTGACATAGAAACAGAAGGCATGCGTTCTTGGGTAAATAACCTTGCAATTCTTTCCTTCTCTCCCCTGTCCTATTTTAAATATCTCTCTAAAGGAGAATTTAGTGGACTTTTGAAATTAAAACCACAGTAAAATATCTCCATCATTTTGTTCATACATATTGGCTGTTTTCTCCTAATCTTAGAACTGGGTCCACAATTTCCCAGACTGAATGGTTAAAACATATTTTGCTTTTCCTGCATGTGAACACATGAAACACTCTGAGGATAATATTCTTGTAAGCTATGGCAATATCATTTTAAATAAAGTAGGTTCTTTCCTATCTCCATACCTTTCCAACCTGTATGCAGAACAGATTATACGGGAGGCTGGGCTCTATGAGGAGGAATGTGGGGTCAAGATTGGTGGAAAATCTGCCAACAATCTGTGTTATGCAGATGACACAACCCTGCTTGCTGAAATTAAGGAGGACCTGAAGCGCTTGCTGCAGGGGGTCAAGGACTGTAGCCTCCAGTATGGACTGAGGCTCAATGTCAAGAAGACAAAGATTCTCACCACTGGGTCAATTGGAAACATCAGGATGGATGGTGAAGAGATTGAGATTGTTCACAGCTTTAGTTTGCTTGGCTCCACAGTCAACACTCTTGGCACCAGTAGCCAGGAAATTAAAAGGTGTATTGCCATGGGAAAGTCTGCTGTTAGGGACCTCTCCAAAGTGCTGAAGAGCAATGGTGTCTTTCTGGAGACTAAGCTGCATCTGATACAGGCCATGGTCTCTGCAATCACTTGTTATGCATCAGAGAGTTGGACAATTACCAAGGAGGATAGGAGATTTGATGCCTTTGAGCTGTGGTGCTGGAGAAGGGTATTGAGAGTACCATGGACTGCTGGGAAAACAAATAGATTCATCCTGGAAAGGGTCAAACTTGGTGGCTCCTTGGAGGCAAGGATTCTGAGGCTCCGTCTAACATACTTTGGACATGTTGTAAGGAGAGACCTGTCCTTGGAGAAGGACATCATGCTTGGGAGGGTGGAGGACAGCGCAGGAGAGGAAGGCCCTCTATGAGGTGGATTGATTCAGTGACAGGGCTAATCAGGATGGGAGTGTCAGAGGCAGTGCAATTGGCACAGGACAGAGCAGAGTTTAGGGCTGTTGTACATGAGGTCACTATGATCACAAGTGACTCAACGACACATAACAATAACAACAACTTATTTATAAATTCAAAATTCTATATCAAGAAGGATCTTTCTAGTCATATGTTTGCAACACTCATTTGAACTCTATGGATATGTATGGGTAAAGAATATATGGGATATTAAAATAATTAGGCAGTAAAATGGAATAATTATAGTTATACTGGAGGCAATTGTATTTTACATACTCATTGGAATATAGTACAAGATTATTCATTCTAATTAAATAATTAATACTTATGTTTCTTCATTTTGAAAGCCAGTACAAAAGACTTTAGAATTTTTGTCACATCCACTGCCTCAGTCCTAGAAAGACATAAGAATGTTCAGTTATTTTCTGAGAAGCAATCTTGTATTAATAATAATCAGCCTCTCCCCAGAATAGGTGGCCTAGTAGATAAGGAGGAATTGTTGTACTGTCAACCCAAAGGCAGGCAGTTCAAATACACCAGCTGATCCTCATGGAATAGATGAGCAATCTCCTCCTCTGTGATTTTTACAGTCTCAAAATCTACTGTAAGATTTTCTATGAGTCGATTCCAATCCAGCACCAATGTACTTAACAAATGTACAGAAACAAATTTGTAAATTATAAATTAGTTATGAATAAATAAATGTGATAGATCTAGAACGAGCATGTGAACCTTGACTAACTCTATACTCTGAGTGAGAGCTTTGTAGGTATCAGTGTGGATAGAGGAACATTAACTTTATAAATCGTTATGATGATTACCTGTGCCAGTATTTTGAAGTGATTTACAATAATGTGTCACACGTCTGTAATATTTTTGTTAGTCCAAGAAATAAATTTAAAACACTCCTGATGTCATTTTGAGAAATATTATTTAACTCACTGACATCAAGTTGATTCTTGCTAATAGTGACCCTCCATCAGGTTTCAGAGGCTGCAATCCTTAAAAGAAGGAGAATGCTACTTTTTCCACACGGTGCCTCTGTTACATTCAAACCGCTAGATACATCCAGTCTTTGGGTTAAAAGAGGAACACGTTGCAGCACTAGAATTCCTTATGAATATTACACAGGCTCATATTGGAAAGTAAATAAATTATTTCAGGAATATTATATAAGTTAAATTACAGATATGGTTTGAATAATTATGTAAAATAGACTAATTAATATTATTTACAGTATATTTCATCTTGCAATATTAATGTTTTCTGCATAATATTAAAGTTGTATTGGCGATAGTTGTTGTATTCTCTGTTGCACTCCTTCCCCCCGCCCCGCCCCCGGCATCACTACTCTTTAGACAGAAGTTATTTTCCCATTTTAAGTTAAAGAAATTAAAGTGCATAAGTGGAGCTCTGGTGGTTTAATGGTAAGGAGTTGGACTGCCAACCCAAAGACACATGATTCAAACCCACCAGCAACTCCATGGAGGAAGATGGGAAATAAGTGGGAGTTTGGTGAGCATATCTCCATTTATCATAAATGTAATAACTCAGAAAGCAGAAATGAAAATGAAAAAAAGCATATTAGTAGGCACAATAGCCATAGATAGAGCAGAGAAGAATATAAAATGGGGATACAATAAGATTATAACAGATTAAGCAGATAATAAAGAGTATTCTATTATTAACTCTGAATAGAGATAAAATATTAAGTAATTTGTTTAACTTATTCTGATATAGAAAACTAAGTATACTCTGTGATATTTTTTCTTTGAATTATATGTAAAAGCATTGTTATAATGGATTTGGAGTCGACGCAGTGTCCTTTCTGAACTGAGGTGGCCACTCCCCAGATAACTGTGTGGTGAGCTTCAGAAAGTATAAGACTGATTTCTTCTCATAAGTTGGGCCTTATCACGATCCTGCTACTCTGCTGGGGTAGCCCACAACCAATGATTTGTGGGCATGTGAAACAAAAAACCTAGTGCCTTCTCTCTAACTTTGGACAACCTTGAAAGAATATCATAGTTTTAGAGCTGGTGGATCTACTTGGGCATCCATTGCAAATGCATCAGAATTCAACTTCTCCCAATGCTGCTTCCTTCATTCCTTTACCAAAATTTTGGAGATAATGATTCAGCAAAGTTCTGGCATTCAAATTATCATTTCAGAATCTATACTTAGATCTAAGACAGACTGTGATGTCAGTCAGGGTCTTCTGAACAGCAGAGTGGCTGGATCTGAACTCTGCTGTCAGACAAACCTGAATTCAGTGGTCAGTTTTATCACTTAAATTCTGCAGTCTGTCAAGTGCCTTCATGTGCTTGAAGGGAAAGGGAAAAGAAACTATAAGTTGGAGTAAAATTACTCAATAACCTCAAAATATTGATTTGGTCAACATCTCCTTTAATGGAGAAATATGTTTAGTACTATAAGACTTGATTATTATAAATATCCTTTTTAATTTCCTTGACTTTGTGGGAAGATTGATGTTATTTATGGTAGCATATATAATAGAAAAGTGTAAATGTACCATTCAGAAGAATTCTTTTAAAAATTGTGTCAATTTATTTGATTTAATTAAAATAAGAGGCATAAACCAATGAAGATATTTATATAAAACCTTGAAAATAATAGAAATTGCTTAAGAGGAAAACGTCATGTTTCTTCTGAGGAACAATATGGTTGTCTGCTTCCATAAAGATTAAACCATACAGTCATCAAGTTAATTTGGACTCATAGTGACTCTTCTTTAAGTATCAGATACTGTAAATCTTTATAGGAAGAGATTGCCCATCTTCCTGCCAAGAAGAAGTAAGTGTGTTTGCACTATGGACCTTCTAGTTAGCAATCAAACAAGGTACACACTGTATTACAGTGCTCCCTCAAGAAAGCATAGAAAACCCTTTGGGACAGTTTCCCTGTGTTCTATAGTGTTGCTATAAATAAGAATCAATCTGATGGCAATTATTTTTTTATTTTTATGATAGCAGTTAAATAAATGAAAATTATTCCCATAATACTTGTTCATCCTTTGAAATAGTTCTACAGTTACATATGACTGTTTAAAAACAGTAAAAGAATTTATTTCTTTTATGATATTAAACAATACTCCCAGGAGGCCTTACATTAATGGTGCCGTTTGTGTTCCATTTCTTAATTGAATTGGATTGCTTTTCTACCTCACTGTATGTAGGAAGAAATTCAAAGACAATGAGCAATTTGTTATGCATTGGAAACAAAATGTTACATGGCAATTTTATATCAGGAGAGTAATTGTTGCTTCTTAAGCAAAAGTAGTCTGCCATATTTTGGTATAGAGACAGCAAGGGGGGGGAGTAAAAAGGATAAGAAATTCTCTAGCCATCTGAGCACCTACATAATATATCAAATATCAAGCAAGTCAGGGAAAAGTTATTTTTTTAAAAGCAAAAAATCATTGATGCATTTAATTTATTGTGGTAATTATTAAGAAAGAAGATACTTCAAATAATCAAGACAAGGCACAAAACAAAAATGGTAAACATGATATTTACAATTGTTTCTAATACATGTGAAATTTGGACAATGAATAAGGAAGATGAAAGAAGAATTGATGTTTTGGAATTGTGGTATTAGGAGTACTAAATATTACCATGGATTGCCAAAAGAAAAAACTCATCTGCTTTGGAAAAACTGCAACCTGGGTGCTCCCTATATGCAAGGATGGTGAAACTTTCTCTAACAGACATTGTGCATGTGTCAAGAGGAAAAGACACCACATTTGAAAAAGTAAAGAGTCAATGAAAATAGAAAGATACTTAGTGAGTTGTATTGATACAATGAGTTTGACCAAGGATGAAATTGTGATGACCAAGGATGAAATTGTGATGATGGGACAGGAAATGGCAGGGTATTGATCTGTTTTTCACAGGGTCTCTATGAATCATTTTTTATGTGATGGCACCTAATAATAGAAACAATATGTTAAATGCACAGGAAAAAGAGAAGAAACAAGAGGGAGAAAAGAAAGATATTAAAACAAAGAGGAGGACAAGAGAGAAGAAAGGCAGTTTAAATGAAAGACAGGAAGGAGAGAGAGAGGTGAAAGGAGACAAGAGCCAAACAAGGATGGAATGAAGCATTTGGGTGTTTGAGAAGATTATGGAAATGTTTTTACTATGCAATCTCCCTATATTTTTCACACCTACATACATTGAGCATATTAATACTTCATCTTTCAGATTTAAAATTGAAATTATGTAACTTAACTTAGTACTGACACTGAAAACTTAAATTCTACTTTAACTTTATGCTTTTTTCTTTCAGAAATTAATACAAAGATTACTAGAATTTTCACTACACAAAATGTAATGTAAAGAGATTTCAATTATTTTCAACATGACCACACAGGAGGAATTTTTAACTGCCGGTGAACCCGGATGTCATTGGCTAACAAGTAAGTCCTTGCAGCCTCGTAATTTCCAGAACCTTGAAACTTTGCTGGCATCTATATGATGCCTTTGAATTTATGTAATGTTGGATTCTGGTCCCTCCTGACTGGTTGTCACACAGCCATTTATATGCTAGTGTGAAATATTTTATGAAAGTCATGATGTTTCAGGCAAATTTCTTCTTGGCAAGATTTTGTCTAAGCAATAAGGAAATTAATATCAATGACATCATTTAAGATTGAATATGGATCACATAAAATACTGAAACAGAATATTGAGAATATAATTTATAGGTTTCATAGTCATACGGTTTAGAATTTCTAATTCTCAACTTCAAATATTTTGACATTCCCATAAATATCCCTATACTTAATGAGAAAAATGTGATAACTTTTCCTATAACTTAGTCATGTATACATATAGATATAAGAGATTACTTATCATAATTATTTCTCTTAATTTTTCTTTAAGTGTTATCAGATATGGTAAAAAATGAAAAAAGCAAAACAAATTTTTTTATAGCTTTCATTTTAGTAAATTTAATTTGTAGGGAATAAAACTGTTTTGGTCTCCTCTTGCAGGCATATTTTGCTGAAGCTTGGTTAATGACAAAATATTATTTGAATTGTCATCTTAAAATACAGAAATGCTATTAATGCTAAAGGCATAACTGCTTTGATTATATTTTTTAAAGGTGGTTCTGTGACAACTTAGACCAACTATTGTTCTCCCCAGAAATCTAATTTAATATAGAGACAAGAAATGTTATTTTAATATAAATAATAGCTAATATGTTCATCAGATTGTCTCTCAAATATTACACTTTTTTTCAAATCTCAAATGTCTTTTTTTGACACAAATTTTATGACATTTAAATCACGAATGCATTCTTAAATAGGTCGTTAATATAGACACTGTATTCATGTATAAAATAAGCCTTACATGTGGGACAATCCTTTTATGGCATTTTTTTTTAAATGTCAAGTTTATATTCTCACCCAGACACACTGTTATGAAGGGCCTCATGTAATGTTTGGGAAACAAAAGCTATTTTTTTTTAATTTCCATTTATTCATTGTTACACTTTTGTCCATGCCCACCCCTCTCCTACAGTTCATTCTTCTCTTTGAAAAGTAAAACAAAAATTTCTCCATTGTTATAAAATCCCTCCCCACAAGTCCACTCCACTATACAGCCATCGTTCTGGACTCCTATCATGACAAAAATACCTAATTATATATCCCTTTTAAACAGTTCTCTCTCATCTGTTTTGATGAACAAATGGTATTTTTAAGCAGCTGAGTCTGAAGCCCATAAAGTCAAACACTGGTCATTGGTTCAATGCCGGTGTTGTGAGATCCCGCGGAGTCAACCATGACTCATATCAACCCCATGAAAAGATCCGAACCCTGTCCTATCCTGTGCCATCCTCACACTTCCTGACACACTGCAGCCTATTGCAGCAGTCACTGTGTCACTCCATCTTTGAAGGTCTTCCTTTTCACTGCCCTCTGGGCCTTCTGAAAAATGGGAATAGGTATGGCAGTTCCCCTTAACCACTGGATTCATGTTGTGGAACCTTTGATTACATCCTTTGGTATAACAAGAACCCTGGTGGCACAGAGTAAAATTATTTGGCTTCTAATCCAAAGATCATATGAGTCATCTACAACTCGAGGGCACTTAACAACAATGAGAGAGTTTAGTTGGCCTAGTGGACAGAAAGGGTTGCTATTGTGCCAAAGGTGGGTGATTTTTATCTGCGGCCCTCAGGCCTAATTTTAATTGGTTTTGGTCAAACATTCTTCTAGCACTGGTGTGTTAATTTGCTGTACAGAAGTGACTCGTGGCTACTGTGATGCTGAACACTGTGATACTGATGTGTTAAACGTAATAATGGTTACCCATGGTGGACAGAGTTTATTGGCGCTCCCTGATTAAAACAAGCTTGGAAGTGGGAGTGGTATCCACTTTCAAAATAGCTTACCTCCAGAAACCCTGTGAACTTTGAGAAATGATGAAAGTTATGCAAGTGTTCATAGGGTCGCTATGAGTTGTCTACAACTTGATGGCACTTAATAACAACAATAAGATCAGTGATTTGAATCTACCAGTCATTGTAAGGGAGAAACAATCTGATTCTGTAAAGACATACAGTCTCAGTTATACAAGCATAGTCAATTCTGTCCTATAATGACTGTGATTGAAAAATCAACTTAATAGCAGAGAGTTAGTATTTTAGGTTTGGAGTACACAAGAACTGACTGTAGAGGAAATCCAAGACTTACACTAAAGTTTTGAACTCAGATTTTAACTGTTAATATCCTCATTACTTAGTATAGATAGAAATTTGTGTTTATAATGATAAAAAAAACTTGAAATAAACAGACTATCATTATTTCTACATAATAACAGTAACACAGTTTACTTATATTTGATAGATGCATTTGTCCAATAATTATAAGTAGAAATCTAATAAATAACTGACTTTCACTAAAAGTATTTTCATCACAATGGAATACTATGCTGCATTGAAAAACAAGGAACTCATGCAATATTATTCAAAATGGGTGACCCTGGAGGACATTATGCTGAGTGAGGTATC
>NW_006399878.1:6960280-6988939 GCF_000299155.1 Elephantulus edwardii | reverse complement strand
GTGCGGGGAGAAGGGTGCAACAATGAATGAATGGAATTCCAAAATCTCTGTAGATGTTCATTGAAATGAAAAATAAACAAACTAAATTAATTTAAAAAGGAACACAAAAACTAAGCTCTTCAGAAATATTTCCTATGAATAAGGGAGAATTCTGGTATTGCTGAAACTTGAAAGAAAATTGTTGTAGAGAATCTCAAATCATATCATGCATACTTAAGATCTAATCAGGAGTAAATTCATGGGAAAACTCATAATACTTGGTAAAGCAGAAAGTCAGTAAAAATAATAGAAAGACTCAATAAGCCACTCAATAAATGGCTGCTACAAAGCAAAAGAAAAAAAGTAAAGACAGAAATAAAGATTTTGCAGAATTGTTCAGTTTTTTTTTTCTGCTAAATGTAGGGTCACTGTGAGTCAGAAGTGACTTATAAGAATCATTTAAAACTCAAAGTTCTATGAATAATAGGAAGAAATATTATTGCCCATTATGTAACAGGTTTAGAATTTTCATTATTGTTTTAACCTGGGGACAACTTCTGAACCAGAAAATATTGCAAATTGAATAATTGGATACAATTTATCTAAATAAATTTCCTACTTTCCTGAATAATTGTATATGTTCTTATGTAGAAAATCTCATATAGATAGGGCTTTAAAGTATCTGTCTTACTATGATATTGACTACATAGACTACTTTTACTACATTAACTTTCATTCTTTAAAATATTCAGCCTTTCATCTTAATTACACTAGTGAAAAGTATCATATATACGAGATATATATATATCTCACACATAAACACATACAACTTTCCTAATGTCAGAAACATTCCATTATCTTACAAGGTATCTTTTTCTTAAAGCTTTAAATATATTTTCTAACATTTTTGTAAATTTCTGCCTACTCTAGTAATTCTTACTTTATGGGAAATTATGTTATGCATCAGAGAGTTGGACAATGACTAGGGAGGACAGAAGGAGAGTAGATGCTTTTGAGCTGTGGTGCTGGAGAAGGGTACTGAATTTACCATGGACAGCCAGGAAAACAAACAGATTCATCTTGGAGAGGATTAAACCAAGCTACTCTTTGGAGGCAAGGATTCTGGGGCTTCGTCTGACATACTTTGGACATGTTGCCAGGAGGGACGGATCCTTGGAGAGGGACATCATGCTTGGGAGGGTTGAGGGACAACGCAGGAGAGGAAGACCCTCTATGAGGTGTATTGATTCGGTGACTGGGGTAGTCGGGATAGGTGTGTCAGAGGCGGTGCGGTTGGCGCAGGATAGAGCAGGGTTTAGGGCTGTTGTGCATAGGGTCGCTATGAGTCGGAAACGACTCGACGGCACATAACAACAACAACAACATGGGAAATAATGAAATTAATAGAGTAGCTTGTATATTCTATTTTCAGTTTCTGAAAATTTTAAAGAGACTTTGGGCCATGAGATAACATTTAAATGGGAATTTATTGTCAGACTCCAACAATGCTACTTCCCTTGTCTCAAAAAAGTTTTTTGTTTCTTTGTATCTTATATATTTCCCTCTGTGTAACACTAAAGTCTTTCAGGACTCCTGTTAATAGCATTCTTTTGATCTATAATGGATAAGAAAATGTTCTTAATTTAACTCCTTGTGGAGAGAGTTGGTACAATATTTAAGGCAACCTTGATATCCCATTCTTTAGAATTAAATAAAAGTGCTGTTAAATATATGGTGGTGGTGGTAGATGCTATAGACTCAGTTACAACTCAAAGTTCTAATAGGATGAAATATTGCCTAGCCTGATGCCATCCTACAATCACTGCTGCGGTGGAATAAATAGGTTTAATGTTGGGGCGCTAACTAAACTGTCAGCGAGTTTGATCCTATTAAGATTTTTACCCTCAGAAACCTGACAGACAGTCTCCAAGAGTTAGAGCCCAATCAACAGCAGTGACTTTGGATTGAGTTGCTAAACATAAATTGACTCTTCTCTTGACTATTTATAATTGAAATTGTGCTATATCTAACCATACTTTTAGAAATGAAATATAATTTATTTAATTTGATTTTATGGAATGTCTAACTGTGGGAGGGTCATGCAACTACATATTTCCTCTATGATAATTAGAAACTGTGCCAGCCTTTAATAACCTTAAACTCATTTTAACAAACTACACCGACTAAAATGTTTAGATTCAAAAATCATTATGATATTATAATTATAATACTTCTCAAAATGTTAGTAACAATTTCCTTTATTCACTTCAAAAGAGGGAGGATGTTTGCCCTTTTAATATAACAAAGTGTATTAGTTTTCATAATGAATCTCAAGGCATCTCTTCTGTCATAATGTAAGCTTCAGTAAAATGAAATCTATTGATCTATAAAATAAAAATGATACAGTCATCCTGTACAAAATTTAGCACTCTGAATTTTCATCTACTTCATTTTAAGAGATAAAAAGAAAATAAGGAAATTACAGATTAAAAATTTCATTTTATCTAATAAAATCAGAAAATATTTTATCTGAAAACTGTGATTACCATAATATATACACACCCTAAATTATGAAAATAAAAATCTATTAAAATCTAAGAATAAAGAATCTGTATCCATTGAAGAATATGCATTACTTTCAAACATATATGTAACTTTCAAACAAGTTAAAAATTTAGACAAATTCCCTCTTGATAAACGCAAAAATTCCTAAATAAAAACATCAAGATTTTAAAAATATTTCAGAGCTTACAATATGAGTTGGAACATGATGTAGAACATCTCTTTTTTTAAAAATTAAGTAGATGAAAGAAAAAAGAATCGTAATTGTTCATGTGTGGTAAAGAAGCATGAGCTTGGTGTTGGCTTTAAGTTTATCTTCCAGAATGTGTTTTAACTTTGAGCTCATTGTGAAGGCTGCCTCAGGCACAGAGAGAGGTGGGAGACTTGAGAGAGATCTGTGTTTGAAATGCAAATCCAGAAAACTTCACTCACATTGTAGAGATAATATTCGATTATGTCAATTGTTGTAGCAAATATCTAGTCTAATTGGCCACTGTTCATGCCACGTTATTTTTTATTGAACTTAATTTAACATCTATTTGAATGCAACAGCTAATATTAAAAATATATACAAGCAAGATTTTACTGAAGATTATCCAAAAACGACTGGAACAGCACATCAGCAGAGAACTACCAGAAGTCCAGGCTGGGTTTACAAGAGGTCGTGGTACTAGGGATATTGTAGCTGATGTTAGATGGATCTTCGCTGAAAGCAGAGAATACCAGAGTAATGTCTATCTGTGAATACCAAAACACTTGATCGTTCTAATGTGAAACCTATACTTGGACCAGGAGGCAGTTGTCAGAACAGAGCAAGGGAACAATGCATGGTTCAAAATTGGGAAGGTGTACGCCAGGGATGCATTCTTTCTCCATACCTTTTCAACCTATATGCAGAACAGATTATCCGGGAGACTGGGCTCTATGAGGAGAAATGTGGGGTCAAGATTGGGGGACGATTTATCAACAATCTGCGTTATGCAGATGACACAACCCTGCTTGCTGAAACTGAAGAGAACCTGAAGCACCTGCTCCAGAGGGTCAAGGACTGTAGCCTCCACTATGGATTGAGGCTCAATGTCAAGAAGACAAAGATTCTCACCACTGGGCCAATTGGCAGCATCAGGATGGATGGTGAAGAGAATGAGATTGTACACATCTTTACTTTGCTTGGCTCCACAGTCAACACTCTTGGCACTAGTAGCCAGGAAATTAAAAGGTGTATTGCCATGGGAAAGTCTGCTGTTAGGGACCTCTCCAAAGTGCTGAAGAGCAATGGTGTCTTTCTGGAGACTAAGCTGCATCTGATACAGGCCATGGTCTTTGCAATCACTTGTTATGCATCAGAGAGTTGGACAATTACCAAGGAGGGTAGGAGATTTGATGCCTTTGAGCTGTGGTGCTGGAGAAGGGTATTGAGAATACCATGGACTGCTAGGAAAACAAACAGATTCATCCTGGAAAGGGTTAAACTGGGTGGATCCTTGGAGGCAAGGATTCTGAGGCTCCGTCTAACATACTTTGGACATGTTGTAAGGAGAGACCAGTCCTTGGAGAAGGGCATTATGTTTGGGAGGGTGGAGGGACAGAGCAGGAGGGGAAGGTCCTCTATGAGCTGATTAAGTGACTGGGCTAATCGATATGGGAGTGTCAGATACAGTGCAATTGGCACAGGACAGAGCAAAGTTTAGGGCTGTTGTACATAGGGTCGCCATGAGTCGCAAGCGACTCAACGGCACATAACAACAACAACATAAACAATATGCCTTCAAAATCTCTATAAACTTTGATATATGATGATAGTTATAGGAAGGCTTCAGGCCTTTTGTTCGTATGATCATCATGAATCAACAACAACATAACAGCAAGTATACATGAATAAAGTACCCTTTTCTTGATCTTAAGGTTAAATGGGAAACAAAAATAAAATTCTTTGAAAATCTAGAATCAGCAACAGAATCCCTTATAGGTACGGCTCTTAAATTTCCAATAGCTAGCCATGCTATCCTTTTAAAAATAAAACTCAATAATCTATGTTAAACGCTTGCAAATTATTAATGCTTACAGAAACAGGTTCTTTTTTTGAGAAATGTACTCTTTAATATCTTCTACAAACAAAATTTTTAGATAGAATATATTTGCCACAAAAATTCATATGAAACAGTAGATAGCCTGCTAACCCACTTAAGTTAGTCTCAACATATAACGTATAAGATCACTATTATACAAAGATAAAAGTTTACATGCAGGTTGAATAATTCTTGGATAAATATCAACGATGAGAAG
Source organism: Elephantulus edwardii (assembly GCF_000299155.1). Taxonomy (NCBI): domain Eukaryota; kingdom Metazoa; phylum Chordata; class Mammalia; order Macroscelidea; family Macroscelididae; genus Elephantulus; species Elephantulus edwardii. Next base: position 6,984,112 of record NW_006399878.1, on the reverse strand, counting down.
AGAGGAAGAAAGAAGAATAACTAAAAAATTGTTAATAGATCCTTTTTAAGTTGAAGAAGGGAAAGGCAACATACCTAAAGGATGATCAGACTGTGCTATTATTTATAATAATTAATTGCAATTAAAATTCTAAAACAAATTGTGTATGTATGATTGAATGAAAATGCAATGAGTTCTACTCTCACTCAAAAAACAGTAAAATTACAAAAAAAAAAAGAAACCTCAATAAACAGATGAGGTCAGCATAAAATTTGATACTGTGAATATCAGAGTTTTGAGATAGATATTTTTCAATCATTGGTTACAGAGTTTACATTGCCTTTAAGTCAGATGGGTTAAAAAATACCACAAGTTGTGAATCAAATACTGGTCCCTATACACAATATTCTTTAAACGTAAAGTAATTTAAAATAAACCTTATGAAAAACACGTATGTTTACAAAGGAGAAAAATGTGTAAATGACTTACAGAACTATAAGTCAAATGGAAATGAAACACCCAAAACATTAATGAAAAAATATGTTGTGGATGCACCAAAAGTATATTGAACAAAAATAAATTACCACAATATTTTGTTTTTTTAAAGATCTGAAATTATTACTTTAAACTTTCAACTTAAACAGTTAAAGAAAGAAGAATAGAATGAACCAACTCTCCAGTAAGAGATAATTTTTTAAGATGAAGGAACTAAAGAACAAATTCAAGCTGTGAGTTGCAATGGTTAAGATGTTACGGGCAAAATATTGAAAGCAGAATATCAGAAAGCAGTAGAAGAAGATGGAAGGTGTATACAAAGTCACTGTACCAAAAATAATTGGCTGACATAGAAGAATTTCATGAAACAACATATGGCCAAGAAGCAATGGTGATGGAAGAGTAAGTTCAAGCTACTCTGAAGAATCTGGCAAAAAATAAAGCCTCAGGAATTGATGGAATACCAATTATTGTGCTTATGCAAAACCTATACTTGGACCAGGAAGCAGTCCTTGGGACAGTGAAGGGAAACTCTGCACGGTTCAAAATCTGGAGCAGAGTGCATCAGGAATGGATGCTGTCTCCATACCTTTTCAATCTGTATGCAGAATAGATCATTAGTGAAGCAGAGCTTTATGAGGAGGAATGCAGCATTAAGATTGGAGGAAGACTCATCATCAACCTAGGATATGCTGACGACATTGCTTGCTGAAACTGAGGAGGACCTGAAATACATGTTGCAGAAGGTCAAGGTCTGTAGTCTTCAATATATATTGAAGCTCAACATTGAGAAACCAAAGAGTCTCACCACTGGACCAATTGGCAGCACCATGATTGATGGAGAAGAGATTGAAGTTGTTAACAATTACAGCTTGCTCAGCTTCACAATCAACATTCTTAACAGCAGTTAAGAAATCAAAAGACAAATTGCATTGGAAAAATCTGCCTTCAGGGATTTCTTCAGAGTTCTAAAAAGCAACGATGTCAGTCTAGAGACTAATGTGTACCTAATCCAGGCAATAGATTTTACAATTACTTATGTTTCAGATAGATGAATAATGACTAAGATTACAGAAGCATCGATGCCTTTGAGTTGTGGTGCTGAATTAGAGTCTTGAACATATAATTGATTACCAAGAAAACAAATAGGTCTGTCTTAAAACCAAGTTTATCTTTGGAGGCTGGGATTTTGAAGTTCTCACATACTTTGGGCACGTGGCCAGGAGAAACTGGTTTTTGGAGGACACCATGCTCAGAAGGGTGGAGGGACAACAAAGGAGAGAAAGACCCTGGATGAGATGTATTGATGGGGCAAAGGGGCTTGGTGTATAGGAATTAGTGAGACTGGCTCAAGATAGGGCAGGTTTCAGAACTACTGTGTATAGAGTCACTATGGGTCACAAATGACTTGAGGGCACATAATAACAACAACACTGTATACTATTTGAACTAAAGAGATAATTATATATTTTAATAAATACATATAATTAAGTTGCCATTTATGAAGTCTGTATGAAATATATCTTACCATACTGAGTAAAGAAACCTGACTAATCTTTAACTGCTAGCTATAATGAATTTCTAGGTAAATACTTTCCCAAAAAGAAGGGGGCAAAACAAGAAGAAAAGATGAGTTCTCAAGTGAGCTATAACCAACATTCAGGATCAAATAAATCCAACTTTATAATAAATTACTTTAAATAAATACAAGCTGGAAAACTCTAAAATTAATTTTGTAAAATTTTCACGATTTTGCTACCTAAATGAAAAAAGAGCATTATAAAAATTAAAACAGAGTCAAGGCTACTATATATAATCTTGAATGTGCTCATGAATTTATATACATCTTACATATGTAAAAATGCATATATTAATGTTTATGATGTTTATGAACATAAATAGACATGTTTATGGAGCCTCTGAGTGGTACACATAATTAATATTCTCAGTTTATAACAGAAAGGTTAAATGTTTAAGTTAACTCAGATTCATCTGCAAAGAAAGATCTAGTGATTTATTTGTCAGTCATTGAAAGACTTCTGAGTTTCTCTATGAGTTAAAATCAATTCAATAGAAAACTTGTTTTTCTCTACATATTTATTCTATGCTTATAAGTTATAGCGATGATATTATATAATATATGCAATGCACTCTGCTGGCATAGAGCAAAATGGGCCAAGCTGCTAATTTTAAGGTTAGTCAAATAAAGATGTAATATATTTATAATTAATAATATAATATAAAGATTTATGGTCTTGGAAATATGGAGTGTTGCTATGAGTTGGAATTTAAAGTGTGTGTATGCAGTGAGGCATGATATATGCATTATGATAATAATAACAACATTTTATTTATTCTATGAGCTTATTTTTACTGAGTGTCATGAAGTCAATGCCAACGTATAGAGACTCTGTTTACAACAGATGGAAATTCTGTTTGATTCTATCTCCTGTACACTATCTCTGCCATGTTTAAGTCCATTGCTGTGTCAGTCTGTCTTATTTAGAATTTTCCTCTTCCTTGCTCACTCACAATTTTATCAAGAATGATAACTCCTGCTGAATGCTGGTAATGTCTCCTCAAAAACATGTGAGACTAAGTCTCAATGTTTATTTTTCAGAAGCACTCTGGCTGTTCTTCCTAGACAGAATTGATTGTTCTTTTTGTTTTTGCATGAACTTAACTGCTTAAGTGTTTTCAGATTCCCAGATTCCTATTCTTCTCAATATTAGCTGCAATTGGTTGTGATCCTCACAGTCAAATGTGTTGCATAACTAATAAGACATAAATACACATTTTTATGGTTGTTGTTGTTGTTATGTGCCATCGAGTCTCTTGCATCTCATAGCGACCCTACGTACAAGAGCCGTAAACTCTGCTTTTCCTGTGCCAACCTCACTGTCTCCAACATACTCATTCCCACCACCCCAATCACAGAATCAATCCATCTAATCAAGAGTCTTCCTCTCCTGCGCCATCCCTCCACTCTCCCAAACATGATGTCCCTCTCCAAGGACAAGTCCCTTCTTGCAACATGCCCAAAGTATGTCAAAAGAAGCTTTAAAATTCTTGACTCCAAGGAACGTTCCGACTTCACCCTCTCCAGGACAAACCTGATTGTTCTCCTAGCAGTCCATGGTATATTCAACACTCTTCTCCAGCACCACAGCTCAAAGGCATCAAATCTCTATCATCCCTAGTCACTGTCCTGAATTAAATCAAGATGCACCTGACATCATCAATGATATCCTTAGTGACATAGCCTCTTCTAAATTCAACACACATTTCTGAAAGTTTTCTGTTGATGTAATGCTCTAGTCATTTTTGGATTGTCTTCAGCAAGGTTTGTATTGTGTGTGATATTAGTGCCATTGTTCAGTAATTTTCACATGCTATTGGATGACCTTTTCTTGGGAATGGGAATAAATACGGATCTCTTCCAGTCTGTTGGCCACATAACTGTCCTCCAGATTTCTTGCCACAATCTAGTAAGCATATTTGGGGCTGCATCAGTTTTTTAAAATATGTCAATTGATATCCCACTAATTCCTACACACTCTACCCCCCCATCCCCAATTCCTTCAGACCAGCTTGAATCTCTTCCAGTGGTAATTGGTTCTTGATCATATGTCACTTCTTTAAATGGTTCTGTGTCAGCGAATATTTTTGGGTACAATGACTCCACATATTCTTTCCATTTTCTTTTGATGCTTGCTGATTCATTTAAGATTTTGACAAAGCATCTTTAAGTATTGCAACGTGAAGCTTGATTTTGTTTTCTAGTTCTTTTGAGTGAGTTCTTCTCTTTTGATTTTCTGATTCCAGTTCTTTACACATTTTACTATAGTTCTTTACTTGTCTTCATGAACTGCCCTTTAAAACTTCTATACACTTCTTTAACTTCCTGGTTACTTTTGGTTTTGTATCTCAGCATTTTAGAGCAATATTCACAGGCTCTTCTGACATTCATTTTTGTCTTTTCTTCCTCCTCTATCTTTGTAATGATCTTTTGTCTTCTTCATGGATGATATTATTAATAGCATCTCACCGGTCATCTGGTCTTTGTTCATTAGTGTTCAATGCCTTAAACATCTTTTTGAGATTTTTAAAATTCAGGTGAAATAGACTCAAAGTAATATTTTGGTTCAAGTGGATTTTCTTTCGTTTCAATTTGAACTTTCACATGAGTAATTGATGGTCTATTCCACAGTCAGCACCTCACTTGATTTTCATATCTGATATTGAGCTTTTCCAGTGATTCTTTTAGTAGTTCATGATCTATTTGATACTTTTCACCAACATCACAATTTAAAGGTATCAATTTTCTTTTGTCTTCCTTATTCACTATATAATTTAAATGCATATCAAGAAAATGAAAACATCATGGCTTGGACTAGGTGAATCAGAGTTTAAACAAATATCTTTTCTCTTTAATACTCTAAAAAGTTCCTTGACAGCCAACATGCCCAATGAAGAACATGATTTAATTTCTTGATAGTTATTTTATTGGCTGTTGATTATGGATGTGCTAAACTCATGCAAATTCACTTCAAGATATGGTAGATTTGGAGTAAAGAATAAATAGATTGATAGATGATAAATAGATGACAGATAGGTAGATGATAGATAGATTTATCTTCTGGTTTTCACAACAAACCACATAAAGTGAAATAGCTCCAAGAATAAAGTAAAAACACAAAAATTAAATACATTAAGACTCATATAGTAAATACACAATTTCATTATATGTATTACCCGACTATATTAGAGTTACCCAGTCACTCAAAACACCCAATGACCTCCAAAAAGTGTTTAAAACCCATTCATTGGGTTATTACATTCTTTAAGACTTCTCAGTAGACATACCTAGAATCAAAATGTTTACTCAAAAGTTTCCTAAATTATCCTCTTTTGTTTGCATCCAGAATCTATTTCTCAGCCTTCAGTGTTGACAATTGATTCTGTCCATAAACTAAGAGGATCCTTTTCTCAAGGAAGGGCTCATGCTTAACCAGTATTGGTATAGAAAAGCAGAGTGCTAACATATTTATGAAAAATAGAATTTCAATCGAATAAAATAAAAATCCCAATGTATTTATTTACATAAGAAATTACATAGAAAAAAAACAACAAAAAAAACCCGCAACACAAATGCTTTCTAAAGGAAAACAAAACAAAAGAAAACAAACAGAAAAAATAAAAGAAATGACATAGAAATCCATATATCCCCAGTAGGTGACATATGGCAATCAAAAATCTTCCTTTATGACAGAGTCAAATATTTAAGACTGGCAAGCAAATTATGACTTAAATCTTCCAGGATGGCTCTTGTTGTGTGCCATCAAGTCGTTTGCAACGCCGTTCTAGACTGTGCCCAACTTGCCGTCTCAAACACATTCATTCCCACCACTCCACTCACAGAATCGATCCATCTCATTGAGGGTCTTCCTCTACTGTGCCACCCCTCCACTCTCCCAAACATGAGGTCCCTCTCAGTCCCTCCTTGCAACATGCCCAAAGTATGTCAGACAATACTTCAGAATCCTTGACTCCAGGAAACATTCTGGCTTCACCCTCTCCAGGACAAACCCGTTTGTTCTCCCAGCAGTCCATGGTATATTCAACACTCATCTCCAGCACCACGACTCAAAGGCATCAATTCTCTTTCTATCATCCCTATTCACTGTCCAACTCTCCAATGCATATCACGTAATTGCAAAGACTATAGCCTGGATCAGGCACACCTTAGTCTCCAGCCTGACATGATTGCACTTCAGTACTCTTGAGAGGTGCCTCACAGCTGACTTTCCCAATGCAACTCATCTCCTGATTTCCTGGCTGCTGTTACCAAGAGTGTTGATTGTGGAACCAAGTAAACTAAAACTTTTAACTATCTCAATCTCTTCACCATTCATACTGATGCTGCCAGTTGGCCCAGTGATGAGAATCTTTGTTTTCCTGATATTGAGCTCCAATCCATATTGAAGACTGCAGTCCTTGACATTCTGCAGCAAGCGCTTCAGGTCCTCCTCAGTTTCAGTGAGCAGGGTTGTGTCATCTGCAAATGCAGGTTGTTGATGATTCTTCCACCAATCCTGATGCCACATTCCTCCTCATACAGCCCAGCGTCTCGGATGATCTGTTCTGCATACAGGTTGAAAAGGTATGGAGACAAAATACATCCCTGATGGGCCCCTTTCTTGATTTTGAACCATGGAGTGTCTCCTTAGTCTGTTCTGATGACTGGCTCTTGGTCCAAGTATAGGTTTCACATTAAAACAATCACATGTTCTTGGATTCCCGTTCTTCTCGTAGTCAGCCATAGTTTGTTATGATCCACATAGTCAAAAGCCTTTGCATAGTCAATGAAGCACAGATAGACATTCTCCAGGTATTCTCTGCTTTGTGCCAAGAGCCAGCATACATTAGCTATGATATCCCTAGTACCACGACCTCTTCTAAATTCAGCCTGTACATCTGGCAGTTCTCTGTTGATATAGTGTTCCAAACGTTTTTGAATAATTTTCAGCAGAATCTTGCTTGTATGTGATATCAATGATATTGTTTGATAATTTCCACACTCTGTTGAGTCACCTTTCTTTGGAATGGGAACAAATATCAATCTCTTCCAGTCAATTGGCCAGCTGGCCGTCTTCCAGATTTCCTGGCACAACTTAGTGAGCACATACAGGGCAGTGTCTGTTTGTTGAAATAAATCAATTGATATGCCATCAACTCCTGGACCCTTTTCATGACAGCTAAGTCAAATATTTTAGACTGGCTAAGTTAACAAATATTCAATTATATCAAGGTAACCCTATATATTGGTAAAGATTCCTTATGTACAAAAGCATGTGGATTAGTATCCGTCTGTCTCTACTCCTTTGTATTATAAATTTGGCAACAACTCAGCTAAGACTCCAGGTGTTTTAGAGGCAGTGAATCACAAGGTTAGATCATCATCTCTCTTTTGTAGGGAGGCTGGTAGATTCAAAACATGCTTCTTTGGCTTGATAACATAATTGCTTACCACCAAGTCACCTAGGAGACCCATTCTGCCATTTTTTCCATGACTAGTATGTCTTTTTCCTCAAAGTTATGTTTCCTATTTGACTATGCTAATACATTCAATCAGGTTTTACAGCCAAATGTTGCTAAGGTGAAGTCCATTGTCTTTCTCTTAAATTATTTCATTTCGGCACACTAATTCATTAGGTGTTTGTCTTAGAGTTTTGTTGTCAAAAAGGTCATTTCAGAGCTTTAATTTTTAAGTTCTTAGAGACACTGTTTTATATTTCTCTGAATATTGACAATACTCTAGATTGCTACTCTTCAGAGGAAATTATTTAACATATGCATCTGTATTTTAAGATTGATTGCTGAATCATACCAGTCTTATTTCAGTCATATTACTCTCTTGTTTCTGCTAACAGCGAAAAAGAAAATATTATTTACAATGAAGAATCATCATAATGCAGTATATTCCACTGGAATTTACAGAATATACAGAAAATGATTCACAGCATCACATTTAAAATACTTGTACTCTTCTTCTCTTCCCCTGACTCACTAAATCTAGACCGTTTAAGTGTCAGCAAAGATATAAAGCAGAGCTTCTGAATGAGGATGCAAATGACACATTGTAATTGTGTCTATACACTTAAAAGTAAAATAAACAAATAAATAAATATATAAAAATACCCCTTTTGACTTTCCACCTTAAACATGTCACAGAATGCTGAATGGAACATCCCTATTCCTTCAAAGTGTCAACTTCAGTGGGGTGGAGAGACATTATGTAATTCACATTTTAAGTCAAGCCACTGACATTTGGGAAAAAATGACATGTTGGGTCTTTAGTTAAATGTTGAGTCTTTGGATGTGTGCTAACTTCTGCCATAGTTCTGCTAGATTGCCCAACTGTGCAGATCAAGTAAGAAATATAACTGCCTTCTTCCTTGAAAATGGTAGTTGCAAATGTTTGAATTTCACTAAACTGGGAGTCATGATTCTGTTAACCTTCTTAATCTCTCTTCAATTTAAATGTGTGCATTAGAAAGGGAGAGATAAGGAAGCAATTTTCATTAAATAGACAATTTCTTTTTAAAAAAATTATTGCAATTTTTAACATAAGTTTACAGAAAACTTGGATTTCCATTCATTTTTTGTTGCATATTTTTCTCCCTAGCCCCACTCAGGTTGCTTTAAAAAAATATATGCATTCGTTATTGCATAATTTCCTCCCTCCCCTCACCCCAGTCCATTTTCCTATTCACCTCTTATCCTGGACCATTGCCATACAAATAATGCCTAATCATATATTCCTTTAAAACAGTTCTTCTCTTCATCTGTTCCAATGTAGTGTTCATTACCTATCCCCTTTTTTTTGGAGGGGGGAACTAAATAGGCAATCTTAACCCCTCTCTCTCTCTTTCTCTCTCTCATTCACTCTTTCCCTCTTTGATTGGCTCTGGCGCAAGCTCTCCCACGCGCTCTCTGCCACTGAGTGACAGTTGATTCATAGCTGGTCCTCTATTGGTTTTCCAAGGATCTAAATAACATAGAAAGAGATAACCAATATTTCTACTGTGGAGTTATGGATGGATTCCAATTATCATAAAGATACGGCCCCTGGCTTAGTAGCACAGCTTCCTATGGATTATATTACCAGAAAAATAGACAACAGACACATTAAGATAGGTGAAACTAAAGACAATACAAAATATGTGAATGATCAGTTGTTGTTATTGTTAGATGTCCTCAAGTCAAGTATAACTCATAGCGACCCTACAAAATCCTCTCCAACAGAATTTTGAAGGTTTTATATAGCACTGGATTCAATGGCCCATCTTTCTCCCCACAAAGTAGCTCCTCCATTTGGAACAGGTGTTGGGTTTAGTATTGCAAAGGAAAGTTGACCTTGTAACTTATAGACAATGGATGGTTTTTGTCTTTTTTTTTTTAACTTGGTCAACTTTAGACAATATTAGCCATAGTTACAACTGCCTTATTAAGCACGTTTAATCCTAAGTTTTGGTACTAGTAGCCAAATTGGCTCAACAGGAAAAGCCTTATTCCCTTATAAGAAAGTCACTAGTTTTATAATTCCTCAAAGTCAAGAGAAACACAGAATGGCATGCCACCAGACAGCCATGGAAGGCCATAGACCCTATTGTCTTTTCCATTCACTGGGGAAGGGAACTATGGGGTGAATGCTGTCTATTTACAGATATTTAAGTAATAATCTTACCAATAAGAATACCATATGTCTGTCCTACAGCAGTTTGATTTTGGTAAAGATAAAAAAAGAAGACATAAATTATGATTGTATTAGAAATATAAAGTTATACTGTGTACTCATTGCTCTGAAAATTAACTTAAGGAAATTGTATTACATTAACTTAATAAGCAAGAATAATGAAATGATACAGATAAAAGGCCTAGTTTACAGGAAAAACAGTAGATCAGTAGATTATATGGGTTAATAAAAATAAGTAATTACCCAAATTATAATAGTATATACAAAAATACTATTCTAAATTCCTGTTGTTACATGCATTCAAGATAATAGTCTTTTGAGCTACATGAGCCTAATAATCCTCTTTCTACACCAAAAAAATTGTTCAAGAGATAGACTCCTCATCAGAGTAAGATCTTAATCATGAAAGGGAGGCAGTTAAAATGGGAGCAGACAAAGTGTGTTGTAAAGTGAGACAAAATGAATCATTATCACACAGTTATAAATTGAATGCATTTTGGGGGAAGCACTTATTTTAGATAGAACAACCTATAAGATAAGAAATTATGCATAGATAAAATTTTCATTATAGAGATAAAATTTCAATCACATAGATAAAATTTTCATTATTTCTCCATTTCCCACATGTCCTCTGCCACAAAGCTGTTGCTGTTTGTTGTTAAGTACTGTTGAGTCCTAGATGACTCATAGCAACCCTACGAATGAAAGACCTGCACACTTGTATAACTTTCATCATTTCTCCACGTTCATTCATAGAGTTTCCAGAGGCAAGTTATTTCAGAAGCAGATGCCACTCCTGCTTCTTTACTAAATAATGTTCCCATACCCAAGAGCAAGCTCACAGTAGGTATTCAGTTGTGACTTCTAGATGTTTATTATATTATTCTAAAGCCTATACACTTAGAAGTCATTAGATGTAATATCACCCAAAAACCTGGTTGAATTTCTAAAGTAGGTGAAAATGTCAATTGAATTTGGGTTTAAGACGACTTTCATGGTGGTTTACTACTTAGTCAAAGTTAGGCAAGAGGAAGAATATGGAGACACTGTCACAGTAAGAATACAAACACTCAAAACTCCTCCCAATTTGCCCTTTCCCCAGGTCTTAGAGTAGTCCATATAGATCACAAAAGAACCAATTGCTGTAGCTCAAAGAAGACAAGCAACTTCAGGCACATTGTTAGGCTAGGAGAGGCCAAGTGCATGTGCTGTCCACCAGAGATACTGTTCATTTCTACTGTGCCGTGGTCAATCCTAGCACATTATGCTTTGTGTATATTAGTGTGCATTGCCATGGACACCACCAATCTTTGTCATATATGTGATAGTATCCATCAATGCTATAAACTACCAGTTAGGGACTAAATCTTGGTTTTCTTCTGTACCTTGTTTTCTTTTGTTAAGTGTCTGGCATAATGTTTATATGCATGGTCAGTGTTCAGTAAAGATCATTGAATAACACTGACCTCTGCCATCCTCTCAATTCACATGTAAATCAATGGATTTGTTATTAATCTGAAATTTTCCTTCTATGTTAAGTGTTCAAAAAGGCAAAGTAAGTTTGGAAAAACATAGAAACTTTTTATATTACACACACACACACACACACACAGTTGTATAAGCAGAGCTTAATCTAGGAAGAAGTAGAATTATGCCCATTCATCATGTGAATAACAATGTGCGGAAGAATAGAATCCTCCCAATACAAGAAACAGGAAGGAGGGCAGGGACAGTAGCAAATATCCTGGAAGGGATTCAAGTTCCTTAATGGGCCATTAGCAGACATTCTGTGAAGTGAAGTTCCAGCTTTGGTTGGATGGCACTGTTTTGATCAGTGGCTGAATCAAACAGTGAGATCAATCATAGCATTACAGTGCACCAGACCAAATTGATCAGACTGCTTTTATTTTTTATTTTTTTCATTTATAACTGTAGCTTTGTCCTGACCTGGGCAGCTCTGTAAGATTTTAACATTGCCAGATTGCTGATTCTTTTAAAAAAGATGTTTCTGTACTGAAAAAATTGGTCGTAGAGTGGTGTGGAGGTAGGAGTTTAATATTGCTTTATGGCACCGGTGAGCATAAAACTTTTATACACATTCTAGGAAAGCCAAAGTGCCTCTTAAATGCAAATAATCAGTTTTGTGAGGTGAGCAAGACCAAATAGCATTAAGTATTTTACCCACTGTGTTTAATCCATTATGAATGATACTTGGAAGAAAAACATTAAATATGACGCCACCTCACAAGAATTCTGCAATTTTAATATATGAAGCATTAGGGCATCTCCTTCAGCAGATCTTTAACTGCAAGCGTGGTATTAATGTTTTAATAAGCCATTTGATTTGCCTGATAGGAAGCTACTGAGGAACAAGAATTTCTCTATAAAACTTATCAGATTAAATTTTAAATCTGATCATGTGAGCTGATCCAATTAATTATTTTTTGCTATCACTCTCTACCAAAGTTCATCTAATGATAGCAAAGGCTTGTAAAAAGGTTTTTTTTTGCACTCTTTGAAGAATAGAAATCTGAGACCATGCTATTAAGTGAGATGTAGAAGAGGGAACCGCAACAGGTGCCCAGAAGTGTAACACAAAAATCGTCCTCATTTGTGGAAGCATAGTTACATTTTTCACTTTCTCACTATGGTGTAAATTACTGAATACATGAAGGTGACTGAAAACCTTCATATTCAATATTTTCTACTTAGTTGAGGTAGGCATGTAAAAGAGTCTGAATCAAGATATGGGGAAATTAATAATTGTACTTTTAAGAGACCCCTGGAATCTTCAGATTTATTCACATCACTAAGAGAAAAATTGAAATCTCACTAGTGCCCTCTTTGGTATGTTTATTATTCTCAAGCCTCAATTTCCTTTGTTTATTTTTTAAAAAAAGTTAGTCACTAGTTCTCCATAACATAACTAATATTTCTCTTCAGGATCAACTTTGTTAAATGCTGACCCTCTATTTGTAGTCTCCACTTTCTCATGTCACATTCATTTCGTAACATAATCTGATATTTGCTTATCCTTAATGAAGCTGCTCTTATCAAATTCACTGTCAACTGGATAAACTCATGCTATTTAAAAACTTCCAAATCTAGTGTTCAGTCCATCATCTGACACCTTCTACATTACTGACCTTTACCACAACAGGACCTTTTGGCATTTTTCATGTCAAATCAGGTCATTCTACTCGGTTCCTTGTTTTGTATTTCCTCTACCTCTCACCTCTCTGCACATCAATTCTAGTTCTGCTGTTGACTTAAATACAGGTACTTCTCAATTATATGTGAGTTTGTATGTGTGTATACTTATATATATTGTGTGTGTGTGTGTGTGTGTGTGTGTGTGTGTGTGTGTATCAATCAGGGATGTATTTTGTCTCCATACCTTTCCAATCTGTATGCAGAACAGACCATCCGAGACACTGGGCTGTATGAGGAGGAATGTGGCATCAGGATTGGTGGAAGAATCATCAACAACCTGTGTTATGCAAATGACACAACCCTGCTTGCTGAAACTGATGAGGACCTGATGCGCTTGCTGCAGAAGGTCAAGGACTGCAGCCTCCTATATGGATTGAAGCTCAACGTCAAGAAAACAAAAATTCTCACCACTGGGACAATTGGCAGCATCAGTATGGATGGTGAAAAGATTGAGATAGTTAACAGTTTTTGTTTACTTGGTTCCACAGTCAACGCTCTTGGTAACAGCAGCCAGAAAATTGTATTGGGTAAGTCAGCTGTGAGGGACCTCTCAAGAGTACTGAAGTGCAACAATGTCAGGCTGGAGACTAAGGTGCGCCTGATCCAGGCAATAGTCTTTGCAGTTACGTGCTATGCATCCGAGAGTTAGACAGTGAATAGGGATGATAGAAAGAGAATTGATGCCTTTGAGCTGTGGTGTTGGAGAAGAGTGTTGAATATACCATGGGCTGCAAGGAGAACAAACAGGTTTGTCCTTGAGAGAGTGAAGTCAGAGTGCTACTTGGAGTCAAGGATTCTGAAGCTTCGTCTGACATACTTTGAGCATGTTGCAAGGAGGGACTGGTCCTTGGAGAGGGACATCATATTTGAGGGAGTGGAGGGACAGCACAGGAGAGTAAGACCCTCGATGAGATGGATAGATTCTGTGAGTGGAGTGGTGGAAATGAGTGTGTTTGAGACGGCAAGGTTGGCACAGGATAGAACAGCGTTTAGGGCTTTTGTATAATAGGGTTGCCATGAGTTGCAAGCAACTCGATGGCACATAACAACAACGTATGTGTATGTGCGTGTGTATCTCTGTCCCTATTTCTACCTATCTGTACATTTATCTATCTATCTATCTATCTATCTATCTATCTATCTATCTATCTATCTTCATTGGCTGGATACAAGTGTGTTCATATATATAACTGAGGAAGACTTGAAACATTTACTGCATAAGGTCAAGTACTGCAGTCTTCAATATGAATTGCATCGCAACATCAAAAAACCCAAAGATATTCACCACCAAACCTATAGGATATGTCATGGAAGATGGAGAATATATGGAGGTTATTAACAATTTTTCACCTTGCTTGGACTCACAATCAACATTCTTAACACTAGCAGTCAGGAAATGATAAGATTAGTTGCATTTGGAAAATCCGTTGTCAATGACCTCTCCAAAGTGCTAAAGGCAATATCTGTCTTGAGATGAAGGTGCACCTGAAGCAGGCCATGAGCATCCCAATCAATTACTATGTATCTGAGTGCTGACCAATGACTAAGGGTGACAGAAGAAGAATGGATGTCTTTGTGTTGTGGTGCTGGAGAAATGTATTGAACATTCCTGAACATGGGCTGCCAAGAGAATAAATAGGTATGTCCAGGAGAGGGTCACATCAGCTTGCTCCTTGGAGACAAGGATTTTGAATCTCTGCTTCACACACTTCGGACATGTTGTCAGGAAGGACTAGTTCTTGGAGAAAGGCATCACATTTCAAAGGGTGGATGATTAGCACAGGAGAGGAAGACCCTGGATGAGATGGACTGACAAAATGACTGGGGCAATGATGTCACATGTCAGAGACAGTGAATTTGACTCAGGCAAGGACAAGGTTCAGAACCATTGTTCAAAAGGCTGCTATGGAGCATAGCACATAAGAACAATTCGTCTTTTGTTCATAGGGTTGCTATGAGTTGTCTACTACTCATAGCACTTAATAACAACAACAACAGCATGTGTATGTGTGTTGTTGTTGCTGTGCGCTATTGAGTTGGGGCTGACACTACAACAGGTTTTCAGAAGCATAAACCAATGGTTATAAAGGAGCAAGTGGAAGTTGTATTGAATGCATTGGCAAAAATTGAGGCCCTAAAAATCAATGGGACACCATCTGACCTATTTCAATTAACAGATCTGGCCTGAAAGTACTCACCCAGTCTATGCCAGGAAATTTGGAGGACAGCTATCTGGCCAACAGCTTGGAAGAGGCCCATATTTGTTCCCGTTTCCAAGAAATGTGATCCAACTGAAGGTGGAAAGTATTAAACTTTATCATTAATATTACATGCAAGTAAAATAGTAGAACAGTACGTAGAAAGGAAACTGCCAGAAGTTCAAGCAGGATTGAGAAGATGCCATGGCACCAAGGATATCACTGGTGATACTAGATGAATCCTGGCTGAAAGTAAAGAATACCAAAAGAATATCTATTTATGCTTTATTGACTATACAAAGTAATTTTATTGCATGGATCATAATAAATTATGGCTAAAATTGAGAAGAATGGGGATCCCAGAGCACTTAATTGTGCTTATGCAAAACCTAGACCTAGGCTGTTTTGAGTAGGGGAATACTATGTGGTTTACAATTATAAGGGAGTATTTCAACGTTGTATTCTCTCTCCATACCTATTCAATGTTTGGTGAGCAAATTATTAGAGAAGCTGGATTCTATGAAGAAGAGTGTGACATGAAGATTTGAGGAAGTCTCATCGATAACTTGCATTATGCAGATGAAACAACATTGCTTGCTAAAAAGAATGAGGACCTGAAACACTTGTTGCAGAAGATCAAAGAATTTAGCTTTCAGTACAGATTGCATTTTAACGTCAAGAAAACAAAACTCTTACCACTGGGCAAATAGGTAACAACATGAAAAATGGAGAAAAGATTAAAACTATTAACAACTTGATTTTACTTATGTTCACAATAAATACCTTTGGTATGAGCAGTTAGGAAATCAGGAGACACATTGCACAGGGAAGTCTGTAGTTAGGGACTGCTCCAAATTATTGAGGAGTCATGATGTCAGTTTGAGGACTAAGGTGCATCTGATTCAAGCCACCACGGTCTTTCCTATCACATGCTCTGCATCTGAGAGCTGAATAATGAACAAGGATGATGCAAGAAGAATTTATTTCTTTGAGCTGTGGTGTTGGAAAAGAGTACCAAACATCCCATGGACTGCCAAAATAGCAAACAGTATATGTTGGAGAATATGCAGCCAGAGTGTTCTTTATGAGGCTTTACCTCACATACTTCGAGCATGTTGTTCGAAGATATTCCTTTGAAAGGGACATGATAGTCAGAAATAAGGAGAGTCGGTGAAGGAGGGGGAGACCTTCAATCAGATGGGTTGACAGGTGACTATAGCAATGGGCTTTAGTATATCAGGAAGTGTGAGAATGGCACAGGATAGAACAGAATTCAGATCATTGTTCATAGGATCGCTTTATTTGATAGCACCTAACTACAACAACATGAAATATTTTCATGATAGGAACAAGAAAATAATGATGAAAAGAATAATAATAATAATAAATAAATAAAAATAACAATTAGAAATATTACTTACTTTTCACCTTAGATTATCATACCGTTTTGTTACTAGTGTTGACTCATGGGAACTCATTGGACTCACAGCTTGGACCATTGAGATCTATGTGGTTTTCACTGACTGATTTTAAGAAGCAGATTTCCAGGCCTTTCTTCCTTATATATCTTGGTCTGGAAGTACTATTGAAATCTGTTTTGCATCATAACAATATAAGCCTCTACTGACAGACAAGTGTACATTACACAGCTTATTGACATGAAAGCAAGCCTAGGCCTCACATGTATAGGGAGAATTTTATACCACTCAATATATTGATATGAAAAAGCAAATAAAAAAGAATTCAAGTTTGAAATAGGTACCTGTTCCTTTAAAGAGAAAATATTCCTATATATAAGAACAAAGAAAAAAGAGTTACTGTGTAAAAAGAAGATTGATTTCTTTACACATGACTGATTTGTCTAGAGTATGAAGATTTATTTTCATAAGAAGTTATTATTTCAGGAAACTGAAGATAAAATCAATACTTTGGAGATCATTAAATCTTGGCATGAACTGAGCACTGAATGCAGGATATTTTATCTGATATGGGGGTATTATATATTGAGAGTTCTCCAGGTCATTTTACTGACATCTTCATTACGTTTCAAAATAAACAAAGGGAAGCAGATCATCTTTGAAGTTAGCCCAACCGGTCAACAATGCACTACACGGCATTTGATTACAAAGTTGTCTTTTGCCCTAAACTGTGATCAGCAAATCCAAGGAAAATAAGAAATGAAGTAATAATGACTTACACACTATGTAATAATTCTAGACAAAAAACAAAAACAATAAATTACACCCAAGGGAAAGGTAAAAAGAGTTGGACAAAAAGATAGAAATTTGAAGTAACTCATGTTTAAAGCAAATGCTTTTGATGTAAACAGAAATGCTACTTGTGTTTTTCAGAGTAAATGAGAACACCACGATATTTCTCTCTTTGATGTTATCCATATTAAGTACTATGCATGGTTTCCTACTGAAGATTATCCTAATATTCCAACAAATCATGAGCCAAATAAGTGTAAGTATGTCATGAGACATCGACTCCTTTTCTCCAGGAGTTGTCTATTCTAGTTTGCAAGATGAATAGTGTCTTCTGGTACTCAGCAAATAAATTACCACTTCCAGGTTCATTTTTCAGAGAATATGGAATTGATCCAGAGGAACAGATAAGCAGAGACAGACCAAAGGACAATATTCTATTTTGCAATTGTGAATGTACTATGTTCAGGTCTCTGCCTTCTTGCTTTCCATTCTTTCTTCCATTTTGCCTTCTCGTCTTCCTTCCTTCCTCCTCTACCTTTGTCTTCTTTTTCCCCCTCCCTGTTTGTTAATCAAAAGTATTGCAAAGAGCAAGAATTAAACATCTTTATAACAATCACTGTTAATATAAAATGTGCATTTGCAGTGATCTCTCATTACATTAACGTTGGATATGTCTAAACGGATTTGTGCTTTTAGCTTGATAATAGAAATGGCATATTTAAAGTAAAGCTCTTGGCAGTGAGCTTATACTTAAGTGTAAATTGCAAGCAACAGAGACGTCCATGTAGAGAGGAATGCCATTTAGGAATTTAACACAGAAAATAAATATAAGCAATAAATTAGAATTTAATTTAGGAGGGTATGTAGTCCAAAATAACTTAGATTTAAGTATGAATTATTATTATCATTACTTAAATTTCATAATCTTGATGAAAATTAGTTAGAAATCTAATAAAAATGTAAAACAAATTAGTTGATGACAAAATTAAGTCTTTAAATAAAAACAAAATCAAGTATTATTTATAGAATAAATAAAAATTAGAGAGTAAAGGGAAATTGGTGTGTCTATAATTAAACATTGTTTATATTAGCATCAGTCTTGTGAATAGGACCAGATACCACACCTATGAAAACATTTTCATCAAGTGCTGGAAAGGACATTAAGTAAGCACTATCCATGTTTCTTAACATTAAAATATATTATAGAATTTGGACTAACACAGTTTTTTAATATCTCTAAATTATTTGGTACTGCATTAAAATATATATTCATTTTATGTGAGAAACCTATGTAGTGTAATTCAAGCAATAAACAGTAAACCCTAAGGATTCTATTAAGAAAAATGTAAGTGTTATTGCATTTGGCAATATGGAAGAATATATACATGACTGATTTGAAAAGAAAAAAATGCCTAAAAAATGGTTTATACCTTGATAGACATAACTGTGAAAGTGTGATATGGATAGGGATGGAAAGGAGAGCAGAGGTTTGAAGATGGTTAGAATGGATCAATAGGGCTATGAGATAGTAAAAATGTAGTGAGGATATGATAATGTATTATAATGGCAGTTATTTATGAATTATAATATTATAAAAATTTATGTGACTGATTTAATAAAAACTAATAAAAAGAGAGAATAAAAAATATGAAAGCGTTTATTTTTTTTGTAATATGATATAAGCTCAATTTTTAAGAAATAAATTTGATATCCAGATGTGTATTTAAACTTAAAATCTCTAGAAAGGGAAAACCAAAAGATAATTTTAGATGGTAACTATAATAAAATACTCTGAGATACAGCTAAGAAATTTTATAATAAGATATGAGGTAGGTTTAACTCTAATTTTTTTAAAAGAACAATAATAAATAATTGTCATTAGAGTTACAATATTGTTAGCCTGACATTTTAACTGCTCACTGAAGAACATAAAATACTTATCATTTTCACCAGTATTCTCTGAGAAGCTGGAGTCTGTGAAGAGGAATGTTGTCATCAGGATTGGAGGTAGACTCATCAATAACCTGTGATATGGAGATGACCCAATCTTGCTTGCTGAAAGTGAGATGGACTTAAAGCACTTTTTGAAGGAGATCAAGGTATACAGCCTTCAGTATGGATTGCGTCTCAATATCAAGAAAACAAAGATTCTTATCAATGGACCAATAGGCAGTGTCATGATGGATGAAGGGAAGATTAAAACTGTCAACAGCTTCATCTTGCTGGATCCACAATTAATACCATTGGTACTAGATGCCAGGAAATAAAAAAAACACATTGCTAGGAAAATCTGAAGTTAGGAACCTTTCCAAATTATTGAGGAGTAGTGAGGTCAGTTTGAGAACTAAGGTGTGCCTGATTCAGGCCATAGTCTTTCTAATTACCAGCTATGCTTAGGAGACCTGGACAATGAATAAGGATAACAGAAGATGAATTGAACTTTAAGCTGTGGTGCCTGAGAAGAGCACTGAACATTCCATGGACAGCCAAGAAAACGAATAGATATGTCTTAGAGAGGGTACAGCTGGAGTGCTCTTTGGAAGCAAGAATAATGAGGCTTCGCCTCACAGACTTTGGACATATTCTTGTTGTTGTTGTTGTTGTTATGTGCTGTCGAGTCGTTTGCGACTCATAGCGACCCTATGTACAACAGCCTTAAACCATGCTCTATCCTGTGTCAATCTCATTGTCTCTGACACACCCATCCCGATTACCCCAGTCACTGAATCAATCCACCTCATAGAGGGTCTTCCCCTCCTGCGCTGTCCCTCTACTCTACCCAGCATGATGTTCCTTTCCAAAGACCTGTCTCTCCTTACAACATGTCCAAAGTATGTCAGACGAAGCCCTGGAATCCTTGTCTCCAAGGAGCAGCCTGGTTTAACCCTCTCTACGATGAATCTGTTTGTTTTCTTGGCAGTCCATGGTACATTCAATACTCTTCTCCAGCATCACAGCTCAAAGGCGTCAATTCTCCTTCTATCCTCCCTAGTCATTGTCCAACTCTCTGATGCATAACAAGTGATTGCAAAAACCATGGCCTGTATCAGGCACACTTTAGTCTCCAGAGAGACACCGCTGCTCTTGAGTACTTTAGAGAGGTCCCTAACCACAAACTTTCCTATCGCAATACGTTTTAGGAAATGCTATTCCTCGGAGAGGGATATGGTGTTGGAAAAGGTGGAGGGTCAGTGAAGGAGAGGAAGACCCTCAACCAGGTGGATTAGCAAAGTGACTGCTGCAGTGGGCTCTTGTGTGTCAGGAAGTGTGAGGATGGCTCAGGAAAGGACTGGGTTCAGATCTTTTGTTCATAGGATCACTATGACTCATAGTCGACTCAATGGCACCTAACAACAACAATCACCAGTATAAATGTTACTGCTAAATGATAGTTTGGGACAGTGAATACTAACTAAAATAGTTTTAAAAAACAGTAACCTTTTTGTACATCACTGATTACATTTTATAAATGTGTCTTCTTATTTCCTGACTGCTGGTACCAAGGGTGTTAATTGTGGATCTAAACAAGATGAAGCTGTTGACAGTTTCAATCTTCTCTCCATCCATCATAATGCTGTCTATCAGCCCAGTGATAAGAATCTTTGTTTTTTTGACATTGAAATGCAATCCATACTGGAAGCTGCATTCCTTGTTTGTGGGTGGGTGGTTTTTTTTTTGGTGTTTTGGTTGGGTTTTTTTTTTTTGTTTTTGGTTTTTGTTTGTTTGTTTTTTACAAGTGCATTAAGTCCTCACTTTGAGCAAGCAAGGTTGTGTCATCTGCATAATGCAGGTTAATTATGAGTCTCCCTCCAGTTCTGATGCCACACTCCTCTTCAAAGAGTCTAGCTTCTTGGATAATTTGCTCAGTATACAGATTGAAAAAGTATGGAGAAAGAATACAACGCTAGCATACTCTCTTCTCAATTTTAAACCATGCAGTATTTTCTTGCTCTGTTCACACAATAGGCTTCACATAGCACAATTAAGTGTCAGTCACACCTTCTCAATGTCAGCTAGAACTTGTTATTTTCCACACAAGCAAATGCCTTTGCATAGGCAATAAAATACAAATAGACATTCTTTTAATATTCCTTACTTTCAGCCAAGTTCCATCTGACATCAGCAATGATATCCTTGGTGCCACAGCCTCTTATAAATCTTGCTTGAACTTCTGATTGTTCCCTATCTATGTACTGTTCCAGCCATTTTGGAATGATTTTTAACAGTATTTTGCTTTCATGTGTTATTAATGATATTGCATTATAATTTCCATGTTCAGTTGGATCACCTTTTTTGGGAATGAGAACAAGTATGGGCCTCTTCCAATCTGTTGGCCAGACAGCTGCCCTCCAAATTTCCTGGTATAGATTGTATCCATTAATTGAAACAAGTCATTTGGTATCCCATTGATACCTGGGGCCTTATATTTTGCCAGTGCCCTCAATGCAGCTTATAGTCCCCCCTTCATTACTATTGCTTCCTAAGGTTGTTAAGGATAATGTATTATTGATCCAAGAAACATCAACAGAAGATAGATGAACTACACAGAGTTATTGTGGAAATAAAAATAGCTAGCACAGAACATTTTCTGGTAGTAGTAGCATATATATGATCAAGAGTCTGTGGTGATAAATGAGATAGTTCAAGCTGCTCTCAAGGAATTGGCAAAAAATAAGGATCCATGAATAAATGGAATATCAATTGATGTATTTCAACAAACATTTGCAGTCTAGCATGTGATCACCAGGTTGTGCCAGGAAATCTAGAGGCAAGCCAACTGACTTGAAGAGATATCTATTTATTCCCATTTAAAAAATAAGTGATCCTACATAATGTAGATATTATTGAACAATATCAATAGTATCAAATGTAAGCAAAATCTTGCTGAAGATTGCTAAAAACTCACTTGAACAATTGACAAAGAACTGCCAGAAGTATAAGCTGGGTTTAGAAGAGGCTGGGACATTAGGCATACCATTGCAGATGTCAGATGTATCTTTGATGAGAGAAGAGCGTACCAGAAGTATGTTTATTTGTGTTTTATCAATTATCCAAAGGTATTTGAATATGTGGATCACAACAAATTGTAGCTAACACTAAAAATACAGGATCTCAGACACTTGATTGTTCTCATGCAAAACCTAAAGCAGGGAGCTGTTATCCAAACAGAGCAAGAGAACACTTCATGACTCAAAAACAGTTAAGGGTATGCCAGAGATTCAAACTTGTTTCATACATTTTCAATCTATATGCAGAACAGATCATTCAGCATGCTGGGTTTTCAGGAGAAGAATGTGTCATTAGGATTGGAGAAAGACTCATCAACAACCTGTAGTATGCAAATGAAACAACCTTGCTGTTGCAAACTGAGGAGGTCCTCTGTTGCAGGAGGTCAGAGACTACACCATTCAATATTAATTGCATCCCAACATCAAGAAAACAGAAATCCTTACCACTGGCTGATAGACAGCATCATGCTGGATGAAGAAAGGGCTGAGAGTATTAATGATTTCATGTTGCTTGGATCCACAATCAACATCTTTGGCACTAGTAGTCTGAAATCAAAAGATTAATTGCAGTGGGAAAAAATCTACTGTCAAGTTTATCTCCAGAGTGCTAAAATGTAACAATGTCAGTTTAGCGACTAAAGTGAACCTGAACCAAGCTATAATCTTCATTATTACCTACTATGCATTTTGGAGCTGGGCAGTGAATAAGGATAACACAAGAAGAATTGAGGCTTTTGTTGTGTTGCTGCTGAAAATATTGAGCATGCTATGAAATAACAAGGAAACCAGCAAGTATGTTCTGGAGAAGTATGTTCTGGAGAGGGTGAAACCAATTTGCTCCTTTGATAAAAGGATTTCAAAGCTCCATGTTACACATTTTGAGCATGTCACCAAGAGGAACAAGTCCTTGAGAAGTACATCATGCTTGGGAAGATAGAGTGTCAGTGCAGAAGAAGATCCTGGATGAGATGGATTGACACAGTTACTGTGCCAATGGGGTCAGATGTGTCTGAGATGAGAGGTTGGTGCAGGATAGGACAAGATTCACAGCCATTATTCTTAGAGTCACTATGAGTCATAGGGAGCACTTGGCCTAGTTGCAAAAAGGTGTACTGCAGTCATGAAAGTGTGCAGTTTGAATCAACCAGCTGCTCCATGGTAGAAAATAATAGGCAATCTCCTCTTGTGAGATTAATTGCCTTTGACAACCTGCCAGAGGGTCAGCTATGGGTCGAATCTGAGTTAACAGTATACAACAACAGGAGTTGTAGTCATCTCAATGGCACATACAACAACAGCAATGCTCATTTACTGGTGATGCTCTGATTTTGAATTTATTCAATCTTGTATCTCATAAGGAAGGTGGTGATAATTGAATCAAATTTTGTTTTATAGTGTCGATGTATTTGCACTAACCTTATCCTCCTCATCCTCTTACCTTTCTCTAGGTCTCTTTTTGTTTCTTTTTT
>NW_006399878.1:6951952-6960153 GCF_000299155.1 Elephantulus edwardii | reverse complement strand
TAAAGGAAAAATTATTTCACTGTTTTACAATCCCTCCCTTCAGGTTCACCCCATAATCACATATCCCTTTTAAACAGCCTAATCACATATCCCTTTTAAACAGTATCCTCCCTCATCTGATTCAATGCAGTATACATTATTTAACCCATCTTTCTCAGTCTCCCCCAAATCCCAATGTCAGTGTTGTTTTACAACAGTGGCAACATGCAGTATTGTTTTGATTCATTAAATGTTTCCATTTTCTTTGAATGACTTTGTGTCTCTAGTTAGATTTGTTCCTAAGTATTTTGTCTTGTAATTAGCTACTATAATTGGTATTGTATTTCTTTTCTCTGTTCTCTTTCTTACTATAAAGAAATCCCGCTGATATTTGTATGTTCTTCTGTATCCTGATATTTTGCTGAATTGGTCAACCCTGTTCAATAGTCTTCTAGGGTTTTATATTTCTCTTTAGGGTTTTAGATATACCATCATATCATCTGCATATAGTGATAGTTTTATTTCCTCTTTGTCAATTTGGAAGCTTCTTACTCTCTTTCCTTTTGCTCTCACTAAGACTTCCAACACAATATTGAATACTAGTGGCGGTGGTGGGAAACCTTGCCTGCTCTCAACGGCAAAGTTGTAATCACTCTCCATTGAGAATAATGGTGACTAATTTGCTGAAATAAGCAAACTTTCTTGCTGAAAGTGAGGAATACTTGAAATACTTGCAGAAGAAGTTCGAAGAATAGAGCTCTCAATATGGGTTACATTTAAACATAAAGAAAACAAAATTCTAACCACAGAACCAAAAAAGATTGAGAAAAGATTGGAACTGTCAATTAATCATCTTACTTGGATCAACAATCAACACTCCTGGTAACTTTTGGTACCAAGATATAAGACATATATTGCCTTCGGAAAGTGTATAATCAGAGACCTCGCCATATTATTGAGGAGCAAGGATGTCAGTCTGAGGACCTGGGTGTGCTTGATTCACTCCATGGTCCATTTAAGCACTTGCTATTATTTATCTGAAAGCTGGACAACAAATAAGGATGGGAGAAAAGAAGTGAGGCTTTTGATGTTGGAGAAGAGTGTGGAATATTCCAGTGACTGTGCCAAATAGAGGGACAAATATATATCAGAGAATGTGCAGCAAGCGCGATCTTTGAAGGCAAAGATGTTAAAGCTTCATCTAACATAGTTTGGGCATATGGTTAGGAGAGTATATTCCTTGTAGAAGGACATCATGCTTGGAAAGGTGGAGGTTCAGAGAAAGACAGGAAGACCTTCAACCAGATAGACTGATACAATGATTACAGCAATGAGCCCTCTAGTATGTAGAAAACTGTAAAGATGGCCCAAGACAGGAGAGCGTTCAGATCTGTTGTTCATGGGTTTTTTATTTTTTGCACTTGACTTTTCTTCACTTAACAGCAACAAAAAAAGACTGAGGAAATGCCTCTCTATTCCATTTTTTGGGGGTGTTTTAATCAGGATGGGGCATTAGACTCTATTAAAGACCTTTTCTGTATCAACCAATAGAATAACAATCTTGTGGTTATTGTTCTTTGCTTCATGAATGTGATGAATGAGTTACATGTTTTTATTCTGAACTATCTTTGCATACCAGTTATGAATCTCACTTGGCTATGATTATTTTCTCTATATTGATGGTTTCTATTGGCCATGATTTTATAAGATTTTTTGTAAGCTGCACCTCACATCATACACAAAACCCAACTTGAGGTAGATCATAGACCAAGAAGTAAAACCAAAGACTACAAAGTTCACTAGATAAAACTAGGAACAAGCCTAGAAGCAGTAATCTACAGCAAGAATAAACTTGCAAGCATAACAAAAATCTTACAATCAGGAGAGGATAAAATGAATGAATGAGACCTTCTGAAAACCAAATGTAACAACCTTCTCAAATAGAATACAAAGAAAACCCAAGACAGGGGAAAAGTATTTGACAATGACATAGTTTATAAGAAACTTATACTTAAAATTTATAGAATATTCCAGCACTTCAATAAGAAATAGACAGAACACTCAATCATAAAATGAACACAATATATGAACAGATACTTCAACATAGAAGAAATTCAGAAGGCCACCAAACACATGAAGAAATGTTAAAAATCCCTAAATATCAGAGAGATAAAAATCAAAGCATCAATGAGATTTCATCTTATTTCAGCAAAAGGGCAGCAAACAACAAATGCTGGTGATAATGTGAGAGACTGGAACTTTTATTCACTGCTGGTGGGAATGTAAAACTGTACAACCAAGTATGGAAGGTGGTCTGACATTTTTCAAAATGTTGAAAATAGAAATTCAATTTTATATCTCTCACTGCTGGAAATATATCCTAAAGAAATCAGAGCTATGATACAAATAGATGTATGCTTATTTATTTATTTTTAAAATAATTTTAATGAACATTTACAGAGAATTTGGATTTCCTTTCATTCATTGCTGCATTTCTCTACCCGCCCAGCCCTCTCCCCCCGCCCCCCAGTTCGCTCCTCTCTTTAAAAAGTAAAAGAAAGACTCCCTCCCTGGTACACAATCCCCCCGCACCCCTCCCACCACCCAAAGTACATTCCACTATGCAACCTTAATTGTGGACTCTTGTGATAACTATAATCCCTATCATATATCACTTTTAAATTATTCAGTCCCTTTTAAATAAATATCAAAAAAACCAAATAGATGTATGCACATACATGTTTATTGCAGCATTATTCACAATAGTGAAGAGTTAGAAGTAGCCCAGATATCTGTCAACAAACTAATAGATAGGAAAAAACTATGGTACGCTCTTAAGCCAGCGTGGGCAAGAGCTTCCTGCCATCTCACTAGACAGAAGTTGCTCCAGTTCAGGAAACTGGTGACACCACTCTGCAGACCTAAGAAAAAAAATAGACTTCAGGACAAGGGTCTGCAATCAGGTGAGAGACTCATTCCAACAACCAGCACAATGCTATTCTAGCAGGGTGTTATTTAGCTTTCACGTGGGTGATTTTGTTAGCTTTACTATCTTGAGGTTAATTTCTATTTTTATGGCATTGTGGTTTGAGAAGATGCTTTGTATTATTTTGGTGTTTTTTAACTTGTTGAGGCATGTTACGTGTCCTAATATAGAATTAATTCTGGAGAATGTACCATGTGCATTTCAGAAGAAAGGGAATTGAATTTTACTTGGGTGGAGTGCCTTGAATACATCCACAAGGTTGAGTGGGCTGACTGTATAGTTTAGATCTTCTGTATCTTTTTTTAGGTTTCTTTTAAGTTGAACTGTTTTTTGGTTAAAAAGATGTGTTGAAGTCTCCTACCATTATTGTGGATGGAGCACTGAGGGCCTGGTGGCAAGAAGCTGACCTGTAATCCTGAAGGCACGAGAATTCCAATCCACCAGCTGTTTGTTCTATGGGAGCGAAATGGTCAACTTCAGCCTGTGTGATTAACTGCCACTGAAACCTCAGTGGAGGGTCTGCTATGGGTCCCTTTCAACTGATGGTACTCAAACCAACTACAACAACTATTCTTTCTTCAATTCTATTAACCGTTGTTTGGTGTATTTTGCAGGTCTATCATTCTGTGAATAAATGTTGACCAAGGTTATGTCTTCTTGATCTATTTTATCTTTAATCACTATATAGTGCCCTTCCTTATCCTTTATTGTAGTTTTTATCCTGAAGCCGTTTTTTTATCAGAGATTAGTATTGCCATTCCTGTTTTATATGGATGCCATTTACTTAGGGTATTTTTCCTTAGTCTTTGCTTTTGAGTCTTTCTCTTCATTTCTTAGTTATGTCTTTTGTAGACAACATATTGACAGACTTCTTATTTTTATCCATTCTGCCACTATTTTCCCCTAATTGACACATTTAGATCCTTCATATCAAGTGTGATAATTATAAAACAGTCCAAGTTTTATCATTATCAGTTTGTACTGTTTCTTTTTTCTGTTGTTTCTGGTTACTATGATTCATTTACTTTCCTTTGTGTCTCTGTGTAAAGGACTTCCCTTAAAATTTCTTGTAGTTTTGGTCCTGTTTTCACAAATTCCTTATGTTCCTTCTTTTCTAGGAATGACCTAATTTCTCCTTCACATTTGATGGATAGCTTTGCTGGGTACATGATCCTCAGCTGGCAATTGTTTTCTTTCCACTTTCTGTATATATCATCCCATTGTCTTCTTGTTCACATGGTTTCTGCTGTGAAATCAGAACATAATCTAATTGTTTCCCATTTGTAGGAGACTGGTTTTTCTCAAGCTGCTTTTTTTAGTCTTCTATGCTTATCTTTTATTATGGAGAATTTCACTATGATATGTCTGGATGCTTGTGTGTGTGTGTGTGTGTGTGTGTGTGTGTGTGTGTGTGTGTGTAGTCTATTTGGTGTTCTCTGAGCTTTTTGAATGTGGACTCTTTTGTTCTTCATACCTGTGAAGTTCTCTTCTAGCACCTCTTTCACAATTTTTTAAATGAGTTCCCTGTCCCTCTAATGTTCTGGAATTCCAGTCTTATTTATGTTGTTCTTTTTGACAGAATTCCATATTCTTCTAATGTTTTCTTCATTTTCTTCATGCGTCATCTCCGATGTTTCTTCTAACATGTTTCCACTGAGCCTCATGTTTTCTAGTTCACTGATTCTCTCTGCTCCATCTCTTCTGTTTTAGGTTTTGTCCCTCCAGTGTTTTGGACACCTCTGCAATTTTGGTTGTTATATTCTTTATTTCATTTTCACTCATTTCTGTTATTTCCAGTTCTGTGGTCCTGTACCCTCTCTGTCTTATGAATATATTTTTTTAGATCTGTACCTCTTTATATCTATAGTTTCAATTCCTTCTTCTATCTTTTGCATTTTATTCCCTAGTGGTTTAAGTTGCTTCTCATTAGCAAATTTCTTCTGGTTCCCTGTTTCTGGACTATTTGCTTTTTTAATTGCTTCCATTATTTCCTCTATCATTTGCACCTTCATCTGTAGCTGTTCATATAACTCTGAATCAAGATATTTCTTCTGGTATCTGTGTCTGTGGTTTTCATTGAGTCTGGAATACGCTCTGCATCTTTATAAGAAGGGAAATTTAATATTTGAGGCTGACTGCTGCTTTTTTGACACTATATGAATCTTACCTTCATAGACCTTAAGCTGCTGTAAATGTGTAATATCCCAGGGGAAGACAATGTTCTGTAAAGGACCTGTATATTGATTGCTGATATTCTGTGACCCAAAGGTTTCAGGCCCCAGGGCCAAAAGTGGGTAAATATTGTTCCCTGGAAAACTGCTGTGGGTACAATCCTGTTTTTTTGCTTTAAGAAAGTCCAAACCTTCTCTATGTGTTTCAGTCAGGAAGGCTCAGGATTTGAAGTACCTGGATCATAGAGCACAGTGATATACAGTAGTCCTCTGGAAATCGAGGAGGGTACACTCCTATATTTTACATTTTAAAATTTTAAGAATGTTGGACTATACGGTCTCAAACAAAATAAATACAGTAAATTTTGCTTTTAATTGTAGAATTAAAGAAGAAGAAAGACAGAAAGAAAGGAAGGAAGGAAGGAAGGAAGAAAGGAAAAGAAAGAAGAAAATGTACATATAATTGTTAGACTATATTTTATAAAGTTGGAAAATAAACTCATTAATAATTAACTTTTCAGGAAGTTGTGGGGGTTATAAATAGCATAGGAAAGAAGAGCTACTGGTAAATTTGGACTAGAGAGATGCAGCCTTTGAGTTAGCACTACAGCCCCCAATAGACCATCCATCACAGGCTAAAAGAATAGTCTTCATTGAAGAAAAGGTCAAACATACTTAAATTAGAATTTCTTTAATTTTCAAGACTTTTTCTATATTTCCCAAATCTATAATACACAGTAGAATATTCATTCTTAGAGAATTTATATGTTGATAAATTGCTGTTGAGAATAAAAGTACATAGCTCTTGTTCTTTTTCTACTTTACTATTGTTAATCATGTGCCATCCAGTAGGAACTAACCAATGGCTGACCCTCCAGTTGACATTCAAAGGCTGTACACCAAAAAGAAGACGACTTTCTCTTTTTTTCCCAGGGAGTAGCTGGTATATTTCAACCTCATGCTTATATAGGTTGGCAGATCAACTACTAACACAGTAGGGCATCAGAGCTCCCTTTTCATATTTAAGTTGGCTAACAATTTTTTTATTAGCAAAGCTGTGTTGCCTTCTCCTTCAACTCATTTCGCCTCCTACACTTTCTTTTTAGTCCCACACCAGGCTCAGCCTCCTGGTCTTGTTCCCCAAAGAATTTAAGATCTGCCTTGATCTGATGGAGGAAAACCACCTGGTCCACTTAATGTAAGAGATCTATATTTGTTCCCATTACAGAGAAAAGTTATTTCACAGAGTGTGGAAATTATAGAACAATATGGTTATTTTCACATGCAAGCAAGATTCTGCTGAAAATTATCCAAAAGCGACTAGAACAGTATATCAATAGAGAACTGCCAAAAGTGCAAGCTGGGTTTAGAAAAGGTGGTGGTACTAGGGATATTGTAGCAAATGTTAGATGAATATTGGCTGAAAGCAGGGAATACCAGAGGAATGTATATTTGTGTTTCATTTACTATGAAAAGGTGTTTGTGTGGATCACAACAAACTGTGGCTGACTCTGAGAAGAATGGGAATCCCAGAACACTTGATGTTACTTAAGCAAAACCTATACTTTGATCAGGAGGCAGTCCTCATGGTTCAAGATTGGAAAGGCTGTATTCTATGGATCTGTTCTATCTTCATACCTTTTCTATTTATATGCAAAACAGATATCCGGAAAGCTGGATTACATGAGGAGAAATGTGACATCAGGATGGAGGAAAACAATCTGTGTTATGCAGATGACACAGCACTGCTTGCTGAAATTAAGGAAGATCTGAAGTGCTTGCTGCAGAAAGTAAAAAACTGGAGCCTTCAATATGGATTGAAGCTCAAAATCAAGAAAACAAAAATTCTTACCTTGGGCTGATTGGCAGCATCATGATAGATGGTGAAGAGATTGAGATTGTTAACAACTTTAGTTTCCTTGGCTCCATAATCAACACTCTTGGTACCAGCAGCCAAGATATTCAAAGATGAACTGCATTGGGAAAGTCTGCTGTCAGAGACCTCTCCAAAGTACTGAAGAGTAATGATGCCAGTCTAGAGACTAAGGTGCACATGATCCAGGCCATAGTCTTTACAATTACTGGCTATGCATCAAGAGACCTGGACAATAGCTAGGGAATGATAGAAGGAGAATTGATGACTTTAGCTGTGGTGATGGAGAAGAGTATTGCAAACACCATGGACTGGAGAACAAACAGGTTCATCACAGAGATGGTGAAACCAGGCTATTCCTTGAAGGCAAGGATTCTGAAGTTTTATCTGACATACTTTGTACATGTTGTAAGGAGTGACCACTACTTGGAGAGGGAATTATGCTTGGGAGTTTGGAGCAACAGCGCAAGAGAGGAAGACCCTAGATGAGATTGATTGACTCAGTGACTGGGTTGGGGGTTAGGTGTTTCAGAAACTATAAGACTGGCACATGATAGGGTAGGGTTTAAGGCTGTACATAGTGTTGTTATGAGTCACAGGTGACTGGATAGCACATAACAACAACAACAAAAAACAGATTTTAAGGGGTTTTTTTTACATATTAGTGCTTTTAATTGAAAGAATATATATCTTAAAGCCCTTGACCCCAAATTTAACATCAGTCATTAGTTCTTTGTGAGGAGATACACACAGAAACATACATGTATGTGAATTTTAGTGTGAAAAGACAAAAAATAAAAAACAAAACTCAAGCCACTATAATTTACATATATAAGATAAAGGCAAATTATGATCATTTTTTTGATCTTTCATAACTGTTATTTTGAAAGAGAAAAGGAAAAAAATACTTCTTTGGTTCTAAAAATATTATCTCTACATAAAATTGGACTTAATTAAAATTATTATCATTAAATGAATTCTATAATTGTGCATAATTTTATCACTCTATGCAAATAGCTTTGTAAATGTGGAAACAGATGGTAATATTGTTCAGTGGAATGAATTGACATCAACATATACATCCAAATTTATTTGACAATTATAAATTCAATTGTGTTGTTGTTGTTATGTGCCATCGAGTTGCCTGTGACTCATAGCGACCCTATGTAAAACAGCCCTAAACTCCGCTCTG
>NW_006399878.1:6936993-6950017 GCF_000299155.1 Elephantulus edwardii | reverse complement strand
GGATAGACTCAAAGTCATATTTTGGGTGCCTTGGATTTGGTTTAATTTTCCTCAGCTTCAGCTTGAATTTGCATATGAGTAGTTGGTGGTCTGTTCCACAGTCAGCTCCTGGCCTAGTTTTAAAGGTTTCATACCAAGAGTCAAATTTTTTAAAAACCTAATTGAATTTAATTTTGTATTTTGTAATTTTGTATATATGTACAAAATACAAAATTAAATTCAATTAGCTTTTTAAATTTGACTCTTGGTATGAAACCTTTTTGATAAAGGAAATTGGAGCAAATACCATAAATTTGTGCAAAAGGTTATGCTAATGTACATTATCTAGATCTATTTTTCATGGAGACTATGATAAACATATTAAAATTACTCAATTTTACTATTGTTGGTGTTGTTGTTCTCTACTTTCAAATCACCTGCAACTTGTAGCAATGCTATGTACAACAGCTCTGAAGCCTGCCCTCTACTGAGCCAGTCTCACTTTGACAAACCTACCCCCATTAGCCCACTTACAGTATCAATCCATTTAATCCTGGTTCTTCCTTTCCTGTGCTGTCCCTCCACCCTTGCAAACATGATATCCTTCTCCTGATCATATGCCCAAAGTATGTGAGATGAGCTTCAAAATCCTACCCTCGATGGAGAAACTTGGTTTCACCTTCTCCAAAACAGATCTATTTGTTTTCTTGGAAAGTCCATAGTATTTTCAAGACTATTCTCTAGCACGAATCAAAAGCATTGATTCTTCTTCTGTCATCCATAGTCATTGTCCAGCTTTTTGATGAATAGTAACAAAGGCCATGGCTTAGATCAGGCACACCTTAGTTTCCAGACTGATTCTCGGTTGCTTCTCAGTAGTTTAGAGAGGTTCCTTACTGCAGATTTGCCCAGTGCAATTCATCTTTTGATTTCCTCACTGCTGGTTTTAAGAATGTTGATTGTGAAGCCAAGCAAACTGAAATTATTTGCAACCTCAATCTCTTCTTTGTCTAACATGGGGCTGCCAATTGACTCAATTGTAAGAATCTTCATCTTCTAGATGTTGAGCTTCAATCCATATTGAAGACTACAGCCCTTGACCTTCTGCAGCAAGTGCTTCAGGTCCTCCTCCTTTTCAGCAAACAAGGTTGTGTCATCTGCATAACTGAGGTTGTTGATGATTCTTTCCTCCAATCCTCATGCCACATTTCTCCTTATAAAGTCTAACCTCACTAATATTTAAAAATAAAGTTGATCCTGACACATATTTTCTATTTAATGCACTTAAGTAATCCTCAAAATGGAATTTAAGAAATCATTAATATAAATTTTAAGGAGGTACACAATCTTAATTTTTATGTTCAACTTGGTTGATTAGTTAAGTGTGACGAGTCTAGTTGATAACCAATCTGAATCCCCTGCAACTCGAAGACTATAAGGGAAAGGGAAAGTTATTCTCTTAAAAAAAAAGATTTACATCTAGAAAAGTCCAACAAAAGTTTGTCATGAGCTTCAGGTTGATTTACTGTAAGTGGTTTTATGGTTACTTACATTAAATTCTTTTTTAAATTATCGTTATTAATTTTAATAGACATTTACAGAGGTTTTGGATTTCCATTCATTCATTGCCGCACTTTTCTCCCTGCCCACCCCTCCCCACCAGCTCGCTTCCCCCTCCGAAGAGAAAAAAAAAATTCCTTCATTAGTATACAATTCCCACATCCTTACATTAAATTCTTAAGTTTTCCTATGTACATGGTGTTCAGATACATTTTTATGAAGTGAGTTTAAGATCAGTATTTTTTAGAGTAATATTTTCGTTATTTTTAATAGTAAATTTTATGTATTGTGTATTCAATGTGATATGTTGTGGTTCTACATCAGTAGATTGTGAATTTCTTTTATGTGGATGCTGTGTTGTGAAATATACATAAAACAAAACCAACAAGTGATGGCTTTTTATTTTGATCCTATCGGATGTCTTTCTGATGAAGCATGTGTTCATTCAAGTGATTATATAAAATGGTAAAATATACAGAGTGGTAAGTGAGAGTCTATGAGTCTAAACTTTATCCAAATACTATAAATACTGAATCTTATAGCTTCCAAAAGAAATAAATAATAACTCCAGAGTCATGGCACATGGTTTATTGAAAATTATTGCTTGTTTAAACATGCTGCTCAGAAGAAGAAAAATTTCACTTTAAGTCACATTGTGTGGAATCATTAGGACATCTTGGGGAATATTGTATATATGAATTTTTAGTTTTCTGCCCTTTTTAATATTTTTACTAAAATAAAACCCCCAAAATCTTAACTCAATACTGTTTTGTTGGAAGTGACTCATTTTTGGGAGGGAGCGGGGGTGCATGTGTGTGTTGGAGAAAGAGTTCATCCAGAAACACCTTGATAGAAAGAGCTAGCTGGATAAAACATCTAGAAAAATCAGACAATGAAACACCCATGGAGCTGATTTACTCTGACTTAGATGAGGTTACTGAGATGCAGAATCAACTGCAAGTCAACTGGGTATGAATGGAAAATTTCTACTTTTAAAAATCTGTTATTAATATATAAGATTTTGAAAGCTTCTGAGGAATGGGTTGAATGTTGGACTGCTAACTGAAAAGATGGCATTTAAACTCACTAGCTGCTCCAGAGAAGAAAGCTGAGGCAGTTGTCCCATTAGGAGTTATAGCCCCAGGAACCCAAGGCAGTGCAGCCCTGAGTTGGAATCAATCAGATGGCAATGGGATTATAACCATACACATTTTAGAATAAACCATGGGTACATTCAGAAGAAGTTTATATTACAAATAATGCAAAGATGATTTTGTGTGATCAGACACTTGGTGATGGTACAGTTTGTTGACTTATTCTTGTCCCTTTCTACAAATGAATAGCCGTTTTTAAAATTGAGTTTGGTTCAAGTGTATAGAGAAGAGTCACAATCCCATTATTAGGAAAACACAAGTCAGAGATGACATGCACCAAGAGGGTTTTCCTGTAAGTATCAAGAGTCTTTCCCAATCTACCCTGAAGCGATGCCGATTTTAACTCTACTATTTAGGGACAGGTCTTTGGAGAGGGACACCATGCTAGGGAGGGTGGAGTGACTACCTCTGTGAGGTGGATTGATTCACTGACTGGGGTAATCGTGATGGACGTGTCGGAGGCAGTTCGATTGGCACAGGATAAAGCAGAGTATAGGGTTGTTGTATTTAGGGTCGCTATGAATCGCAGGCTCTATGGCACATAACAACAACAATAACAGTGGTCTGCTGATAAGAAGCCATGGGACAATCCCTAAGGTACACAAATCAAATCCATCAGCTGCACCATGGGGGAAAAATCAGTCACATGGTGTTTGAGAAGCAAATAATTTGTTTAAATTAAAGTGAAGATAAACAAAAAAATATTTTTTAAAAAATGAAGTTATTTCATAGGTATTTTTTTTTCAGGGGAGATGCAGGGGTCTTTTTTTTGTTTTTTACAGTATCAGTTTAACCTAACCTCCAAAAGATTTTTGCCATCAAATTGATTCCAACAACTAGACACTTTTGATAACATAATAGAACTATTCACAGAGTTATGGGATTGCAAGGATATAAACTTTCTGGGAGCAGAGGGCAGACTACCACATCTTTCTTCCCTGGAGCAGCTGTTGAGTAGAAAAATGACTCACCTTTTAGTTATCAATCAAACACTTAACCATACCACCGTGGTTTTGTCTCATACTTCAGTTCACATATTCATTAAAAAACTATTTTTATCACTTCCTAAACAACATGCCTGTGGAAACATTATGAACTTCAAGGAATGACAATAGTTACGAAAAGGCTTCAGGCCTTTAGTTCATAGGGTTTCTATGACTCGTGTTCAACTGGACAGCAATTAACAACAATCTTACAGAGAATAAAGTTGGATTTTTTGTTTGGTTGGTTCCCCCCAACCCCCGCCCCCAACACACTGCAGTACAGATTGTCTGTGTATTTTGACTTTTGTATTTATTGCTCATAGTTCAAGTTTGACACCATGACACCTAATAACAATGATATCAGTAGTATCAGTTGCTATTAAGATGAAATTCTGTCATTTGTTTGGCTTGATTTTTTAATAGCCAGTCATACCTAGTTCATCTCTCTCTTTTTTCCTTTGATGACTATGATGGTTATGTGTCCACTGTTGTTTACGTATCATAAAGTTTGATCTGTAATCACATTCAATATGTTGAATGTTTAAATTACTTTATTTCATTTAAGGTAGATTACCTTCCATAATGTAATTAGGGCTTATCTAATTTGTTGAAAGCTTTAAAAACAAAAATTAAAGTTTTTCTTGAAGATAGAAATTCTGCTTCACGATTTTAAACAGACATCTTGTTGAAATTTCTAGTCCACTATCTGGACAGCACTGCCAGAATTTCTAGCCTGCTGACTGTCCTAGAGATTTTGGATCTTCTAGTCCCAACAAATGTTTGAGTCAATTATTGAGATAAATCAATCATACTATGTGCCTCCCGACCTATTGATCTAGCAATCTACCTGTTGTTGTTCTTGTACCATCCAGTCAGAACTGACCCATAGCTGACCCCCTGGCAGGTTTTAAAAGGCCCTTAATCGCATAGGAGGATATTGCCTACCCTTCTTCCATGGTGCAGCTGGTGCATTCATACTGTATACCATCATTTAAAGGCAAGAATGAGCAATAATTCTAAGAAAATATTAGTCATATTTTTATAAGATGCAAGTATCTTGCCTGTTTTTTAAACTGCATTGCCAGCATTTATAAAATATAAACAGTTCTCTTTATTATTTCTTTAAAAAGCCAAACAAGTCATGATTCTGTGTTAACTGTAGTGTAGTCCCTTAACTGTAAAGCAAATTGGCCCACCCCTAACTGAACAGTATTGATTAGTCAATATGAAATATCCAATTATAGTGCAATGTATAAGGTAATTATTATTAATACAATAAACCCAGGGCCATAGAATGAATTCAGACCCATACCAGCCCCTCCATCAGGTTTCCAAAGCCATGGAGAAAGGCCTCCTCTTTCTCCAGTAGAATATCTGGTTGATTTGAATCAAAGATTTTCTGTTTCAGCCGTCTGTAACATAACATTAATCCACTATGCTACTGGGGCTCTTTCCAAGGTGCATATTATGTGGCTTATTATTACAGAACCACATAATCATTTGAAGTCCTTTAGAAAAGGTCAAGGAGTATCATCTTTCTAGTGCACTTACACAACACACATACACATGCACTCAGAAACACTAGTAAAAGTAGTGGTTGCAAATCCAGGATTATATATGCCAAAAAAGAGAGTGCATTGTCATGTGTTGTGGATGCCCTTTTACGTGCTTACCATATTAACAGTGAGCTTCCTTGGCAGCAGAGTCTGAATCAATGATTCAATGGTGTCTGAAGTGCAGTTAATTAGGCTTTTTAATCTGTGGGTACCTTTTGTCCACAGATGAGCTTAAACAATCTGCTGACCTTCCCTGCTCTATCATTTTTCTTTCATCAATACTTTTGTTGTTGGTAAATCTCTCCTCAATACAACATTTCCAAATAGACTGACAATCTTTTGCTGAACAGTATGAAAACTGGGATTCTTTGAAATATTACAGAAAATATGTGGGCCATCGATGAAAACGACTAAAGTCACAAGGCAATATGATAAGAGTAGAATATATTTTGCAAGTATCACCAAAGTGGAGCAAGAGTATAAAAAGAAGACTCATTAAAAGGAATTCTTAGAACCTCACATATGGTAGGAGTAGCTGCTCAATTAGAACCTGAAAGATGGTCCTCAGCACATGTGATTAGAGAGCCTGAAATCACTTCTGAGCCACAAGAAAGTAATTCAATCTATTCCAGAATAGATCTGAGTTTCTCAGTATGTTCCCAACCTTTACAGTAGAATACTTAAAACATAATTCTTTTTTTTGTCTGTTTCCTTTTCCAATTCATTAATCTACAAATTTTCAAAGTTATATAATAAGTATTCAATAATACAGGGCAGGAAGAAGGACAAGGAAAAGGGGAGGGAATGAATAAGTTTTATCCTTGCTCCTCAGTTGTACTTTAATTCTCAAGGTTACCTCTATTTTTGATCCCTTTGGTAGACCCTTTGTCAAAGGCAATATGTTGTTTCATGTCCTGACTTCTGCTTCCATCGGTGCTTTTTTGTGGTTTCAAGTAAAATCTAACACTTGACAACATCAATATTTTCTGTTTCTCATGATGATGCTATTAGTCTAGTTTGGGCGGAGGAGGGTACGAAGGGGTTATTTTCTTAATGTTGAGATGTGATCACCATGGAACGGTTTACTTATGGGAAGATCAACTATTACAGAGAAAGTTCCTCAAGCAATATTTTAGTGTTTTTAACATCTTCACTGAATTTAAAAAAAAAGATAACCCAATCACTACTAATTTAGAGAATGTGAGGGCAATTGAATTTTATGTTAAAAGACAATGGTTAAATACTATGTTTAAACACAATAGAGGATCTACACAACAAATGGTGTTTGTGCTTCCTTATGTATCCCATATAAAGAAATTCATCAGAGATTAACTGTGGAGAACAAGAGAACTTGAATATTTCTGCCACATATTGTGAGCACAGTTTGCTCTTTTCCATTCCAGAAAAAAAAAAAAAGAAAATCCATATAAAATGTCACTGGCAATAGGGGATTAGCCATGTGCAAGTAGAAAGTAGGTCCCCTCAGGCCATGCTCCAGGCAGAACTGAGAGACAGGAGGAACAATAAGAGCAAGTGGGGATATTCTTGGATGGAAAGTCTGATATCTGCATTTTATTCTACTTCTACACCAAAGACAATGGAAATTCCTATAAGTACCTTCGCTGTATCTGAGGTTGGTTATCTCTTGAATGAATACCTATTCTTTTAATTGGAACAAACAAATGAACAAACAAACAAACAAAAAACCAATAAACTCAACCCATTATGATCTTCTGTCATCTTTGGATTCCATCATAGTCACTTTCTCTTACATGTTTGGAAACTCATCTCATGTTCTAATCTAACAGAAATTAGGGAAAAAAATTAGGCAAGTAGAATCACACCAAAAAATAAACTCACTAAAATTGTGTCCATTCTGTCTCATGGTAATGACTTTTCTTACACAGTACAACTACTCTTTAGTGATATTATGTGCCATTGAGTCAAACATGATTCATAGCAACCCTATAAACAATAGATCTAAAGCCTGTCCTATCCTGTATCAACCTCACAATCTTTGACACACTCAAGATTAGTGCTGCAGTTATAGTGTCAATTCAAATGGTTGAGGGTCTTCCTCCTCTTTGCTGTCCCTCCACCTTTCCAAGCATGATGTCTGAATATCTCATGAACTGTCAAGAGAAGAAACGAATTTGTCTTGGAAAGAGTGAAGCCTGATTGCTTCTTGGAAGTAAGGATGATGAAGCTTCCTTTCACATACTTTGGTTATGTTGCTGTTGTTGTTGTTGTTGTTGTTGTTGTTATGTGCCATCGAGTTGTTTGTGACTCATAGCGACACTATGTGACCTCTAAACGCTATTCTATCCTGTGCCAACCTCACTGTCTCAATCACACTCATTCCCACCACAGGAGTCACAGAATTGATCCATCTCATCGAAGGTCTTTCTCTCCTGTGTCGCCCCTCCACTCTCCCAAACATGATGTTCCTCTCCAAGGACCACTCCCTCTTTGCAACATGCCTAAAGTATGTCAGATGAAGCTTCAGAATCCTAGACTCCAGGGAACATGCTGGCTTCAACCTCTCTAGGACAAACCTGTTGGTTCTCCTAGCGGTCCACAGTATATTCAACTCTCCTCTCTTCTCCAGCACCACAGATCAAAGGCATCAATTCTCTTTCTATCATCCCTATTCACTGTCCAACTCTCTGATGCATAGCATGTAATTGCAAAGACTATAGTCCACATCAGCGCACCTTAGTCTCCAGCCTGAAGTCGTTGCTCTTCAGTACCCTTGAGAGGTCCCTCACAGATGACTTTCCCAATGCAATTCATCTCTTGATTTCCTAGCTGCTGTTACTAAGAGTGTTGAATGCAGAGCCAAGTAAACTAAAACTGTTAACTATCTCAATCTCTTCACCATCCTTACTGATGCTGCCAATTGTCCCAGTGGTGAGAATCTTTGTTATCTTGACATTGACCTTCAATCCATATAGGAGGCTGCAATTCTTGACCTTCTGCAGCAAGCGCTTTAGGTCCTCCTCAGTTTCAGCAAGCAGGGTCGTGTCATCTGCATAACGCAGGTTGTTGATGACTCTCCCACCCATCCTGATGCCACATTCCTCTTCGTACAGCCCAGTGTCTCAAATGATCTGTTCTTCATACAGATTGAAAAGGTATGGAGTCAGACTACATCCCTGACGGACTGCCTGCACATCTGGCAGTGACATATTGTTCTAAACGGTTTTGGATAGTTTTCAGCAGAATCTTGCTTGCGTGTGATATTAATGATTTCCACATTCTGTTGGGTTACCTTTCTTTGGAATGGGAACAAATATCAATCTTTTCTGGTCAGTTGGCCAGCTGGCTGTCCTCCAGATTTCTTGGCACAAACTTAGTGAGCACATACATCCAGGGCAGTGTCTGTTGAAACATGTCAATTGGTATGCCGTCAACTCCGGGAGCCTTGTTTTTGCTCATCCTTCAGAGCAATTTGAACTTCCTCCTTTATCACCATAGAAACTTGCTCATAAATCCTAATGGCTTGAGACTTAGGCCATCACATCAGGGGCTCGTCAATGGGAGATGGCTATTGAGCTTTAGGCGAAAGTGGGAAATGATGGTGGTGGAGTAAGGAAAGGATGGATTGAAAAAAAACCCAAAAAGCAAAAAAAACAACATGTAGTGGGGGTGGGCATCAACATTGAATCTATTGGTCATTTTTATAACTGGGCAAATGTCTTTCATCTGCTATTTTCTGTGGAATGCTTGTCTGTCAGATACTATATTTAAAAATTGAGACAGACTAGGAAGAAGGATTGGCCATCCACTTCCGAAACAACAGGCCTTCGAAGGCTATTCCATAGGGTTACTTCACTGTAATCTATAAGAACGCTGATTGGCAGGCCTTTTCTCTCTTAGTTTCAGTCATTAGATTGTTGTAAGTAAACTCTAAATCACACATTTTATTTTCAAGGAAAGGAAATATTTTAAGTCCAGTTCCATCTCCTCATCACTGATAAACTCAGATACATTTCTATAGTCACATTATTATTGATTACCTTTTAACCAGTTTTCAAACTCTTTTATCAAACAATATTGTCCCTTCTGCTCTTTGGGACCTCTATTGAATAGTAAGGAGCTGTACTGCCACCAAGGCACAGGTTTGAATCCACCACCTGTTATTTGGGAGAAAGAAGGGCATCTCCTCTCTTTGATGATTTACAACCTCTGAAATCCATTAGAAGATCACCTGAGTTGGTTCTTACTTTGCAATACTTAACAACATAAATTTTTTTAAGAATATCAAGAGATCTTTCTTCCTAATCTAATTATAATCTGTGCTATATTCTCAACACATTTATTGAATTATTGCATTAATGCTCATAATCTTTGAAAATAAAAGTAGATTAGCAATTTAATAACAATTCCAAACACCAAGACCTAATTAATGAGGTTAACCTGTGGTCATCAAAACTATTCTGCGGCAGAGTTACCATGTAGGAGAGAGTCAAACTAGAGTATAGGATTTCCAAGAATTTCATTTTTATAGAAGTAGATTGCCATGCATTGTTTTTTTCTATGTTGTTAATGGTAAGTTCAAACCACTAATATTTTCATGAGTCATGAAGTTCTCAGCCACTAAAGTTCTGGTTTGCCTAGTGGTAAGAAGCTGCACTGCAATCGCAAAGGACTGAGGTTTGAATCTACTAGCTGCTCCGTGAAAGAAGGATGGTCTATCGCCTCTCACCCTCTCTGCTTTCGACCAAGATTCATCTAATGTTGGCTACGATTTCCCTAGTGCCTCTTCTAAACCCAGACTGCACATATGGCAGTTTTCTATCTCGCTGTTTCAAACACATTCATTTCCACCACTCCACTCACAGAATCGATCCATCTCATCGAGGGTCTTCCTCTCCTGAGCCGTCGCTCCACTCTCCCAAACATGATGTCCCTCTCCAAGGACCAGACCCTCCTTGCAACATAGAATGGCATTCAGGGCTCTTGTACATAGGGTTGCTATGAGTCGCAAATGACTCGATGGCACATAACAACAACAACAACAACAACAACATATCGTTTCAGTCTTTTTAAAATAATATTCAGCAGGATTTTGCTTGTGTGTGATTAAATGTCTTGTTAATTGTTGCTGTGGTTTTGGCCTGTTGAGTCAGAACTGACTCATCGCTGACCTTCCAGGGAGTTTTTAGAGGTATTAAATCACATGAGCGATTGCCCATCCTTCTCCTATGATGCTTCTGGTGGATTAGAACCAAGTGTCTTCAGGTTGGCAGCACAGCTCCTTATCATTATGTAAATTTGACATTTTGATTGGAACATGCAAATAAATAAGATGTACAGATTATAGCAATGAGTGAGTTGATCAATTTTGCCATTCCATCAGGCATATATTGAACATAAGCAAGAGTATCACCACCATGAAGAAAAAAAAGAGGCAAAGATCATAACACAGCCTTTTGTAGCAGAGATTTCTTTGTTAGGTGGACAAACAGACCAGAACAGCAGTATCAACAGCACCAGCAGAAGCAGTAGCAGTAGAAGTGATAGAAAACTAGAGACTGATTGAGACAGAGAACTAAAATTCTATGAAGTCAGAGTTACATAGGCATTCTTGTGGAGTAGGGGTAGGTAAGATACTCCATAATTGGCAGAAATAAAAAAATATTATAATGTTGGCCCACAGGTGCCAGGCAGGTCCCCACTATGCTGAAGGTTATAAAGATGGCTGCTTGGAACTACTCCTAAGAAGAAGCTATTTTGGCTGAAAAATTGCATTCTGAGTGCTTCTGACTTAAATTGTAAGCTGTTTCTAGTGTAGCAAGAACCATAGGAGGGTTGGTTGGTATTTGAGATGATGGAAGCAAGTTTGAGGAGCATGGGAGTATTTCCAACCTAGAAATTACTTTGAGTGGTTGACATTATTGATAGGAGCTCTTTGTCTTTGCATAATTAGTGGAGGTCAGGCACTGAGGCTTTCATGTCAGCCATAGTTTTTACAGTCATTTGAAACCAAGATTTCTTTTTTTTTTACTTTATTACTTTTGTGTGAGTGTACTGTCAAATCAGATCTGGCTGGTACAGGAGGAAATTGTCCCTCCTTCCCCGGCAAAGCATCTGGTGGATTCGAACTGTGCACCTCTGGGATTGTAGTTGCAGCTCATTGCCACTAGGCCACCAGAGCTCCCCAAAACCAAGATTTCTCAGCATACAAAATTGTTTATTTCTTCTCATAGGTTTAAAAACGATAGACAAAATTTCTC
Source organism: Elephantulus edwardii (assembly GCF_000299155.1). NCBI lineage: Eukaryota > Metazoa > Chordata > Mammalia > Macroscelidea > Macroscelididae > Elephantulus > Elephantulus edwardii. The sequence goes on along the minus strand of NW_006399878.1, from coordinate 6,938,546 downwards.
ACCATTAAAAAGTAGAAAAAATACCCTTCCTAGTCCTTTGTATTACTCACTGGAAGCTTAATATTTCTGTGGAGATGATGTTGCTTTACTGGTTCCCTGAAAAATAGACTCAGAAATGTATATTTTCATGCTAAGATTTCATGTGGGTAAACATTCAGGATCAATACCTGTGGATAATGGGATACAGGAAACCACATTGACAGAAGAAAAAAAATTGAACTCAGAGTACCAATCCCATGGGTAATCTGGAAATAGCCCCAATGAACTGTCTTGAATTGAATCAAGAAGGTGATATTACAGTATTTACTGTCTGTGAATTACCTGATAGGTAAAACAGTTTCCTTTAGTCTAGAGAAATTCCCAGAAGGGACTAAACTTCTAGCATTACTAAACATGGAAAATTAAAATGTCAATCCTCCTCTAAGAATGATTTCTAGGATATGATAGGCTAAGCAAGTGATAAAAATAAAGGGGAAAGGAAAAATCCCAAAACCCTTCTTGAGGAAGAAATAGTTATGGAATCATTTGGTAAGTAATTAAAAAGACTTACACTGAAGATACTACAAAACATGAAGGAAGACACAGAATAAACAGAACTTCGTACAACATAGACAAAACTAATGAAAACACAGACAAAACGCTAAAGTAATTCAGGAAAATAATACAAGAACAAAATAGAGAAGTAAATAAAAACTATATTAAAACAGCTACTGGGAATACAGAAGATTATCAGTAAAATATAAATAGATAATGCAGTGGGGGGCATAGAAATAAAATTGAAAAAATAATTGTGAAATTAGTTGCTAATTTGCTAAAAATGCAGAATAAAAAGAGTAAAGAAAATCCGTAAGTGTACATAGTAGTATTAAGAAGAAGAGTACCTTGGATGATAGGAATCACAGAACTGAAGGAAACACAGAGACACTGAGAGAAAGAGAGAATTCTAAAAAATTTTCTGGCAGAACTATTTCCAAAAATCATGAAAGATGGAATCCTATCTAAAAATTCAACAAACTTGTTACAGGATAACAAAACATACCACAACACTTTCTAAAATAAAAATTAAGAGGAAAAAACATGTACTACACCACTACACCACCAGAGTTCCTTTTTAGTTGCCTATATACGTTAATTTCATGTTCTTACCCAAACAAGTTCATCCTAGAGAGAGTAAAACCAGGTTGCTCCTTGGAAGCAAGGATTCTAAAGCTTCCTCTGTTCGTCTGACATACTTTGGACATGTTACATGTAGGGACCAGTCCTTGGAGAGGATCACCATGTTTGGGAGAGTGAAGGGACAGCTCAGCAGAGGAAGACTCTTGATGAGATGGATTGATTCAATGACTGGGTTGATAGGGAATGGAGTGTTAGAGACAATAAGACTCACACAAGATAGAGCAGGGTATAGGGCTGTTGTATAGGTCGCTATGAGTAGCAAGTGATTCAATGGCATATAACAAGAACAACACCCATAATTTACCATTTACGTTATTAGCAAGTCCCCTTGGTGAGGCACAAACATCTCACATTTGAGATATGTTGTTGTTGTTGTT
>NW_006399878.1:6934131-6935590 GCF_000299155.1 Elephantulus edwardii | reverse complement strand
TCCAGGGCAGCATCTGTTGGGTGAAATATGTCAATTGGTATACCTAGTTATATAGTGAAAGCCTAAGTGAATCGCTAGAGAATCTATATTGAATAATCCACTATAGTACAGCCTTGATGTTGCTTCCTTGAAAAGATTAACAGCATCAACACAGCACTGGGTAAATTGATAAAGGAAAGGTAAATGCGGTAAATAAGAAATGAAATTATATTACAACAGAACTAATTGAAATAAAAAGGATACTGAAAATATAGTGTTGTTGCTATTATGTGTCCTTGAGTTGCCTGCTATCCATAACGACCCTCAGAAGCCTGCCCAACCCTGAGTCAGTCTCATTGACTCTGGCACACACACACCCATTGCCCTAGTTACATTATCAATCCATCTCATTGGAGTCTTCCTCTCCTGAGCCATCCCTCCACCCTTCTAAGCATGATGTCCTTCTCCAAGGACCAATCCCTCCTGGACACACGCCCAAAGTATGAGAAATGGAATCCTAGCCACCAAAGAGGAATTGGTTTCACCCCCTCTCCAAGATAGACCTATTTGTTTTATTGGCAGTTCATTTTAAAATATTTTATTTCACTTAACTCTACAACTTGGGAGAAATGGAAGTGTTTCTAGTAATAGAAACACACATGTAGACTATCTGAAAAGATCAATAAAAATAGAAATTGAAGAGATAATTAAACAATACTTGCAATAACAAAACAAAAATCTTGGTTTCTCTAGAGAAATCGAAACAGTGAATTAGTGTCACCAATACTATCCAGACAATTTCAGAAAATAGTGTTGTTTTTAAGTGCCTTTGCATGGACTATGACTCTTAATGATCCTATGAACCCTGTCAGCACTGAACCCTGCCAAACAAACCATCTGTGACACATTTTTCTCATTTCCACAGTCACTGTTAATCCAGCTCATCAAAAGTCTTACTCTATTGTTCTTATAATCCACCATTCCAAGCACAATGTTCTTCTCTAAAGACTGATCTGTCCAGAGAACATGTCTTTTAAAAAGTATGAGAGAGAGTTTGAAAATCCATGTCTGCAAGGAACAACCTGGTTTAATCCTCTCTGAGACAATTCTGTTTTTTTTCCTTTACAGTTCATAGTATGTTTAATGCTTTTCTCCAGAACCACACACAAAAGCATCAATTCTTCTTCTGTAATCCTTAGTCATTGTTCTCAGATGCATTGCAAGAAATTGAGAAGACCATGACCTAGATCCGGTGCACCTTAATTTCTAGACTGACACTATGGCTCTTTAACAATCTGGAGAGGACTCCACTAGAAAACTTTCCAAAAGAAACCCATGTTTGATTTTCTGACCACAGGAGCCAAGAGTGTTGATTTTTAATCTGAGCAAGATGAAATTCTTGACAACCTCAATTTTTTCTCCAATCATCATTTGGTAACAATTGGCCCAGGGGTGAGAATCTTTGTCTTCTGGATGCTAA
>NW_006399878.1:6925915-6931606 GCF_000299155.1 Elephantulus edwardii | reverse complement strand
AAAACTAGTAAAAAAAAATTGTAGGTCAAAATCCCTCACCAATAAAGATGAAAAAATTCTCAACAAAATTTAATAGGTGATTCAGCATTAGAGAATTAATCTACACAATCCGTTCCATAAATAAACCTAAAACAAGAACCACACAATCATTTCAATCCACATATAAAAAAATATTTGATAAAGTCCAACAAACATTCCTGATAAAAACTCTCTGAAAAATAGGAAAAGAAGGGAAAATCCTCAATATAATGAAGGTCTTATAGAATAAGCCAACAATCATCAACATGATTCTCAAAAGAGAGATTAAAACATTTCCCTGAAAATAGATGCCCTCTATCACCAATCTTATTCAACATTATTCTGGATGTTCTGGCTATAAATAGGCCATTGTGTGATTTAATCTAGCACAACACACTCTTTACTGGAAACTTCCTATATCCTGTGATACAAATTGGTGAAGAAGAATACATTATCCCTATTTACAGTTGATATGATCTTATGTACAGAAAGTCCCCGAGATTCTGCAAGATGCAGCGTCGATCCAAAGTTGGCACCTCTTTGACAGCGTGAATCCAGCATCAAATCAACAAAAGATTAGAAATCTTTTCTAGTGCAATTAAAATCTTAAAAATCCCATCTATGGCCAGTTATGAGTTGGTTCTGTCTCATGGAAGGCTAAATATTAAACCTACAATATTCAGATGCATTTTCTCCACTAATGGAGAGGACTCTGAAAATATAAAAAAAGAAATATCATTTATAATAACCATGTCAACATAGAATACTTAGGACGAAATCTAATTAGGGATGTAAGAGATCTATACAAAGAAACTTACAAAACACAACTGCAAGAAACTAAGGAAGCTACATAAATGGTAAAAAAAGACCAAATAAACAAACAAACAAACAAAACCCAACCTACCATTCTCATAGACTTCATAATGTGAAAATGCCAGTACTACCCAAAGTGACCTATTTATTCAAAGTCTGACTGAATGTAGATTCATAATCCCCTAATTTTTTTAACTGTATCACTTTTTCTTTTATTATGATTTGAGGGGAAGTTTACAAACTGTTTTTTTATTCAATAATCCATCTGATTTCATCTTATTACATTAATTGCAATTAAATAATCACAATATTGATCAGCGCATTATTATATATGCCTTTCACCAAATTAATATGTATATATTATTTATTAATTAATATTTACTTGTCTTTTACTCTCTTCTCAATTCTGGTAACCAACCAAAAATTATTCTGTGTTTAAACCTTTTTTAACCTTTTATAACAGTGTTCAAGCAAGAGGGACATCCACTTCCTAAACAACTTGCCTCTGGAACTCCATGAACATTGATGAAATGTCGATAGTTGTAGAGGGGCTTCAGGACTATTGTTCATAGGATTGCTATGAATCGTGCTCGACTCAAAGGTAATCAACAACAACAATAGTGTTCATGTAAAATATCTGTCTTTTTGTGAGTAACATATCACTCAGTATAATTTACTCCAGATTCATCAATGTCATGCAGTATTTTTCAAACTCTTTGGTTTTCACTGTTGCATTATACTCTACTATGTGAATGCATTATAGGTTCTTTAGCCAGTTGTTGTCCATCCCATCTGTTAATTATTATAAGTAAGGCTACAATGAACATGGGTGGCATCTGAAAGGGCATGTCACAGCTTTTATTTCTTTAAGGTATATAAATTGTGGTAAGATTGCTGAATGAAATGGTATTTCCATTTTCATCCCTTTAAGGAAGTGCCTAACTGCTTTCTGTAGTGTGTGCATTGTTTTACAGTCCTACTAGGAGTGTAAGAAAGTTCAGATTTCTCCACACTCTCACCAGCATGTGTTGATTCGTGTTCTATTGAACTTTGAGTCAGACGATATCTTACTATTGTTTTGATAATCCCCTAAATTTTTGTCTTTTAAAAGTTAAACTAGCAATTTTTAAAATATTATCTCCCTTGAAAATGTTAAAGACCTCATATGACAGTAAGTATATAAAATAAAAAACACATTTCTATTTCAGAATCAGATAAGATAGAATGTTTTAAAAAGTTATTTAGCAATGCCGAATTGGTCATTTTTTTTAAGTTTCTATAGGTATGATTCTAACTCATGGAGTCCCCACGTGTAGAACTACCCTAAGTGTTCAAGACTGTCTTCCGAGGGCTTCGGTGTGGGTGTGCGGCGCCTTTCACCCAACAATGAAATCCTTAATTGGATGAACCGTCCAGACACTCCTACTGTCATATTTAACTGTTGTTTGTTGTTAAGTGCCGTCGAGTCGCAGGCGACTCATAGCGACCCTATGAAGGAGAGTCCTCGACGCTTGGGTGCCTTTCATCCTCTCTCCAGGTTCATAGGGTTTCCGGAGGCAAGCTATTATGAAAGTGGATGCCACTCCTCCTTCCTACATATTTAACTAGCTTCTATTTTTAAAAAGTTATATCTATTACTATTCTGATTTTCTCCTGAACATATGCCAAAATATTTTTAATTAAATTACCCCTGAAATTAACTTGAATTTACTAGTTTAGAGAAATAATTGTTTGGTTTTTTCCAGTAAATGAATAATATGGAAGAGGTAAATTTTTAAAAAAGAAAAATGGAGATGTAGTGACATGGAGCTGTGTTGTAATCCCAAAGGCACAAGGTTCAAGTCCACTAATTGCTCTGCGAAGGAAGAATGGGCAATCTCCTCCCATGGAGGATCAGCTAGAGATTGTTTCTGACTAGACAGTCCACAGCAACAAGATCATAGGGAATTCAGCTGTATTTTGATAGAATATTTTAAGGGAAGGGATTGAAAGCCAAAAAAGTAACAAAAAGGATATGCATCTAAAGTTCAGCCAAGGTCAAAGTTTAATAAAGGTTCCTTTTATTGGAGTGGAGTGAGAGGTGGAAAAAAGAACAGAAATACAGAAAAAGTGATGGATGGAAAACATATTTTCATTTATTTTCCATTTCTGCCTCAGTCTGTATTTACTCATTCATCACATAATTGTCAATGATCTAATATATGCCAGAAACTGCACTAAATTCCATAAATACATAATTTAAAATTCTGCTTTATCATTTTAAGTATCTCAGTGTCCTACAAGGAATTAAACAAGTAAATGACAACTTTAATGAGAGAATGTTTATTCTTTATAAGTGTCCTTGAGCTTTAATGTGCATTCAAATCACATGGAGATCCTGTGAAAATCCAGAATCTGGTTGAGTAGATTTTCTTAGGCCTTTGAAATATAGACTAATAACTGTCTAGTCCACTGGTCACAGTTGAAGTGCAAAGTTACTGAACTTCTTGGAGCTTTGGTGGCCTAGTAGTGAGGAGTTGCACTGACAACCCAAAGGTATGTAATCTAAATCCACCATCATCTCCGAGGGAGAAGGTATGTAATCCAAATCCGCCATTAGCTTCATGGGGAATCTCCTCTTATAATATTAACTGCCTTGAAAGTCCACTGGAGGGAGAAGGTATGTAATCCAAATCCGCCATTAGCTTCATGGGGAATCTCCTCTTATAATATTAACTGCCTTGAAAGTCCACTGGAGGGTCAGCTATTGGTCAGTTCCAACTCTATGGTATACAACCACAACAAGCTGTGTCTTTAGTTTACCTGTATAACACACATACACACAGAGAGATCTAGTTTTTCATCCACTTTCCCCCATGCAACTTCATTTCACATCACTCATTTCATCTTTCTCGTTAGATGATTTCACTCACACACTTAGATGATCTCACTCACACCCTTGACTTTAGGGAGTTTAAGATTTTATATTTTCATTCTTCTGATTTCCAGATTATTTTACCAAGATGCATACTCATACCAAATACTATATGTGCCAAAGGTATGTCTACAAACAAATTCACAATGCCTTTCCACTTCTGATTGCTTAGAAATTCCTATTATGTGCATGCTGTAAGTGAATAGACCATTACTTATTTACTTGTGAAAGCAGATACTTTTTAAGATACCTATCTTACTCAAACTACTGTCAAGTCCCATCAAACTCCTAATTTTTCCCCAATCCATCCATTCTCTCCACCTTAATACTACCATCTTGGTTCAATATTTCATCATCTCTCTAGTAAACAATAAGAAAGGACTCACCACTGATTAATGATTTTTCACTTTCTTCCATTTAATCTACCATTCTACACACTGTTCAATGGCTTGACTCATAAAGGGAAGGTGAGGTTCTTCATTTACTATTTTCAAGCCGTTTCTCCTATCTTCACTGTCTTGTATCTCCACAGATACCTTCTTATTCCCAGAGTCCCACTTGCTGCTTCACCTTTCCATTAGTTTCCTCCAGTAGACTGGTCTTCCCACAGCTTCATCTACCTTATTTTCTGAGTCTTTCCTATCTCAGATTAATCATCATATTCTGAAATATCTTTTCTGATTTTCTTTTATAGATCAAATTTCTTTGTAACAGGTTCTCATGGTTGATTTACCTTTTCTTTGTAGCACTTCTCATAACTGAAGTTGTCTCCTAGTTTATACAATTATCTGATTAATATCTGTATGCTCCATAAAGAAAGGGACCAAACCCAACCCATTGCCATCATCCATCATTAATTCCAACTCATTAAACAGGATAGACCTTCCCTATAGCGTTTGCAAGGCTGTGATTCTTCTAGAAATAGGTTTCCACTCATTCCTGTCTTCCAGGGGTGACTAGTGGGTTCAAACTTCTGACCTTTCATCTAGCAACTTAATACTTAACAAATGAACCACCAAAGTTCTTTACAGGAAGAAACAATGATTGACTGCTTGCCAGTTACTTCTTTTTGAATAACATTTCAACAAAGTAGAAATTGTGGAAGTGAAAAAGATTTAAAAAAATGCCTCTACTTAGATCTTCATGATCACAGTCAGATAACTACTGTCCAGAGAAGCTTTGTAGTGCCACTTCAATGCAGTCACTTCTATTATAAATATCTCTTTCAATCCTTCAGTTAAACAACGAAGCCACACAAGACAAACACACTGTTCAGAATTTCAAATGCAACTTGAATTTATTGCACTCGATCTGGGTAAGGCTGTAGAATAGACATAAAAATAAATGCACAGTATTGGTGTCTCATCAGATTGGTTAAAATAAATGTGTGATTTTAGTTCAGAAATTAAAATACTATCAATATCCATACTCCATATGGCTCTTAAATTAGATTTATTCAAACAGTTTGTGTTATCTCATCTTGATTCTATTAAACATACAGTATATGGCATAATTTTAGCTTACATTATGATTTTGTGACAGATTGATTAAAGTCACTTAACTAGCTCAGCTGGGAATATTCAGAACCTTGGCATTTTAAGGAATATTACTAGTTTAGGATTTCGAGAGTAGACACTAGGGAAGAGAGATTTATCAGAATATACTTTTAAAAAAGGAAACAAATATAATACATTTAGTTAAAGTTCTAATTAATTATTTAACATATGCCAAATTCTATATTAGGATGAAATGAACATATAATTTTCCACCTCATTCATTGTAGATACCTATCATTTATAAGGTACTATCACAGACTAAACTTCAGAGACACTGATCCCAACATAAGGAACTACCATCAGCAGATGTATTTGAAATCACAGAAGCCATGGAAGCTTCATATATAAGTTATTAGATGGAGGGCTGGTGAAAGGGAGATAGATGTGAAG
>NW_006399878.1:6900569-6922956 GCF_000299155.1 Elephantulus edwardii | reverse complement strand
CTGTTGTACATAGGGTTGCTATGAGTCGCAGGCAACTAGAGGGCACATAACAAGAACAACAACATCACAGACAAAAAAAAATAACAATAATCCTTTGTTATCTAGTCAAATTTGATTCATAGTTATCCTAAAGGTACAACTGAGTTGCCATATAAGGTTTCCAAGGCTTTTATTTTTTAAGGAAGCTGACTACCACCTCTTTTAATTACAAAACAGTTAGTTACTTTGACTTGTTAGTCTTCCAGTCAGCAACTAAGTGCTTAATCACTGTACTTTAGTCAGTGACTCAGTTATCTGCAAGATATGTGTTAGGACAGCTCAGGTATGTAGAAAATGCAGGTAGGATTGAACAAGCACAGAAAAGCAGCTGAGACAGCGAATTGTTAGTAGAGGAAGGAGGGAGGCTAAGTGCGGTTTCCTTGAGGATAGGATTCTTGAAATAGTCTTCTAAGACTAGAATTAAATGACTGCTGAGTTGTAATGGTTGGAATGACAATCTGGTTAGAGGAAACATGATTTTTGATCATATTTGTATCTTATTGGCAATAATTGTAATCTACAATTTGAAGGCTTTTTTTCTAACTTTCTGTACAGATTCTTATGCAGATAACTTTTCACTTTGGCTTGATCGGTTTGGTTTGGTTTGGTTTGGTTGTTTTCCTCATAAATAACATTTCAGTGTTCAGATAAAAACACTATATTTTTAACCAAGATATCTGGTGACCTTCTGATAGAAGCTGCATTGCAATCCCAAAGTCACATGGCACAAATGCACCTGCTGCTCCCTAGAAGAAGGATTACTAATCTCCAGTGCAATTTACTGTCTCTGAAAACCTGCTGGAGGATCAACTAGAAGTCAATTCTAACTTGATGGCACACAATAAAAACAAATTATGTGCGGAAGAACATTTTCTTTAAACAACATGATAAGAAATCTTCAACATTCTGAGAGCATTTAAATCATTGTGCTACCAATACTATTGAAAAATATGTTGGATGGAGGAAGGTGTAAAGCTTCTAAAGGCCACTTAGCTGGTTAACACAACTAAACTTTCTCACATCCAGTAAAAAAAGATTGCTTGTCATTTAAGAGAAAGTAGTAAATGGAATTGGTAGTTTAAAATCCAATACATTTTCCTTACAATTTCTATTATGTGTTATTAACTCACATTGTGAAATCTGGATTTCTTTGAGAGATTGAATTTCTAGATCACTATAATAATTGTTTTTCTTGACACTTCTTACACCTCTGGGTCCCATCCATACTCACACAGACATTATTCACATTTTTTACTTGTTTTGCTTTCTAAGTTTATGTAGTGAACCCTTGTTCTGTTCACACAAACTGTCTCTTGATCTATGTAATGGGTTTCACATGAGTAAAGTGAAGTTCTCTAGGATTCCTATTCTTCTTAATGTCAACCATAACATGTTATGATTCACACAGTCAAATGCCTTTGCATAGTATATAAAGCAAAATATACACTCTTTTTGTATTCTTTACTTTCAGCCAGGATCCATCTGACTTGCAAATCTTACCTGATTTGCAAAGCAACATTATATCTTGTCAATTCTAGTAATTTTGTGCTTCTGGACATTAAATTACATTCCTCAATTCAAGAAATCTTCTGGGTCCCCTAAATACTCCCAAATCACAAGCTGTTGAAATTCTCAAGGAAAAAAAAAACGGGTTAATCTCTTTCGTTTCCTATTCCTCAAAGTTAATTTTCTTTTAAAGTCATATTGAATGTCTTAAAAGACTATTATTTTATATATTTTTTAAATTATGTTTGCTGCTTCAGGTATTAGAGTACATCTGGTTCTTTGTACTCTTTTACCACTTTTAAAGAAATGCATCATTTTTTAAAATAAGAGGACGAAATTATTGTGTCTAGAAGATGTTAAAGTTATAAATTAATTTGAACATGCTTGGGTTTCCTTAAAAAAATCCGGTTAGAATTTCACAATTGATGTAATGATTTAAAAATGTAGGTGAATCTGAGTAACTTGTATACATGTGGAATGAATGTTTCCAGAGACACCTAATGTAACTTTTTAATAAGAATGCCTTCCCAGTCTGTGGCTTTCTGTGATGTCATATTTGTTGTTCCCTATTACTTTTACCCTAGATCTCTTTTGATACGTGTATATTTTAAATTCTTTTATCCACAACTCAAACTAAACAGCAGTTTAAAAATAATTAGTAGCAATGTTCAAAATGTAAGAACAATAGGTAAAATTAATATTAATTTTACACTATGTTTAAATTAATATACCCATGTAACTGTACTAAAATAATTTCTTTGGTCAACATACTAATAAATCACTGTTTGTTGTTGTTGTTGTTGTTAGGTGCCATCAAGTCGAGTACAACTCATAGTAACCCTATGAACAAAAGATCTGAACCCAGTCCTGTCCTGCACCTACCTTACACTTCCTAACACGCAAGAGCCCATTGCAGCAGTCACCTTGTCAGTCCACCAGGTTGAGGGTATTTCTCTCCTTTGCCAACCCTCCACCCTTTCCAGCATAATGTCCTTCTCCGAGAAATATCACCTCCTAGCAATATATACCAAGTTTGTGAGGTGAAGCCTCATCATTCTTGCCTCCAAAGAGCACTCAGGCTGCACCCTCTCCAAGACACATCTATTAATTGTCTTTGCCATTCTTGGGAATTGCCAGAAGTTCAAGTAGAATTTAGAAGAGGTAGTGGCACCAGGGATATCACTGTTGATGTCAGATAGATCGTGGCTGAAAGTAAGTAATATCAGAAGAGTATCTATTTGTGCTTTATTGACTAAGCAAAGGTATTTGACTGTGTGGGTCATGACAAGTTGTGGCTGACATTGAGGAGAATGGGAATCCCAGGGCACTTGATTGTGCTCATGAGGAATCACTTTTTACTTAATAATATTCTCCATTTAATCAATAGCATCAATAGCTATTTAATGAACTTACAGCAACTAGATTTTTTAAATTATACTAGTTTATTTATAAAATTTGAATACATTGTTTCCACACCAGATTCTTCCAATTTCCCCTCACCCTCCCACCCATCAAATTGTACCTCATGATTACACACCCTTCTCACCACCACTACCTCACCCCCGCCACATCTTCATTCCTCTGCTTCCACCCACCCACTTAGATCCTCATACTCATTCTACAATAATGGTTTTATACAATATTTGTCCTTGTGGGACTGAGTTAGTTCACTCAGCATAATGCTCTCTAGTCCCTCTGAAGTTAGGTAATAATTTATAAAATCATTGCTCCTGTGAGTGCTGCATATTTTTCCATTGTATGAATGTACCATAATTTCTTGATGCATTTGATTGTTGTTGGACATCTGGACTGCTTCCATGTTCTTGTGATGGTGAACAATGCTGCTATGAATATTGATGTACAAGTCTGCGTTGGAGCCTCAGTTCTCATTTTCTTGAGGTATATTCCAAGCAATAGAATAGCTGGGTCAACCACTAGATTTTTAACAGATGTGTAATGCTATTGGCTCTAAACAAAAATCACTGCGATTGAGTCAATTTTAATGCATAGTGACCTTCGACTGGGTTTTTTAGCCTATAAATCTTTATTAGAAGGGACTGCCATTTTCCTCCTCCAGCAACTGATTGATTGGACCTTCTAATCTTTTAGTTAGCAGTGCAACATGTCATACACAATGCCACTAAAGTTCTTCAATACAAGTTCTACCATTTTTAATTTGGAACTTAAGTAAATTTACTAATATTTTTGTCTCAAAACTCTCAATATACACTTTCAAAAAGAACTTCTTTAGCAGCAAACTAATAATTTTGTTAACGTCAAATAAGAATATAAATGTAAATATAAAGTTAAAAGATAGCATCTAGAATGAAAACAAAGTAATGATTAGATTTAGGGCTGCCTTAAGGAATCAACCACTAACAAACCACTACGGGCTAGATGCCTCTTTTATAAGCAATCAGGACTATGTGGGTGGGCCTTTCTATTTAAAAGTTGGTTGGGTCTTGCCTGAGAGTGTCTCCAACTTGTAGCAGTTGGATTCTAGAGGGTAAGTTATTTTTTATATACTTGAAACCTGGGTGTAACTGTTTGCATAGTTTGTTTGTTTGTTTTTTTCTTTTTTTATTTTGTTACCAATCAAGTGTAAGTTGATTGGCTGGTTTTCATTTTGTTAACAATCAGCTGTGGTCTGGAAGCCTCTCTAACTTAAAGGAACTGAAATTTCTTGTATTTAGCTTTGGCTTCCAAAGCAACCCATTTTCCAGAAAGTCATAAAACATTGTATCCTACGTAATCAAGAGCCAAGTGATTTAAAAAAGACAGGAGATATCAATTCTGTTCTTCTATTAGACTTTTTATTACATTGGAGAAGTTACTGATACCTTTCATAAAGGGTATTTTTCATCTACAAGATGAGAGAAATGACCTCTAATTCTTTTTAAATTCTGAACTTCTATAATTCCATTCTTACTGGACTCCTTACTGATTTTCTAGATTAATACAATGCATCAGAGATGTTGTGTTAATCCACACCAATTTTAGGAACATGATATAAAAGACTATTCTTTTTTTAATTTAATGAATATTTTCACATTTACAACAGGAAATGACTTAACAAGTGTAATCCCTCAGGGTGAAAATGAGGTACAATTTTTCTTTACCTATAAAGCAGCTGCTATCACTGTTTGCTGACTTGCAAATCATTACTGAATGCTTCAGCACATCTTTTTACGTGTTGACATTGTGCAAAGTCAGCTCTTAAACTGCCCATAATTGCTGAAGTCATGATTTGCTTGCTTTTTTTATGAATGTGAAAAAAATATGATTAGTAGTATAAGTTGCAAAATGCACTCATGATACTTTTTTTAAAAGTACATTTACAATTTAAGTTCTCACCTTAATCAAAACCAAAAAAAAGCTGTGTTATGTGGCACCTGTGTTAATGTTGACTGTACATCTGTTAAGTTAAAATTAGCATGTAATACCTATAGCTTCATCAAAATATACTTGGAAAAGGTAATGAGTAATGTAAAAAGTATTTACTAGGTTATAGAAAAAAATGGATTAAAAATACTCTGGTATTATGGAATAATCCAAGAATTTTTCAAAATTTCCCAAGCCCAAAACATGCTATATATCAATTTATTCAGTCTCTTGCCATGATATTCAGTGTGATGTCAAAAGTTTATTATAAAAATGTCTTTCCCAGTCATTGATTAACTGTTTTTCTGTGCTGGAGTGTTCATTTTATTCAGTAGATAAGATTAGGGTAGGATACAAGCTCTACCCTACTCGAGTCTTATATATATATTCATAGGAACTCAATTTTAGCTTTCTTTGGGAGGAACCCTTTATCCTGGGATGCAGTACCTGGCTACACAGCTCACCAGTTTCAGCAACACCAAACTGCATCATCTACAGTTGTTTGAGTCATTCCCCTGAAGGCTGTGATTCTCTGGGAGACCTTCCAGTGAACCACCAAATCCACAAGTACATCCATGTATATGCTTAATGATCTAAGAAAAAATTCTTGTAAGTTTTTCTTGTTATTTGGATGTATTTAATGGATAGTAATATTTCTTGTATTTTGCAATTTTAAGATACATCGCAAAAATGAATACTGGATGTTATAATGATGGGATATATTCTATTTCAAGGAAGAATTCAAGTTAGTCATCAACTAGTGTTGACTGTATGTATTAAAAGGGGAAGATTTGCCTTGGACAAATACATGTTGGAAGCCATAGAACTACAGGGAGTGGAGTTTAGCTTGAAGAGAGATTAAGCCCACCCAGTACTCTGAGGAGATTTGCATCCGATTGGATTTGTAAACTCATCTTGGATTTTTGATTGAAGAGATGTTACATTTGGAGGCATGCGACAATGAATTGATAGGCCAAGTCTGTAGGTGTTCCATCAGGCATTCATATATGTATGGTTAAGTGCAAGAGTGTAACTGGCTTGAGCAGGGGGTCATGAGGATCCTCATCTTGTTGAATTTGCCCCAGATGGAGGCTAAGACTGAAAAGGGATCAGTTGGTGTGGCACACAGGAAAAGGTGTGGACCCCTGAGTTTGCAGCTGATGCCCATTTTGACTTAGCCACTTATGGCTGGAGATTAGTAGACCAGAACCCAAAAAGACAAAACTAAGTTATTTCCTGCTATAACCTACTCTGGATTGCTGAAACTTGATAGTTTGATTGAACCTTACTTATGAATGCAGATGTTAAATGTTCTAACAGGAACAAAAGGATTCTCCAGAGAAACGACAATGCATTTTTTTCCTTCAGCATATTGGCTTGATAGAGATAAGCAAATCAGAAATTGGCTATTTAAGATAGGGAGACTAAGGCATTAGGCTTAAAGTTGCTGGCTTGAGCACTTTTATGAATGCATTTGTTATTATGATTGTAAGGGAGGAGTTAGTTTTTTGGATATGAAGATTATTGTTAAGAAAAGCCGGAGTCCATAGTGTCAAAAATTTTTTATTCAAAATTATTTTAGTACCCATTGATTAACAGTTTAGTCTGTGCTGAATAATTTATTGTATTTGTATCCACTTCCTAAACAACATGCCTCTGGAAACTCTATGAACATTGAGAAACGATGATAGTCATAGAAAGTCTTGACATATTTTGTTCATAGGGTTTCTATGAGTTGTGCTAGACTCAATGGCAATCAACAACAACAACAACAATTAAGAAGATAAGTGAGATATAAGCCTCACCCTACTACAGGATTATTATATACATTCATGGGAACTCAATGCTAAATCTCTTTTTGGGACACCCTTTATCCTGGGACACAGCATCACACTACAATATTTACCAGTCTCTGCAAACTTGATCTGCATAACCTATGGTTTCTGAGTCAGTCAAATCGGTCTGAATCTCTTGAAGACCTTTCAATTATCCACCAAAAACCAAGAGGATTAGAGAATTGAATGAAAGAGGATTGCTGATATAGGAAAAAATAGAGTCATACAGCAGATCAAACAATTGGAACAGTGTTGACTCTTCTTATTATTGGTCTGCTACTATTTGCAGTAGAATAAATTATGAATATTCTCAGCCTTGGTCTTTTTTAAAGCCTAAGAGATATACTAAGGTTTAAACCTATAACCACTGTGCTGAGTACTATGCCTGATTTCATTATAATTCTGACAGAAACTCTGTGAAACAAACACATTCTGGTGTAAGATATAGTCCAGAATTCTACAAATAACAAGTTACCTGGAAATAAAATTGCTATTGGCAAACTCATTTGGTTGAAAAGTAAGTGAAGAGGGAATTTATTGAAAAGAAAATTCAGTCACGTTATAACAGCTCTCCAGCTGGTTAAGTATTTGAACCAGCTGTGCAAAATTTTAAAATTTCTTTGGTGGAGCTTGCCAAGCAAAAAAACCTTGGAAGCAGGCATGGCATCCACTTCTGAAATGGCTCTTGCCTCTGGAAACTGTGAACAGTACTTAGGTCTTTTGTTCATACGTTTGCTATGTCTTGTCTACAACTCAAAGATACTTAACAACACCAGCAACAACAGGTATTGCAAGTATGGAGAAGACTCAATGTATTCTCTCCATTTATGCTTCCTCGATTTATTAAATCAATAACACCAAATCTTCTGTCATCAAGTCAATTTTTATTTGCTGGCAAATGTAAATACCACAGGATCCCAGCCTGATATAGGAGACAGCAGTAGAGCAATGGTTTGATCAGATTCATACAAGAGATATTCCAGATTTAGTTCTTATATAAGGTCTGGATATATGAAATATTAATCACAGCTGTTGAACCGAGGATATGCAGGTAGTATACATAATTTTTGAGACTCTTTTCACCGTATGTTTTAAAATGAAACCTTTAACGTATATTGAGAGATACATTCAGTACTACAATTATCAGTGAACGTTCACAGGTGACCTACAGGAGGTAATACTTACCAATTTGCTGTTGTTATGTGCCATTAAGTCACCTGTGACTTAACATGACAACTCTATGTACAATAGCTCTGAACTGGCCCTGTACTAAGTCAATCTCACTGTATCTGATACACCTACTGCCATTGCCCCAGTTACAGTGACACTCTATCTCATCCAAAGTCTTCATCTCCTGTCCCGTCCCTCCATCCTTCTAAGCATGATGTCCTTCTCCAAAGACTGGCCGTGTGGCCAAAGTATATGTGAGACAGAGCTTCACGGTCCTTGCCTCCAAGGAGCAGCTTGGTTTCACCTTCTCCAAGACAGACCTCATTGTTTTCTCGGTAGTCCATGGTAAATTCAATGCTCTTCTTCAGTATCATAACTTAAATGCATCAATTCTTCTTCCTTTACTCATTGTCCAGCTCTCTGATCCAAGTAACTATGAAGACTATGGCCTGAATGAGGTGTATCCAATCTGGGTATCAAAAAATTACACGTCTTCTCTAAGGACATTTTCATCTTATCAACAATGTATACTCTGTTATTTCGTGTGTTCCTTATGTGACTGGAAAAGCCAAGAAATAATGTAGCTTTACAAAAGATTTATTAAAAATTATACCTAATAAAATATTAAGCAGGAGTGGCATCCACTTCTGTAAGTAGCTTGCTTGCCTCCGGAAACCCTATGAACCTGGAGAAAGGATGAAAGTCATGCACACAAGTGTCGAGGACTTTAGTTCATAGGGTTCCTATGAGTCGCCTACAACTCGACAGCACTTAACAACAACAATAAAATTTTAGAAAATCAGAAAGAAAAAAAAATAAAGCTCAGACACACATTTGAACATCCTCTTCTATAGTTAAAAATGTATTTAAATTTCATGTACTAATCTCCTTTCCAAACTAAAATGAACATCTCTACTTACCTCCAGTTTTATTTTTTTAAGATAATATTAGGGAGCTTTGATTGTCTATTGGTAAGAAACTGCATTGCAATTGTAAGGGAATGTGGTTTCAATATATCAGCAGCTCCACAGGAGAAGAATGGGGAATCTCCTCTTGCTCAGTTAACTGCTTCTGAAACTCACTGGAAAATCAGCTTTGCTTGGTTCGGACTCGTAAGTACACAACAACATCAACAACAAAGAGAATAGTGTGCATATTTTATAAACTCCTTCAATGATTTTTTGTAACCATATCTATTATTACCAATGGAACTTAGTACACTTAACCTCTTGTGCTTTTCAATATTTCAATTTTAACTGAATTCTTGTGGCAACCTTACATGGAGGAAGTGTGACGTGTCTTTTTTTTTTCTCAATAGCATGTACTCATATCATGCCTTTGGATTAAATTTTAATAATTCTGAAAATATTTAAAATTTTTTCACAAAAGTTGTTAACACTTAATTTACTAACTTACAGTGTAAAAATTACTTTCTATGCACTGAGAAATGAAAAACAAGTGACTTGCTTTATTGCAATGTTGAATGAGATCAAAACAGCTAGATCTTCAAGGTGTATCCATAGATATTTATTCCTATAATTTTTCCAGCATATCTTCTCTTATCTTATGTGTTGAGAACAACACATGAGGTCTTAACACTATTTCACTTACAGTAATCTTACTTTGACTCATTGCTGAGAAATCAGAACTTATAGCTTATATACTTACAACTGACCCTCCAATAGGTTTTCAGAGGCTGTAAATTATAAGGAAGAGATCTCTCATTTTCTCTCCCAAGAAGTAGCTATTGGATTAGAACCATTTGCCTTTGGTTTGGCAGAACAACTTCCATGAATCTATACCACATGAATTTAAGAACAATTTAAGAGTAGATGTGATGCATTAAGGATCAAAGCCCACACGAGTTGTGGGATGACACCAAGCATATCATCCATAAAGAAAGGTCAGTACAGACACAGAGGAGAAAGAAAGAACCAAGTGAATATCAGAAGAGACTCTAAAAAATTGTACTAGAATATAGAGGGTAAAACAATTGAACAGAAGATTTCAAAAGACAGCTTGAGAAGAAAAAAACAAAGTATTCTAGCAAAAAGTACAAAAAAGTTAGAGTTATAAAGTAAAAAGAACACATTTTGGATTTCTCAAGTTGAAAGCACTGAACCCAAGACTCGGGTTTCAATACTGAAGGATTCTATGGGGAAAATCTTAAATGATGCAGGAAACATCAAGAGAAAATGAAAAGAATACATAGTTACTATACCAAAACGAATTGGGTGACACAGAATAACTGCAGGAAGTAGCATATTATCAAGAACCAGTGACAATGACAAAAGAAATTCAAACTGCACTGAAGACACTGGCAAAAACCAAAAACTCCAGGAATTAAGGAAATATTAATTCACATGTGTCAATAATAGTATGCAGCCCTGGATGTTTTATTTGTCTATGCCAAGAAATTTGGAAGACAATTGTCAAAGGACAGGATAAAAAAAAATCCATATTCATTTCCATTTTCATAAAATAATTATCCAACAAAATGTGGTAATTATCAAATAATATAATTAATATCACATGCAATGAAAATCTTACTGAGGATTAGTGAAAAACAAATGAAATAGTACATCAACAGGAACGGTCAGAAAATCAAGTTGGACTCAGAAGCTATGCAATGGTGCAAGATATCATTACTGATGCCAGATGGATCTTGGAGGAAAATAGAGAATACCAGAAAAATGTTTTCTTTACCTATGTTTTATTGACAATACAAAAGTATTAGACTATATGGATTATAACAAATTATGGCTAACATTGAAAAGAATGGGAATCTCAGAACATCTAATTGTGCTCATCTAATTGTAAAACCTGTATATAGAAAAAGAAGTAGTCTTAACAGAACAGGGGAACACTGTATGGTTTAAAATCAGGAAAGATGTGTTTCAGTGTCGTTTCCTTTCTCCATATCTCTTCATTCTGTATGTTGATCAACTACTTTGATAAACTGGACTCTATGAAGAAGAATGTGGCATAAAGATTAGATGAAGACTTAGCAACCTGAGTTATACGATAACACAAACTTCCTTGCTTGCTTGCTGAAAACGAAGAGGACTTGACCACTTGCTGCATAAAATCAAAGTCTACAGTCTTCTGTATGGATTATATCTCAACATCAAGGCAACAAAAATCCTCATTACTGGACAATAGGAAACATGATACATGGACAGATGGAAGACGTCACTGTTTTATTTTGCTGGGATCCACCATCAGCAGCCATGGTAAAGCAAAATCTGTATACTTCAGGGAGTTTGGCTCCAACAGTAATTCTATGAGAGAAAGATGGACTGTCTCCTTCTTTGAGGATTCAGTCTCCAAAACTATGGTAGGATTTCTGTGAGATGTAATGAATTTGACATGTTTTAGTTTGGAGATCGGGGCTATTATATATCTACCATGAACGTGATAGAAAATGGCACTAAATGAAAAGTTGCTAAATAAATCATAAGGATTTTCCTGTATTAACACATACCATCTACTTAATATTTACTCAATATTTTCATAAGGAGCTCAAGTGGTACAAGAGCTAAGCACTTGGCTGTTGACTAAAAAGTCAGTGGGTTAACCACTCTGTTGTTGTTGTTGTTGTTATGTACCATAGAGTCGGAACCAACCCATAGCTGACCCTCTGGTGGGTTTGAAGAGGCAATTAATTGCATGGGAGTAGATTATGCATCCTTCTTCCATTGAGCAGCTGGTGGCTTCGAAACACATGCCTTCAGATTGCAGGCCAGCTTCATGCAACTAGGCCACTAGAGTTCCCAACTAACCACCTGCAGGACAAACATGTAGCCATTGTATAAACTGTAATAATGGGTGAAGATTACAGACTTGGAAACTCTATGGGAAAGTTCTACTCTGTCCTAGAGTCAGTGAGAAGGATAAACTCAACACCAAAGGCTTAACATATCAACAAACCTTTGATTTATCACAAACTAAGCATATCTGATATCTGTTTGATCCGAAATCTGTGCCATTAACCACTTTTCTATGAAGCACACAGTTTTCCAACACTGAAGCAAACAGTGTAGTGATTATCCATCCTTGACATTTAAAAGTTATTCTTTCCACATAGAAACAAGACATACAAGCAAAACAATGAGAAACTATTCAACATGATGCATATAGTAAAAAAAAGCATGAACTTATAATCAAGCATGCTATCCCTAGACAATCTCACAATAGTTTTAAGTGTTGACTTATTCTTGAAATAAAATAGTAAACACATAAACAAAACGTATACATATATGTCAATTCTTAGTATTTATATTTTATTATCTGCATTGATAATTTAAAATTCAGTACCTAAAAATATGTAGACCTTAAAAATTAATTTATTTACAAAGATGGATGAAGCATATAATATGCTTATATTATTCTGTTAGAAATATCAAATGGATATGTCTTTCCATGTCCTTTTTGTTATACTTGTTCAATGCTGCTTTTACATGTTAACTGCAATCTTCTTATCTCCCCTAAGAATACTGCACTTAAAAAGAAAAGTGAATGAGGACAGAGATAGCATTTTAGTAGATGTTTGTTAAGTGAGCTTGGATCAAGTACGCTGTAATTAATTACCAGTTCCCAAAATTCAAAGTCATGCCTTTTAAGTTAAATAAAATTCTGTACAGAAGGAGTTTTCCATTAGCATTTTCCTAAATACAGTAGGCAGGCTATGAATAGGTATTAATATCTTTGGACAGGCAATAATAAAAAATATCTCAAATCAATCTGTTGAAAAGAAAGTTTTTCTTTTTTTTTGTACTAGTTTATTTACAAAATTTGAATACATTGTGTTCCAGAACAGATTCTTCCAGTTTCTCTCACCCTGCCCGCATCAGATTGTATAGCCCCATGATTAATGACCCCCCTCCACCTGCACATCCTCATCCCTCTGCTTCCACCCCCTCCCCCCTTGGATCCTTATACTCATTCTACAATAATGGTTTTATACAATATCTGTCCTTGTGGGACTGAGTTAGTTCACTCAACATGATGCTTTCCAATTCCTCCCAAGTTAGGTAATAATTTACAAAGTCATTGCTCCTGCGTGCTGCATAGTATCTCATTGTGTGAACATACCATCATTTCTCAACTTATTCGTTATTGGTTGGACATCCGGGCCATTTCCATGTTCTTTCTTTTCTGAATGGTAAATTTTGTAATCATATTTTTCATTAATTTCTTGCTTGGTTTGGGTTTTGATGGATTGGGTTTCCCTCCCCCCCCTTTTTTTCCTCACTATATGTAAAACCCTAGTAATAAAATGTAGTTGGAAAACATTTTAACATTTGGGGAAGCAACTTCAAAATCATTATCTCAAATGAATCTAACTAAAAATTTAGGAAAGAATCACCAGTTTGACAATAAATATACCATGGATTAGCTTTACAATAAATAAAATGGGAAAAAAAAGAAATAAAGTGATTGTGATCTTCTTATTGCCAAGACGTGGCACTTTGCTTCCTGTCTGACTGTCATGGCTTTATGAGGCTTTCAGTATTGTCTCATTAACTTAAAAAGTAATCCTTCTGTCTTATGAACAAATGACATTATGGTATTATCTATCCTAAACACCAACTCTGTGAATCTATCCCTATCTGTAAATAAGGATTTTCCTTTAACATCCTTGTTAACATCCCTGTTAATGATGTCAATACTACAGAAAATGGGTACTAAAGTTGCCACCAGGTCTCCAACAGACAAAAGGGGAAGTGTCTACAAGATATGGACATAACTGAAGCTATGTGAGAAAAAGAAACATTTTCATTTTAAAGCTACTTATGCATGTATTTTGGGTTACATTACTATGTCACGAAAACAGAAGGTGATACAGATTTGATGCTGTAGATATGGAAATCTAAAAGAAGGCAGAGCAGCAACAAGTAGGAGGGAACTTGGAGAGCCCACCTTCATTAGCATGTCTAGAGTATTAATGTGATACAGAACTAATCTCATCCGTTTCATGACACTACATTACAGGGGCTTTAAAATAATATTTATGTTAGAATAGCTTTACTTTGGTCTTAATATGTATGGAGATGTCTAGCTAACTATTTATCTATAGATGAATAATTAATCCATTTATACTTAGCTTAATTTCCTTCAAATTTCACTCCGTAATATAGTCCTCAGAGATTTGCCATGCTTTGCTTTACACATTTCTTGTAATTTGAATCTACCAGTGCACCACAGGAGAAAAATAAGCAATCTCCTCCCATGTGATTTATAGTCTTGGAAAATCAGTGAAGGGTCAGCTTTGCACTAGTTTCAACTCAATGAGAATAAAAGATTATTTCTGTTGTCCACTTTATATATAGATGCTTGAAATATTTTTAATTTTCTTAGCTACACCTCTTAGTCCAGTTCATTGACAATAAGACAGTCATACTAAATCTCAGTTAAATGTTGCTTATGTAAAATGGCTTCCCTTGTTCTGAAGTCCATTATTGAATTATTAACTTTGATATAAAGCACCTTCATTTTGCATTCGAAGTACTTATGATCTGATTTCTCTACATCAACTTTACCAAATTTCTTCCTTTTAAAGTTTTGTTCAGGTCCCAACTTTTAAATCTTGCCCATGGAACTCACCTCAAATTAAACCAGCCTCTTGACATTTAATATACTTTCTTAATACTAGCATGTGTCAAATAACTTAATTCTTATCTTTCCGCCAATATTAAATTGCTGTCTAAATTAAAAGACTATGATTTAGAGTTATTTTCGGTTCACGCCTGTGACTTACTGAAAGAGGGTTCACCTAGGAAGATTGGATATCTATAAAAATGAGCTTTGTGGAAATTGTAAGGATGGTACAGGACAGGGCAAGGGTCCACCATGTCGATCAGTGTAAGTCACAGTCAAATATATGGCATAGAACAACAGCAGCAACGACATTAGCTACTCAGTAAAGTTTTAGGCTTCTGTTATGGATAAATTGTGCCACCCACACAATGCGGTATTGTGAATCCTAACCTTTATACCTGTGATTATTACCCAGTTTAAAAAGAGTGTTCATTGTTCTATTAATTAGACAGTGTAGTCTATATGGCTTATGTCAACTCTTTTGAAATATAAAAAATATTAAATAAATGAGCAAGAAAGCAATGATATGGGAAGAGTCACACGATTTCCCAAAAGTAGAAGCTCAAAAGCAACAAGGACCTTCCTCCAGAGCTAACAGGGAAAGTTTTTCCCTAGAGCTGGCCCCTAAATTTGGATTTCCAGCCTCTCTGTGAAAACACAAATTTCTTTCTGTAAAATCCACCCATGTTTGATATTTCTGTTATAGCAGCACTAAGTAATTAAGACAGCTTCCCATATGGCAAAGAAAGGAAGAAACTAAACATAACACCCTTCTTCATAAGTAAAATTTGTAACATTAGATTTCTCTTCTCTTCCTCATTGCTATTGAGTCAGAGTCTATTCAAAGCTGACCCCTCAATGGGTTTTCTGAGACTGTAAATCTCATGGGAGGAGAATGCTCATCGTTCTCTATCAAAGCAACTGGTGTGTTTGAACTGCTTGTCTCTGGGTTGGCAGTGCAATACCTAGACTACTCAACAATTCAGGAAAGCTAAGGCTGGAATTGCACACTTATGTTCTCTCATCTAATTTAATTCAAAATCTAGGTTTATTTTGTTTAAATTGTCAGAAACTTAATGGTTATAGATTTAAACTCATCCAAAGGTACTTTATGGAAGATAGGCCTGGAGATTTGCTTTCAATATAGGTCACATTCTTGAAAATCCTATGGACTCAACTCAATGGCAAACAATAATAACCTAACATTTTTATATATATTCAATTGTATGACATGATATTTAGTTATTTATGGACTACAAGTTTTTAATAGGGAGATCTAGTGGTTTAGTTCATAGGAAGCTGTACTACTGCCTCTGGTAATATGAACCTACCAGCAGCTGTAGGGGATAAAGATGCTTAATCACTTTCTGTGTAATTTAAAGGCTCTTGAAAATACACTAGGGTCTTCTGTGAGTCAGTTCCAACTCGATGGCAATGAGTGGCAAGTTTTTTATTATCTCAGGTTCTTTCATACTGATACTCTCTTCTGAATCAGACTCATATCACATTAGTATCTAACATAAAGACACACAAGAAGGGACTGAGAGTTAAGTAGTCACAGCTGCTCCCCTAAAAATGAGCTTCATGACACAACATGAGTTACCCTGGAAGATATTATTCTGCACGAAATATCTCTGTCATAAAAGGACAAATAGTGCACAACACTACTGTTATAAAGGAGGACTGACATGGGAAGTTGGGAGGAGAAATGGAAAAAAGTGTAATGACCGGGAACATTGCATTGGAACAGATGAAGAAAATAACTGTTTCAAAGGTATATATGATTAGGCATTATGTAGGTGACAACAATCCAGAATAAGAGATTCATAACAAACTAGACTTAGAGAAAAGGATGGGAAAGAGGATATAGTGCAAAATTGAGTGAATATTTAAAAAAAGAAAAGAAAGCTAATGCGGGCCAGGGAAGGGCAGAGGAAGGAGGAAATGTACAACAATAAATAAATGAATATCCAACTTCTCAGTAGACTTTTGTTAAAATTACAATAAAATGAAATATATTTTTAAAAAATTAACTTCAAGAATGATTTCTCTTTTTTATGATTTTTTTATTTTTTATTTTTTTACAGAGGTTTTGGATTAAGAATGATTTCTCTTTTACTACGGAAACATTAATCAATTATATGAGTATGTTTTTGTTATTATGTGCCATTGAGTCTGAACTCTGCCTTATCCTGAGCCAACATCATCATCTCCAACAGACCTAATCTCATTTCTCCAGTTACGAATCAATTCATCTCATTCTGGGTCTTCCTCTTCTGTGCTGTCTCTTCACTCTTCCAAGCATGATGTCTTTTCTAAGGACTGGTATCTCCTGGCCATGTGATCAAAGTATGTAAAATGGAGCTTCAGAATCCTTTCCTCCAGGGAGTAGCTTGGTTTCACCCTCTCCAAGACTGACCTGTGTGTTCTCCTGGCAGTTCATGGCATGTTCAACACTTCTCCAGCACAACTCAAAGGCGTTGAATTTTTTCCTATCATCCTTAGTTATTGTTTAGCTCTTGGATGTATAGCAATAAATTGTGAAGACAACAGCCTGGTTCAGGCATACCATAGTCTCCAGACTAACATCACTAGTCTTCAGTTCTCTGGAAAGATTCTGACAGCAGATATTCTCAGTGAAATTAGTCTTTTGATTTCCTAACTGCTGGTGTCATGAGTGTTGACTGTGAAACCAAGCACATACCTGAAGTTATCAACAATCTATATCTCTCTTCTTCACCCATCATATAGCTGACAATTGTGCCAGTGGTGAGAATTTGTTTTCTTGTTGTTGAGCTTCAATCCATATTGAAGACTATACACTTCAGATCTCCTCAGTTTTAGCAAGCAAAGTTGTGCCATCTGCTAACACAGGTTGTTAATGAGTCTTCCTCCAATCCTAATGCCACATTTCTCCTCATAAATTCCAGCCTCCTTAATGATCTGTCCTACATATAGATTGAAAAGCTACAAAGACCTGTTTTATAAATTGGTGTTATACAGTATTTGGCCTTTTGTAACTGAGATATTTCACTCAACATAACGTCCTCCAGAGTCATCCATATTGTGTAATATTTTATGAGTTCCTTATTTTTCAGTGCTGCCATGAATGAATGAAAATCCAAGTAAACTTTTGTTAAAATTACAATTAAAAAGGGGTGGGGGAAGCTAAAGAGATAGGGTGCATCCCTGACCCACACCTTTCCAGATCATGAATCATGTAGTGTTTCCCTGTTCTGTTCTGACTACTGCCTCCTGTTCCAAGAATAGGTTTCACATGAGTATAAAATGTGTTATGGGATCCCCATTCTTCTCAAGATTAGCCACAATTTATTGTGATCCACAGAGTCAAATGCCTTTGCAGAGTCAATGAAACACAGATGGACATTCCTCTGGTATTCTGTGCTTTTGGCCAAGATCCACTCAACATTGGCTATGATGTCCCTAGTGCCACAACTGCTCCTTGCACAGCTGACAGTTCTCTGTTGATGTACTGTCCCAGTCATTTTTGGATAATCTTCAGTAGGATCTTGCTTGCATGCAACATTAGTGATACTGTTTGATAATTTCCACACTATGTTGGATCAACTGTTTTGTTGTGGTTTTTTTGTTTTCTTTTAATGATAATAAATATAGATCGCATCCAGTCAGTGGTCCAGGTAGTAGTCCTCTAGATTTCTTAGCATAAGCTGGTGAGCATGTCCAGGACAGCATCTTCTTGCTGAAATATGTCAATTGGTATTACATCAATTCCTGGGGACTTGTATTTTGCCAATTCCTTTAGAATCCATTATCATTGCCTCTTGATCTTATGTTGCTTCATGAAGTTCTTCTCTGAATTCTTCATATTAGTATAGAGAATACCAAAATACCCCATCAGGAACACTAATTAATTCATAATCAGTGTTGTTTCATCCGTATCCTCCCATGTTGTTAGGTGCCAGTAAGTCAACTATGATCCATAACAACCCTATAAAAACCAAATTAGAATTATTCCCCTATCCCAACTCATATTCCGGGCTTATTGTGAAGAAAATTCCAGGCAGCATAAGATTTAATTTGTAAACATTTTAGTATGAAATTGTAGTAATTGAAAAACAAAAAAGATAATATATTAATTGTGTTGTATAAACCAATGATGTCTGTATCCACAGTTAATTTTTTCACGAGTTTCTATTTTTATTTTTCATATTTGTTTATCTTGGGCCAAATTTTAAAAGATTTACACTTATTACTGGTGTTGTGAGCCATTGAGTTATCTCACACTCATAGGAATTCTATGGAAAACAGAATGAAACATTGACTGAACCTATAGCATCCTCATGTTTGGTCCATTGTTGCAACCACTATGTTAAGAAATTTCACTGAGGACCTTTGTTTTTCAGTGACATTCTACTTTACTAAACATGTTCTTCTCAGGTCCTGGACCTTTCTAATAACATTTTCAAAGTATTTAAAAATTAGTCTTGCCATCCTCACTTCTAAGGAGTATGTGGGCTATACTTCTTCTAAATCAGATTCGTTCATGTAATTCTAGCAGTTTATACTATATTTAACTTTTTTTCAATAACCTAATCCAATGGCAGCAATTCTTCTTTGATCTTTGACTACCTTGTTTATTGTCTTGTGAGATATGTATGTATGTATGTAATATATAGGTGATATAGGCATGTAATATATGTAATATGTGTATGTGATATATATGTAATATATATGTGATATGATATATGTAATATATGTATGTAATACATATTTAATATATATGATATACACATAATAGACATATTTGTAATCTATGTAATATATGTATAATATATGTTATATATGTAATATATGTGTAACAAATAGGTAATATATGTAATATGTATATATGTGTACACACATATAACACATATATAAAGCAATTAAACATACCATGGTTTGAGCCAAGTATACCTTAGTGACCAAAGTGACACCTTTGCTTTTTTCCATGTTTTAAAGAGGCCTTTTACATTAGATTCTCTCAATGCAATATGTTGCTTGATTTCTGTTCCCATGAGTGTTGTTAAGTTCACACTTAGAATTTAGTTTTGATGTCCCTAAAATTTGCTTATTCTAAAGATTTTAATCCTCCTTTTAAAAAATTAAGCTTTTCTTTTTTTTAACGAAATGAATCTTTCCATAACATTGACTGTTCAAAGATCTGGATTTAGTTCATACAATCTATGGTTATTTAACTTCATTCTTCCTACCCTTTATCCTATAAATTTCCCATTAGATCTAGATGCTTGATAAGAGTAAGATTTGCAATTTTTGGCAACAAGTTTTCATTCAATAAAATAGTAACATTTATTCAGCTTGTTGATTTACACGATGCCTTCCCAGGGCACTTTTGAATCGCTGAACAAAAATAAAATTACTTTGCATGGAGTAAGCTGTTGTTATGTGCCATCAAGTCACCTGCGACTCATACCTTCTCAGTCCTAAGGCAGTCTCTCTGACTCTGATGCACCTACCCCATTGCCCTAGTTACTTTATCAATCCATTTCATCCAAGGTCTTGCTCTCCTGTGCTGTCCCTCCACCTTTCTGAGCATGATGTCCTTTTCCAAGGACCAGTTCCTCTTGGCCACGTGCCCAAAGTATGTGAGATGGAGCTTCAAAATCTTAGTTTCCAAAGAGAACTTTGTTTCACCCTCTCCAAGACAGACCTATCTGTTTTCTTGGTGGTCCATAGTATGTTTAAGAATTTTCTCCAGCACCACAACTCAAGTAATTGCAACGACCATGGCCTGAATCAGGTACACTTTTGTCTCTAGACTGACATCATTGCTTATCAGTACTCTGGATAGGTCCCTGATAACAGATTTACCTAATGCAATTTGTCTTTTGATTTCCTAACTGCTGGTACTGAAAGTATTGCTTATGGAGCCGAGCAAGCTGTAACTATTAACAACCTCAGTCTCTCTTTTCATGGTGCTGCCAAGTGGCCCAGTGGTGAGAATACTTGTCTTCTTAATGTTGAGCCTCAAACTATATTGAATACTACAGTCCTTGGCCTTCTGCAACAAGTGCTTCAGAACTTCTTCAGTTTCAGCAGGCAAGGTTGTGTTAAATGCATAATGTAGGCTGTTAATGAGTCTTCCTCCAGCCCTGATGGCATATTCCTCCTCACAAAGCCAAGTCTCCAGAATGATCTGTTCTACATATAGATTGAAAAGGTATGAAGACAAGGCACATCACTGATGCACTTGCCTCCTGATTTTGAATCATGCAATGTTTCCCTACTTTGTTCTGGACGGAGTATATTTATATATTTTGCATTATGTTCGGTGGTGCTTAGACTGTGTTTAGAGTTGTTTTTAAAAGCATTATTACTTTTTACTAACCTAACATGGGAATGTTGACATTCTCTGATTCTTACGCCACATGCAAGGTCTATAGATGGATTGTCTTTTTTGTTTTATTTTTTTTTCCTGGGTACAACATGTTGAGATTCAAAAGAAAATGCTATTAATTTCCTTTTTCTTTTAAAATGTCACAATAGTTTATTAAATTGACAATTGTTCTCCTTTAGTTCTCACTTTTGTTTATTTGAAGGCAAATACATAGCCAGTGGTCAAATATGAAGAATAAAATAAATATTCTTGAAGGATTTAAAAATGGAAAGGAATACATTTGAACTCTTATTGTTCTTATTTTTGCTGCTGTCTGTATTTATTAGCCAGGCAAGTGCACTAAAACAGCGAGTAAAAAGTACATTAAAGTGCCTTTCCTCTATTCTCCCTTTGAATGGGAGCACAAAATATGAGAAACCATTGCATTTCAGTGAAGATGGATACAGCCTTGGAACACTTTCATATCTTATTATATGTACTAGAGGGGTGTGTGTTTCCCTCTCTGAGGCTGAAAGGACAGCTCTGTGCCCTTTCCTATACTCAGAAAGCATCCATGAAGTAGCCTTTACTTGGGTCACTTCTCTATAAGGGCAGAACAAATGGAGCTAAATGTTTATAAAAAACATTAAAGGCTAAAATCTTCAGAATTTAGAGCTTGACCTCAATGTCTTGCATTACAATTCAAAATAAACAGTAAAAGCAGTTCAGAATGCAGGCTGGGAGCTTAATGTATTCTATTCAGTTCACAGCCAGAAATGAATTGTTGCATTGTGTGCAAGTTAAAGCATCCAGGAGTGATTCAAAGATGGTCTAAAGCAAAGGCCATCAGAGTAGTTCATTTAGAGCATCAGGAAAACAATGAAGGCTCTATCTGAAAGAACAGGTAGCTGATGAACATACCTCTGGACCTTAGGATAAGCCAACACTTAATGTGCTGAATCCTTATAATTTTTGTTAATAGGATTTTTAAAATAAAGTTTGAAATCAAACAAAATTTAGTTCTAAGAATTGAACTGTCTCACCATGAATTTTGCTCGATTCACTCATTGTCATTGTGTAGGAACTGACTCACAGTTGACCCTTCAATAGATTCACAGAGGATATAAATTGCACAGGAGGAGATTGTCTATCTTTACACCATAAAGCAGCAGGGATTTTAGAAAGCTTTCAGGTAAAACCCAGGAAAAACCAGCCAAAGAGGGAAGACGGGAAGCTGCACACTGGGGAAGGTCACCTCGAATAACAGCAAAGAGGCATCTTTCAGGTAAAACCCAGGAAAAGCCGGCCAGAGAGGGAAGACAGGAAGCTGCGCACTGGGGAAGGTCACCTCGGATAACAGCAAAGAGGCATCTTTCAGGTACCCAGGAAAAACCAGCAGAAAGGAAAGCATAATCTACACAGGAGTTCTACAGGACATGTCACCTTCCCTTGGAGACAGTACAACTAAACTTAAGAGACACTGGTCAAAAGGAAAAAAAAA
>NW_006399878.1:6896988-6898117 GCF_000299155.1 Elephantulus edwardii | reverse complement strand
TTTGGGCTGTTGTGCGTAGGGTCGCTATAATTCGCAAACGACTCGACTGTACATAACAGCAACAACAACATGCCTTGGGGTTTCCAGCACTGCTTTTTATCACTAGGCCATCAGAGACCCTTACTTTAAACATATGTACTATAAACTCCAGCCAAACATATCTATTGTTATAAGCTAATTTTGGAAAAGCCTATCATTGTTAATTCGATTGGACTAGAATAGGTCTGAATTAATTGTGAGTTTTACCATATCAGAGATTATGAGAATGGAGTAGAATTGGACAAGTATCAGATCTCATAGCATTGCTATGAGTTGTAATTGATTCACCTATAACAACAAAAACACTTAAATTAAGTGCTATAATATGATATTCTTAATATTTTTAACAGCTTTTTTAAAATGCTGAAGCCTTATGCATAACAAGTCTCAAGTGCCAGAGACAAACACTTTGTCATGGTCTGATCAACATAAGGCTGAGCTCTAGAAGCCCAGGTACATTTTCCTTACCTATTAGTATAATGAAAATTGAAGAAGGCTGTTTGGATTTTTCATAAATTGATACATTATTTTTGAGTTATGAATCATAGATAAAAATCTTTTATTACTATAGCAAAAAATACATGGTGGTGCACTGGTTAAAGAATTTGACTATCAACAAAAGGATAGTGGTTCAAATCTATCAGCCACTTTCCAGGAGAAATATGAGGTGCTGCTTCCAAAAGATATACAGTCGCCTTTAAAGAGTTGTATTCTGTCTATGGGGTTGCTATGGACCAGAATTTAATCCGGTTGGGTTTTCATGTTTTGATTTTTGTTTTGGTCTTTGCTTGTGTGTGTGTGTATGTTTAACCTTAACCCAAACCAAGTATTGTTTTAATGCAGTGAAAGTTAAGGGAAAGAGAAAACTTGTAAAATATTTAAGTACAATTTAATTATGAAAGATGCTTAAATGTGGAAATAGTAATGGCTAATTAATAAACTTATTGACAGTCCTCTATAAAATAATTTTAAAGTATTTTTTAAATTTCCATTCATTCATTGTTTCACTTTTCTCTATAAAATAATTTTTTAAAAATTAGTTTAACAGACTATTGTGAGTGAGCTCCAGTAGCCTAGTAGCAGTAAAGTG
>NW_006399878.1:6877386-6896138 GCF_000299155.1 Elephantulus edwardii | reverse complement strand
AAACTAAAGCTGTGAACAATTTCAATCTCTTCACCATCCATCCTTGTGATGGCCTGGCTAACCTGCAAAGCAGGATCAGCAATGCATTGTAAAAACAGCAGGACCACTCATCTTGGCTTGACCATCCCTTCTACAGTAAACAACTCCAGGAAGCAGTATGTTAATTAATAAGAGTGACCAAAGGTCTCAGACCTTAGGGAATGTTATTTACTGAAATTCTTTGCTTCTTAGAGCTCTCAATAAGACATGCTGTAAAACATCTTTGTATTGTGCTGAGGTCTGTGAGAGTTAATGTTTGACCTGATAGTCAACATCCTGGATGGAAAGAGATAATGCGATGGCTACTGCAGAGGTGCTCCTAAAACCTATATATGCTTTTGAAAAATAAAAGTTTTTCACTATTCGTCATCAGCGAGTAGTCTTTCCACATCTTCATTTCAACCTGGTGCCTCCTTTTGGCAGAATTTTCCCGATATATCGGGGCTGGATCCCTGATACATCCTGAGGCTACCAATTGGTCCAGTGGTGAGAATCCTTGTCTTCTTGATATTGAGCCTCAGTCCATACTGAAGGCTTGAGTCCGTGACCCTCTGCAGCAAGTGCTTTAGGTCCTCCTCAGTTTTAGCAAGCAGGGTTGTGTACATTTGCATAATGCAGATTGTTGATTGATCTTCCACTATTCCTGATGCCACACTTCTCCTCATAGAGCCCAGCCTCCCAGAGAATCTGTTCTGCATATAGGTTGAAAAGGTATGGAGATAGGACACATCCCTGGCATACCCCCTCCCCAATTTTTGAACCATACAGTGTTTCATTGCTCTGTTCTGATGACTGCCTCCTGTCCCAAGTATAAGTTTCGCGTTAGAACGATCAAATGTTCTGGGATTCCCTTTCTTCTCAGAGTTAACTACAGTTTGTTATGATCCACACAGTCGAACGCCTTTGTATAGTCAATAAAACACAGATAGGCATTCCTCTAGTACTCCTGCTTTCAGCTAAGATCCGTCTAACATTAGCTACAATATCCCTAGTACCACGACCCCTTCTAACCCAGCCAGGACTTCTGACAGTTCTCTGCTGATGTGTTGTTCCAGTAGTTTTCAGATAATCTTCAGTAGAATCTTGCTTGCATGTGAAATCAATGATAATGTTCTATAATTTCCACAGTCGTTTGGATCACCCTTCTTTGGGACAGGAATAAATATAGATCTCTTCCAGTCAATTGGCCAGGTGGTTCTTTTCCAGATTTCTTGGCACAACTTGGTAAGCACATCTACGGCAGCATCTGTCAGCTGAAATACATCAATTGGTATTCCATTTATTCCTAGGACCTATTCTCTGCTATTTCCTTCAAAGCAGCTTGAACTTCTTCTTTCATCACCATAGGTTCTTGCTCATATGTTGTTACATGAGATTCTTCTGTGTCTGCCAATTTCTTTTAATACAGTGATTCAGTATATTCTTTCCATATTCTTTCAATACTTCCTGAATCATTTAATATTCTGCCAAAAGCATTCTTGATTATAGCAACTAAAGGTTTGAATTTCTTCTTTAGTTCCTTTAGCTTAAGAAATGCTGCATGAGTTTGGCCCTTTTGATTTTCTGACTCCAGCTCCTTGCACATTTAATTGTAATATTTTACTAAGATTAGAAAACTGCAATTCACACTATATATTAGGTTTCTGGTAGTTCCCTATCTATATAATGTTCTAGCTATTTTTGAATGATAAGAAGTATTTTGCTTGCATGTGGTATTAATGATATTGTTTGATAGTTTCCACATTCTGTTGGATCACCTTTCTTGGAAATGGGAACAAATATGGACCTCTTAGAATCTTTGGTCAGACAGCTGCCTTACAAATTTTCTGTCTTAAACTGGTAAGCACATCAAAGGCCGTGTTTGTTAAATGAAACAAGTCAATTGGTATCTCTTCGATTCCATGGGACTTATTTTTTGTCATGCCTTCAGTGCAGCTTATACTTCCTCCTTCATTACTTTTGGCTCATACTCATCTGATACTTCTTGAAATTTTTTAGTATCAATCAGTTCTTTTTCATGATTTTATAGATTCTCTCCATCTTCTTTTGATGCTTTCTGAGTCATTCAATACGTTGGAAAAGAGCACTGAACATTCCATGATTGGCCAAAAGAACAGACAAATATTGAGAAGGGTACATCCAGAATGCTTTTTGGAGGCAAACATGATGAGACTTTGTCTTACATACTTCCAGCATGTTTTTAAAAGGGGCTGTTCCTTGGAGAGAGACATTATGCTTGGAAGGGTGGAGGGTTGGTGAAGAATAGGAAGACCCTCAGCTAGGTGGACTGACAGTGACTGCCATGATGGGCTCTATTGTATCGGGTAGTGTGAGGATGGTGCAGGATAGAACAGGGTTCAGATCCATTGTTCATAGGGTCATACTTGACAACAACAACATTTGGTTTACCTAATCATTTTAGGTTGGAAGCAGGAGTAGCATCCACTTCTGTAAATAGCTTGCCTCCGGACACCCTATGAACCTGGAGAAAGGAGGAAAGTCATGCAAGTGTTGAAGACTTTCTTTAATAGGGTTGCTATGAGTCGACTATGACTCAATGGCACTTAAAAACAACAACAACAATCATTTTAGGTACTTAGAGTTCTCTTCTTCTTGCTGTTGTTTACCATTGAGTCAGAACCATAGCTGCCTGCCCAGTGGGTTTTCAGAGGAAGTCAATAGCATCAAAGGAGACTGCCAATCTTCTTGGGTACTTAGATTATTAATCTTATACAGCAAGGCATATTCTTTTATAGGGAGCTCTCATGTCCTAGTGATAAGAAACAGCACTAAAACTAATTCTATTTATTAAATTAAAAGCTTATTACGATATTGGGTCCAGAATCTTAAAAATTTCAAACAAGTCTTTCATAGGAAAGGGGATATTCAAGATAGAAATTAAAGAATTAAAAATATCGAAATACCACCTTTCTTACAGAAATTATACATCTTCTTTTTTACAAATAGTTAATACCTGTTAACTATTTTTAACTATTTGACAATTTTTCTTTTCTAAATCTAGCACTTATTATGTTAGTAAGTACTCTAATAGTTGCTAAAATTTTTATCATTACTCTTAATAAGAATTCAACTGATAACTGTTCCTATTAATTCATTTTTATCTTTTGCATATATACTCATGCATCACAACTCTAAAACAAAACCAAAAAAAATCTAAAATCCTTTTGGGAAAATATTCTTTGATCCTGGGTATTTTTTTTTTGAAACATGGCTACATTATTAATGATCACAATGTAATTAAATCAGAACCATTCACACTTTTAATTTGAAATTGTATTGCTTCATAATTAACCCAAATGGAGTATAAGGTAATTAATTTTTCAGGAAACTATTTCACTGCATAATGTTAAATATCAATTAATGTGTGTATTAAATTGCCAGTAGTGTTTTGAAAAATTAATTTGCTCCCAAATTTTCTGAGTAGCAGAAATTTTCGGTGTTGTCTCAATGTCAAGTAATTCACAAGTAAAATAGAAAGTGGGTTTAATTACAATAATCACAAAGAATGTAATTATGGTTCTATTTAACTTTGCTTATTTGAGCTTATCAGTGTAATTTTCAAAGTATAACTGTAGAATGTTGAGAATATACTAAAGTTTTTATGTACGGAAATAATGATTATAAGTATTATTTTGAAGATAGCTGAAACAAATAATATTCTTTAGAACGATATGAAATACATCCCAAGAATGAGTTCTATCTGGCAATATAAACTCCAGTTACGTTTAAAAGATTTATATACTTAAAAGCTTGTGTGGCCTGGTTTTTGAAGGGATAACCTTAAGAATGCAAAATTGTTGAAAAGATCACTACCAAAGGGATGACATAATGATTGAAGCAGGTACAAAATAGATGATTGCAGTTGCATGTTCGTCAGTGCCCAGTGTTCCCCATCATGGTGCAGGAGGTAGCCTCTAGCCTCCTGAACTTGTGAGGAATATGAAGCTGGCTAAGTAGAGTCCAAATAGAAGAAGCTTCAGAGAGTTCTGTCCACAGGGAAACACACATCACATGAAAACCTCTAAACGACTAAGGAAAACCCTAAATTGATTATGTGTCATTATGCTGAATTG
Source organism: Elephantulus edwardii (assembly GCF_000299155.1). Taxonomy (NCBI): domain Eukaryota; kingdom Metazoa; phylum Chordata; class Mammalia; order Macroscelidea; family Macroscelididae; genus Elephantulus; species Elephantulus edwardii. Next base: position 6,892,005 of record NW_006399878.1, on the reverse strand, counting down.
TCAAGGTTTTCTGGCATCAGTGAGCTCCTTAGTTAAGTTGCATTAGACTACAGAGAAATTAAGTTTCTTTTTTTTTTTAATTCCATGTTCATTTGTGCTATCCATGCTGTTTCAGAAACTAGATATTTGAGAATTCTCCCAGTTTAAGATAGGTTTGGAAAGAGGAGTGACATCCACTTCTTAAATAATGCGCTTCTCAAAAGTCTATGAATTTTGAGAAAAGATAGTTATAAAAAGGCTTCAGGCCTTTTTTTCATTGGTCATTATGAGTCGTGCACAACTTGCCGGTAATCAACAATAAAAGACAAACAACCGCAAAGAAAAGAAAAAAAAAACCCTAACACAGGAATGTATTTTCGTAGAGAAGTGGTAAAACCTTTCTATATATGGAGATGACTGTTGAAAAGTTCCCTGTAGTGAGGATATTTAAAGTATGAATAACACAGAAGACACACACAAACAATAGCCATTGACATTGAATTGATTCCAACTCTGAATGACCTCCGTGTAATGAAGCAGAACTGTTTCTATATGGTTTCCCAGGCTGTGATCTTTATGGAAACAGACCACATCTTTCTCTCTTAGAGCAGTTGGTGCATTGGAATTCTGACCTTCTAGTGAGTAGCTAAGCAATTAATGGCTATGTCAACAAGATTCGTATGATAATATAACCACTATCTATATTCCATTATTGTGATGTTTGCTAAATACCAATGCCTAACTTATTTTTTATGGAGAAAGGCAAGAATTGCAGTCTTCAATATAGATGGAAGCTCAACATCAAGAAAACAAAGATTCTCACCATGGGGCTGATTGGCAGCATCATGATAGACAGAAAAGAGATTGAGATTGTTAACAGCTTCAGTTTTCTTGGCTCCACAATCAATACTTTTGGTACCAGCAGCAAGGAAATTAAAAGATGAATTGCACTGGGAAAGTCTGCTGTCTGAGACATCTCTAAAGTAATGAAGAGCAACAATGTCAGTCTGGAGACTAAGATAACGCCTGATACAGGTCATGGTCTTTGCAATTACTTGCTATGCATAGGAAAGCTGGGTCATGACTAGGGATGATAGAGGAGAATTGATGTCTTTGAGCTGTGCTGTTGGAAAAGAGCATTGAATATATCATGGACTGCTAAGAGAACAAAGAAGTTCATCCTGAAAAGGATGAAGCCAGGCTGCACCTTGGAAGCAAGGATTCTGAAGCTTTATCTGACATGCTTTGGACAAGGCGGGATCAGTCCTTGGAGAAGGACATCACGCTTGGGAGAGTGGAGCGACAGCTAAAGATAGGACGACCCTCTATGAGATGGATTGATTTAGTGACTGGGGTAATGGGGATAGGTGTGTCAGAGACAATGAGATTGGCACAGGATAGAGCAGAGTTTAGCACTGTTGTTCATAGGGTCACTGGGAGTCTCAGGTGACTTGATGGCACATAACAATAAACAACAACAACCTTCTTTTTACCCTAAACTAAAATCTGTGGTTAAATGTTCCTATATATAAAAACGTATGTAGTTAGTATTTTAAAAAGGGAAAGAATTGTAGCAATGACAATAAACATGGTTCATTGTGAAAGAAATACGAGAGCAAGATGTAATCTACAAGAATAACCATATTCCTACCATACATAACAAGAATCTCTTGACATTGCAATACTTTAAATAATACCCAAAATAAATGAGTTAAATAAATAAATGGGTTAAACATAAAACAAGTTAAATATCCATCAACAAAGGAAGGGATAAACAAGACGTAGTAAATGAATACAACGGGATATTGCTCAGCAATAAAGAAAAGTGAAGTCCTGACACATTACCACACATGGAACTTTTAAAACATGCAAAATGAAAGATATATGATATTAATTATGTAAAACAAGCAAATTTATAGAAACTAAAGATTAATAAAGGTTGCCCAGGAAAGGAAGGAGGGAAGTAGAAATTGGGAAATTGTGATTAGGGGTCATTGAGTTTATATTAATGATAGTAGAATAATTTGGAAAAGGCTAGTGGATAATGGTTACATAACTTGAGGAATGCTAACCAAGGTCAGCTAAATTATACAAATTAATCAAAGTCAAACTAAATTGTATATCTAGAAATTGCTGAATTGGGAAATGTTTTGTTGTACATGCAATTCACTCATTTGAAAAAATAACAACAAAATAATATCTCTTGAATAAGCAGCAAAAAAATCACTAAAGAAAAGAGAGACATGAGAAGTGAACAAGAGTTACAGATAGTGAAGTTCTCTTTATACTTTTGCACACATATATACACTCTATAAATGCTTTTCTTGAGATAAAGACTAGATAACAGCGCAATTCAAATTTATTTCACCTTAAAGGTTGTAACTCCCACATAAGGTTTAAGTATTTTCAGTTAGTGATAAATGAGCTATATTAAAAAGTTTAATAATTTATATATATATATATATATACTCATTTTTAAAAGTAGAAAATGAGCAAATCACATAAAATTATGCCACTCCAAAACAACCATAATTAACATGTTGGCAAACATTGAGGTTACTACTTGTCATTTTGCTTGATATTTTAAATCCTATATGTATATGATTTTTAGACATTGAATGTGTTAATTGCTTCCTCATTCAGCTAGATATATTCATTAGTCATTTCAGTAAGAAACTCAATAACCTGGATAAGTAGTAAGTATCCAAGTATAGTGCGTAGACTATCAGAAAGCTTCATTAAAGCTTAATTAAAATGAAGACCACACCCATAAACTGTTCTTGCAGAATCTTTACAGAATATCTGCAAGTGATGTAATTATATTAGTTTTTAAGAGATCCTTTATTTAAAAACAGCAGATACTTCAATATTGCAGTTTGATGTCATTCGTAAATATCTTGCCTTAGCCAAGCTCCTGACCTTCACATTCAACCAGTTACTTGACACTTGGCTTGGATGTTGCCAAAGTGTCCAGACCCAGTCTATCTAGAGAAAACGCTTGGGTTTTCCCCAAACTGACCTTATTCTGGAGCTCTCTATACTATCGCAAGAAAAAATTAGATGATACCCTCAAAATCTAAGAGCTCTAGAATCTATCTGTTTATTTCTCTTTCCTCCATTTCTCAATATCTGGTTGGAATTTCTTAATGGATACGCTCACAATAAAGAGCGATATTTGCAAAATTAAGACCAGATCATGCCCAGAATTTCAGCGAAGCAGTGAGCTCTCTATTGTGCTTAGATTAAATAACAATATTTACTTACTTTCCAAGATATTTTATTGTCTATCATTTTCATTTTCCAAATATTATAGTATTTTCTCAAAATATTAGACTTACCTCAAATTCCCCCCACAGCCTCCACCTAGAATATTTTCCTGGATTATTTGTACAAATCTGTTAACAAAATACTGGTTTTGGAAGTAGCCTCTAATCTTTTATACTCTTTTGGTGAAGAAAATTATAAAGGAAAAGGCATCTTATATGTCTAAGATCATGCAAAGTTTATCAATAAGATGCAAAGTTAGAAGTGACAGTTTTGGGAGAAAAAACTGAGGAAGTAATAGAGAAATTTTTTTTTCTCCCTGGGGAACTTGGAGACACAGAATTATATTTAGACAAGAAACCTTGATTTATATTAATTGAGAATTATCTAATCAGCAATTATACTTTAGAAAGGTTATCCTGGCATCTCTGTCAAGAATGGGTTAAAATGTCTGAGACAAGAGGCTGAGAGTGTAATGAATCAACATGGGAATTATTGCAACAGTGCAGAAGCTGAGTGGTGGCCCCATGATCAGTGATCATAGTTGCACAGATATTTAAGAAGAGAGAAAGTTAAAGGTAACTAGACTACTACATGGCCCACCCATTTTTGGCATTGTATGGACATTTGTCAAGTGAATGTCCTTACGAATGTTTATTCTTGATTTAAAATTCATATTGTATTCCTCATATGCACATGTTCCTCCATTTTCATTGCACAGATGAAAGGAATTTTCCTAGGTTGGCTGCAGCTTCTGACTTGAAGGATTGAAGGAATGCAAGTAATATTAATTGAGAAAAAGCCCCAGGGAATGAATAATATATCCAGAAATTAAGTGAGTTTCATTTTGAAATGATAATTTTGAGTCATCTAAATAGGCAGCTGCTCCTAAGTATATTCTCATCCTAAAATATTAGGAACAATGATAATTTAGAGGAGACTGAAGAATAGTGTCCTTGGAGAATGCTGACTTCTAATAGTTAGCTATAATGTCTTCCTTGGTTCAATAGGACAAGAACTATTATGAAAAATTTATGTCACATGTCTCAGTTTATTGTAAATATTAAATTCCTTTGTAACACTTATTACACAATTACCTCAATGTTTAGTGAGTCCTGGTGGCTTAGTGGTAAGGAGGAGTTGTGCTGCCAACCCAAAGACATGTGGGTCAACTCTACCAACTGCTCTGTAAGATAAAGACAGTCTTCTCTGGTGTGATTTACTGTCTCTGAAAACTTGCTGGAGAGTCAGCCATGGGACAGTTCTGACTCAAGATTATATAATTTTAAAAAAAGAGTATATAATAATATGAATATTACTACTGCATATTGGACTCTGACATATATAATGCACATAGAAATCTCAACAGAAAATGCTTGACTTTCAGATTTGCATTGGGCTATTTTGTTTGCTTTTACTGTATTTTTTAAAAAATCTTTAAAGAAATTAACAACATTTATTTACTTTTATGTCAATAAATGTTTCTGAGAAGTAATGATTCATGAAACAATTTAGAAGTTTGACTAAGGTAAAATCTACTTCAGAAAATTAGCAAAATGCTAAAAAAAATGCCTAGTAGTAAGAAGCTATCCTGCAATACTAAAAGCATACAGTTCAAATTCACCATCTGCTCTACATAAGAAGGGTGGGCAATCTCCTTGCCTTCAACTACTACCTTTGAAAACCCATGGTCAGCTATGAATCAATTCTTATTCAATGACTCACAAAAACAACAATTAGACGACTGATACAACTGATAGCATGTTGGCTGGGTTAAATGTCATACTCATACGAGAGCCTGTTGATTACTGACACATTTACACACACAAACTCTGATGAAAGAAAGCAGTACTGACTCCAAAGGTTCTATTGTGAAAGTCAGAATTCTTCTGTCATGCTCTCAAAGGTACAACTGTGATTCAAAGCTTGAGTAATTGCTGTCACATTCAGAATGGACTCGTAGCTGACATTCCTCTAAGATTTGGGAGGCTGTAAATCACATGAGAGAAGAGCAAGGGAACACAGCCTGGTTTAAAATCAGGAAGCGTGTATGCCAGTGATGCATCCTATCTCCATATCTTTTCAATCTTTATGCAGAATAGATCATCCCGGAGGCTGGGCTCTGCGAGGAGGAATGTGGCATCAGGATCAGAAGAAGACTCATCAACAACCTGTGTTGTGAAGATGATACAACCTTGCTTGCCAAAACTGAGATTGTTGTTGTTAGGTGCCGTCAAGTCGTAGGCGACTCACAGTGACCCTATTAACAAAAGGCCTGAACACTGTTCATAGAGTTTCCGGAGGCAAGCCATTTCAGAAGTGGATGTCACTCCTGTGTCCAAGCTTGTTTTAATCTGGAAGCTCCACTAAACACTGTCCACCATGGGTAACCATTTTCACATTTGGCACATCAGTGTCACAGTGTTCAGCATCACAGCAACAGTACAGCAGTGCAGAGACCAGTGCTATACCACCTAGAAGAATGTGTGACAAAAAAAAAATCATTCTTTTTTTTTTTAAACTGAGGAGGACCTGAAATATTTTCTGTGGAAAACCAAGGACTGCAGCCTTCAATATGGAATGAAGCTCCACATGAAGTAGATGAAGATTCTCACCACTGGGCCAAGTGGACTGAGAATGCTAAAAGTTTCAGCTTGTTTGGCTCCTCAATCCACACTCTTCATACCACCAGCCAAGAAATCAGAAGTTGAATTACATTGGGAAAGTGTGCTGTCAGAGACCTCTCTAAATTACTGAAGATCAGTGATGTCAGTCTAGAGACTAAGATGCATCTGATCCTAAAATTCTGCCATGGTCTTCACAATTACCTGTTATGGATCAGAGAGATGGACAATGCCTAAGGATGGTATGAGAAAAATCAATATATTTGAGTTGTGATGCTGGAGAAGAATATTGAATGGATATGGACTGCTTGGGGAACAAACAGGTTCATTCTAGAGAGAGTGAAACCAGGATGTTCCTTGGAGTCAAGGATTTTGAAGCTTTGTCTGACATACTTTGGGCATATTGCGAGGAGAGACCAGTCCTTGGAGAGGAACATCATTCTCGGAAAAGTGGAGGGACAGGGCAAGAGAGGAAGAGCATGGATGAGATGGATTGATTCAGTGACTGGGGTAATTGGGATGGGTGTGTCAGAGGCAGTGTGATTGGCACAGGATAGAGCAGGGTTTAGGGCTGTTGTACATAGGGTCACTATGAGTCGCAAGCAACTCAACGGTACATAACAACAGCAACAAGAAGAAGCAATAAGAACAAAGACTAGTAAAAATTTCCTCTCTGTAAACCAGACATACTCCTGTTTGTTTTGAGGCACACTAAGTAACAACTGAAGTTATTAGAAGTCAAGGCAGTAGTTTCCATAACTCTAGTCTGTGTTGTTGGTTTTTTTGCTTGTTTTGCTAGGTTTTTAAAATCAAAGAATTGAATACAGAGCTCTAGAGAATTGTACTGCAGCTTGCAAGTAACTTTCAACTCATAGCGACTCTATGTACAATAGCCCTGACTGAACCCTGCTCTATTTTGAGCCAATCATTGTCTCAGACATACGTAACTCCAATACCCCTGTCACTGAATCAATCCACCTCATAAGGCGAGCTGTTTTGTGTCAAAGAATTGGTAAGAATTTGAGGATCTTCTATTTAAGAGAACTGCTATGTTAATGTTCTTATAAGAATGGAATATGTAAGCGAGTTCTGGTGGCCTAGTGGCAAAAAGCTGCAACTGCTGTCTCAGAGGTTCACGGTTCAAATCCACCAGATCCTCTGCAGGAGAAGGAGGAACAATCTCTTCCTGTACCAGTCAGATCTGATTTGATGATACACACAAAAAATAATGAAATAAAGGAAATGAAAAAAAAAAAGAATGGAATATGTCTTTCATTTTCTGATCTTTGGGGCTAAGTACCCATTCCACAATCATGTATTTTTTTTATCTCTTTTTTCTCACCTTTACACAGTTACAGTTTCTTCTTCTCAGTAATATATTTAAATATTTAATATGTTAGTGACTTCTGAGTTCTTTTAGAAACTTTAGCACTTTAATCAGTGATAATTTTTTTCCATTAGAAAATATGCATATTTTTTCTGTACTTCAGCAAATATATTCCTATCATATGTGCCACATACTTTTATGCTAAAGCGCATAATACAGAATCTGAAATGAACAAATCCTATTGATGTAGTCAGGATATTTCTGTAAATAAGAAGAATATTTCTGTAAGTGAATTAATTACTAATAAAGATTAGAAGCCAAAAATATATTAGCATGCAGGTCCTTTTTATCACAGCAAAATTTATGCAAAGATCATATAATCCAGCTGCACTGCTTCAATTCAAAGTTAATTAGATGTTATTAATATATGATGATATTAATCATTAGCATCAGCCTCCCATTATTTTCTGCACCAGTAAAATGTAAGGCATCATTATACTTAAGATCTGTGCTATTAGAAGGAGTACCAGTCATATTACTGTTTTCAACAGTTGAAGTAAAAAAAGTACCTTTCCAATTGTATTGCTTTCTTTTGTTAGAAATCTGAAAGGGATTCAGCTAAGGAACACAACACCCACAAGACTGCTTGCTGATAGGAAAATAATGCAGCTAGTTCAAAGTCATCAGTACTTGAAAGCTAAGAAGCACCAACCTTCATGAAGACAAGGAAGACACACATAAACATCTTTCCCAGCTCCTTTGCAAAGACAAGCAAAACACAGTTTAGAATAGAACAGATTTGTTTAACTCAGACCTGAGGCATCCTTTTCATGATAAATACAAATACTGCTTGGTGGAACATAACATCTGGATAAATCATTAAGCTATCCTTATTAGCCAAGTAGTGAGAAACAAAGATAATTTAGTGCACACAGAACTTTAGTATGTACCTGGCATCCTTTTAATAGTGTAAATTATGATAGATAGCATGGCAGCACTAATTACTTACGTTTAATGCTTTGGGCCATAAATTCCTATTAAATTCATTAAAAAGTTAACTTTTTCATTAAAGATCAATCCCAATTTTCAAATAGAGTGGAAGGCTCTTCTTTACTTCTTTCATAGATTTAGAGAAGCTTTAATTTGCTGTTACAGTTCCAGCCGCCACTACTCTTCCTAGGTCTGTATTTTAAGGCGATTATTAATAGCACAGTCTAGTCCTGTAAAGATTTGTAATTCTTTTAAAAATTAGAGACATGGATTCAGCAGCAGTTTTAATACAGACTTGTGTCCAGATTCATCTCAGGTCTGTATGTACCTATTTATTTTTTAAGATATTCTTAAAAATCTCTCTTAAATGTCCTCATTTTTTACCATGGACATTGATATTTCTTTTGATCCAAATAGGTCTGTTACAAAACTAGAAAATTTGAGTTCATTGAGTTAGATTTTTTCTTTATGATTAGTAGCAGGAATAAAAGTTTAAAATTATCTATTTCCATAATCTTAGGTATATAAGGATGAGCAGATGAATAGTACCATTCATTTCTGGCTGTGTCTTGGTGTGAGTGAAGATACATAGGAATGTGTGAGTGGGCAAATGTACCTTTAAATTAGCTCTTGCTGATCCTGAATGGATCCAACTGCTACCACAGGAAGCAATGCTTTTGGTTTAGCGACACAACTTCCCACTGACTACAGCACCAGAGGTTCCACAGAAGATGGACAATCTACTCTCGTGCAATTTACAGCCTCCCAACAACCTGCTGGAGGATTGTCTTAGAGTCAGATCTTACTTTATGGCAACGATTTTGAGGAATTTTTTGCTGTTGTCTTTATTTTGAGGGGTTTTGGTTACCTTTTGTGTTTGGTTTTTTGTTTTGTTTTTGTTTCTTTGTTTTTTTTAATATCCTGAGTCATTCTTTCTCTGTTACAGAAAATAAAAATAACATAAAATTTACAGGCAGCCATGCATTTGTGAGAAACAAATTAAGCCGCTTGTTTATCAAATGTGCACCATTTCTGCTGTGCTCCTGTTTTTATAATCTATCCTCTAAGATTAATAGCAGGGTATTTATGAGAAGCCTCAGTTAACATACTCCCAAATGCTTAACCAGTTATGTAAGTACATACTTTCTATTAAAAGCTTCATCTGTGGCTCAGTTCCCCAGTTTCTCTATGTCCTCAGGGTCCCAATATTTGCTAGAAGATCCTCCAGAGACTCACATGCCTCAGGGGAAAATGGCTTGTGTGACTGAGTATGCAGGCAAAGTTTTTTGTAGAAACTGATGAACATTGGGCCAGGCTAGATGCAGCAGGAATCTTAAAACACAGTCAGCTGCTGCCCCTGTGTTGGTGTTTCCACATACCCTCCGGTGTGGAGAATGCTCTCTTTATTATATTGCTACTTCAGCTGTTAATGATTTGCAAGACCATGTGTCTGCAGTTAAGGTAGATGACGACCAGGGCAGGCTGAATGCAATGGCTAAAAAAAAAAAAAAAGCCAACTTTTAGGCTAATGCCACAGTGCCAAACATTTCTGTGTCAAACTGCGTTTGGAGATACAAATACAAAAAAAAAGCCTCAATTTTAACTCAGAAGAGGATATACTGCAGTAGACACTAATTCTTATACACAAAAGTGACCACTGTGGGAGGAAAAGAATCCAGAAGATGTAGTGGGGGGGTGGGGGGAGGCGGAATGAAAGATCAGCTAAAGTTTGAAAGTAAGAAGTTAGTCAAAGAAAGAAAAGTGGTTGGAGAGGAAGGCACTGACAAGAAGGAGCTAACATATGTATGGCTCATATGTAACACTGTATGTCATGTACAAAGATGTTGAAACGCATAGTAGAGGCAGCAAGAGGATATAAAGTGGTGAGAATACATTTGGATAAAGCAGATGAGGAGCTGATTTGTCCTATGCATCCTGGTCCCATTGCAGCTCTGGCTACTAGGGCTGGCTCTGTTGTGTGCTGTTGAGTTTAGTCTGACTCATAGTGACCCTTTGAACAACAGATCTGAACCCTGTCCTGCCCTGCATGATTCTCATCATCTCTGACATGCATGAGCCCACTGCTGATATAAGATCACAACACCCTTTCCTAGGAGGATACTAACAATTCTTAGAGAGATACTATTCGCTAAAGTGTCTACCAACTCACTGACAAAGGCTTCCAAGGTCAGGCCATATGTGCTCTGTAAAATAGTGTAAGTTTTTTCCTAAAGGTAAGAGAGCTACAAAGATTTGAAGCAGGTGGTAAATAAAATCAGTCTCTTGTTTTAGGAAGATCATTATGACCAAATTCTGAATGAGGTCTTAGAAGAGGAAAAGCTATTCTCAGATGAACCAGTTTGGGGGTTGTTCTTATACCACAAGTGAGGAGAAATGGTGACTTGGACTGAGCCTCTAGTAAGAGCTATTAGAAGAGATGGCTGACACATTAGGACCAGCTCAGAGATGCAATGGCCACTTGCTTCCTGTAACTTGATATCACCCTGATGATGCAGTCCACAACAAGTTGCACCTCAAACCCCAAAAGTCCCTGTCTAATCTACTAGCATCTCCATTTCAAAATAATAATAATAAACAGTCTCCACCTATACAATTTACTGCCTCTAAAACCAAATGGAAGGTTATTATAAGTCAGTAATAGTTCAAAACCAAAGAATAAGCATGACCAATCAAAGACTTCAAAGATACTGGGTTGGTGCTCCAAAACAAAAATTCGGCTGATCAAGTTTACCCACAGGAAACTTATAAGAAATTCTTGAGAATCTGATTTTATAGATAAAAACAGATATTGAAAACTATATAAAGTACAGTTTTACTAAAGTCTGTTCTATGACTCAGAATTCTTCTTATGAGCACCTGATAATCAAATAGTGGAGGGCAGTAACAGTTCAGTGATAGAGTCTCTCCTTTCATGCAGTGGACCTGGGTTCAATTCACTGCCAATCTATCTCATGTACAGTTGCCACCCATTTGTTACGCGAGCCTTAGGTGTCAAGAAGATGCTGAATAAGTTTTCATGGGTGCCTCCACACCAAAACAATGAAGAGGAAAGATTATTTAATGATTATCAAATCAGTTAGATAGAAAAGGGATAAAGTTACAGCTTTCTAATTGCTCGTGACTGTAACTCCTGAATCACTAGGATGAAAAGGAGAAAAAGAAATATTTGAAAAAGGGACTTTCTCTATTTCACACATGTACAGAGCAACGGGGAAAGTGACCCAAAGTAACCTAAGACCTGTTGTAGCATCACTGTAATAAAGTAACATTGCATTTCTACCTCTCTTTGAGCAAGATCAGTTTGAATCATGGGGAAAATTACTGTTAAGCCCTGGAATCAGAAGCACCATATATAGGCCCTAACTCATAACTGGATAAGATCAGGACATTATCATATGCTGAAGAGAGCGCTCATTGTTGGCAAAAATTAAAATTTAACACCTAAACAAATGAAAAGCACTCTCCTCACTCAAGGGGAATGATGCACTCTCCCTTAGAAGCACCTGTGCTTTAATAGAATAGACTTGCTACCTTACTCACACCTGTAAATCTGTCCTATCCATTCACCATCTTAGAAAGTTTCTGTGCTTTGATAAATTTACCACTTAACTGGTATCAATAAATTGTCCTCTTTCATCATCATTCATCTTATTCTAGCTCCTCAATGGAGGTTTGATAATTCTTTAGGAAGTTGTCTCACAAACCAGAGAGGATCAAGTCTCCCCTGTTAACAAATCTCCTACTAAACCTCAGCCAATGAAAAGCTTACAGATCACAGGTCTAATCCTTAAATAACTAAGGGGATGGTACAGGACAGACAACAAACAGCAGTTCTCTGGTGTATGAGGTTACCATAAATCAAGATTCCACTAGACAACAGCACAGAACTATCAAAAACTGGGAGAATGAAAGAGTTCTGAGTGTTGGGATGGAATCAAGTAAAAAATAATTCAGCACAATCTTAAGAGTGATACTAATAAAGAGAAGTGGCATTGTATTTCCATGGTATGATTTTAAGGCTTTGGGGACAAAGAATTTTACCTCCCAAAGTCATTCTCCCTCTTCTGTTTGTGGCACTATCACTGAAGAAAAGGTGGGGGTTTTGTTCAGTTGTTTGTTATGAAGTTTTTTTGTTTGTTTGAATTTTTTTTTGGTTTGTTGTGGATTGGGGTTTGCTTTTTTTTCTCTGTAAACTAACAGTAGATGCACTGCAAGAGATCTACAATGGTCTTTTGCATTTTATTATGTGTTAAATAGTCGCAGGTATTATTGTTAACTAATATTTATTAAGTGTTTACAATGAAATGGACACTACTGTCATCTTTAATTTATGTATGTAAAAATTAAACCAGTAAGAAATTAAAAGGTTTTGTGTTTTTTTGGCCTGGTAACATAGTTAGGAAGTGATAAAGTAAAGCTTCAAGTACAATTTAAGTCTTGAGTATACTTTTCTTGAGTTTATTTAAAAATTAATAAAATTTGTCTGACCAAGACTGTGACAGAAAGAAAGTAACACTAAGGATAAGTGTTACTTCTCCTTCCCCTAAAAGGGATCTCTGGTGGCTTAGTGGTAAGAAGCTGTGCTGCAGTTCCCAAAGTATATGGTTCAAATCCACCACCTGCTTCATGATCGCAGGATCTCCTACTGTGCAATTAATTGCTTCTGAATAGCCTCTGGTAGATCAGCTATGAATCAGTTTTGACTTGACAGCACACAACAACAACTTCTTCTCAAACAGTGTTGCTTGGACTATCTCTGCCAATACTTTGGGAAATACAAATAGCAAGGCATAACAGTAAAAAGAACAGAAAAAAATACTCATTACACAAATATTACTGAAAATGCTTTAGTTGTGATTTTGGGATACAATAAGCTCTTTTAAAAAAATAAAAAACAGTGACCCATATATAGCAAATCAATATAAAATATCTAAGACACTGACATGTGATTTCTTGAAAAGAAAGTTAAAAAGCAGCTTACTTCTTCCCTTACATTTATACCTTAAAAATAGAAAATTGATGTTCATTTGAAAAAAAAAGGCATTAGAATAAAAATTGCATGGGTGCAACCCTCTAAGGAGATTAGACAAAATGAGACAAGTTAATCACACCTTAACTTTTGTCTTATTTTTGAGAATTCTGAAATTTCTTAATTTTATGTAAAGGAGAAAACCTGTCAGGCACCTCTCTGGAAATGTGTGTGGCTGTGATATTTGCCTGGAAATAGGAGCTCAGCAGCCTCTTGGATGAAAAGTGACAAGTTTCTGCATGTAGCATGAAACACAATAAAGAGTGATGCAAGACTTTCTGACCACAAAAACAATAGAAAAGATTCATAAAAATATGTGTCCTTTTAAGCATTCTTCCTAGATTTCTTAAAAAAACTTCTTTTCCATTTGCACTGCTAAAATGAACTTAGATTATTTTTGAAAGGACATTCACCACCACCACAATGAAAGTGGCTCTTCCCTGCATCTACAGATATCCTTTGTGCTTCAGAATTATTATCTTGCAAAACCAGATTGTGCCACCCCTTTGTCAATGACATTGACATCCTTTCACAGAAATAAATTATAGTTAGACAGGGAAATTTACAAGTGCTTTAAAAAGTTGTATTGATACAAAATTGACATGCTGTTGCTACAATAAGGTATTTACTTGCAAGCTCGCAAAATAACTCAGTAAAATCAAACAATAAAAAAATGAATAATGAAAAGCTTTACCTTGAAGAAAGAGCTAACTGAGGAAAAACTATAAAGTAGAACTTTATGGGAGAGGTGAAGAGTGATATAAAATGTCTTTTTATCATTCTTTAACTTTTGGGAAACTATTCTATGTCCATGTTATATATGTAAGAATATAAAGATACAACTAGAAATCAGAAATTAGGATTTCTGACCCAATTCATATCTTTAAGAATAGTTACAGATAAGCATATGGTACCTTTATATCCAAACTCAATAGACCTATATAATTCTCCCTTCACCGTAGAGCTGATGATTTTTGTTACTATGTATCGAGTCAGAACCAGCTCATAGCTGATGTTCCAGCAGGTTTTTAGAGGCAGTGAGTCACAGGAGAGGAGCCTGTTTATCTTTCTCCCAAAGAGCAGCTAATGGATTCAAACTTGTGAGCCTTTTGATTAGCCGAGCATTTTCTTACCACTAAGCCACCAGAGATCCCTTAGCGGATGATGAGGAGTAAAGGGAGTAACAATTACCATCTATTTTACAATGTCTAGTAGAAATCAAGGGAGCTTTAATGGTAAGGAGTTTGTGCTGCCATATCAAAGGCACATGACTCAAATCCACCAAAGGTTCCTTTGTGATTTACTGTCTTTGAAAACTCTCTGAAGGGTCAACTGCAAGTTGGTTCCAACTTGATGGTACATAGTAACAACAACAATAGTAGAAA
>NW_006399878.1:6875028-6876651 GCF_000299155.1 Elephantulus edwardii | reverse complement strand
AGTCAACATTCTCAGCACCAGCAGCCAGGAAATTAAAAGATGTAGTGCTATGGGAGTCCAGCATAGGATATTTAAAATGTCCTATGTCTAATCTCTCCAAGAAGTATTTAATGCACGTCTCATAAAGGAAAGACAATCATTTTGAGAGGAGTCTCAGTTGTGCAGTGGTTAATATTGAGCTATAAATCATAAGGTCATGAATTCAAACACACTAGTTGCTCAAGTTGAGAAAGATGTAGCAATATACTTCTGTAAACATTTCCAGCCTTGGAAATATTATATGTCAGTCCTATAGGGTTGCTGTGAACCAGAATCAAGTGGTTTTCAATGAGTATGGCTTGAAGTGTTGAACTAATAAGGGTAAAGAAAAATGTAAAAAGAAAAATAGAATGTCTAACTCAAATACAAGGCTACAATAAGGATAACCAAATAGTCTGCAAAAAGAACTGACAACTATATACTGTATTTTGTGTTCATTTTAAATGCAGATTCTCACCTCTGTGTCACCCTCACCCTCAGGTTCTGATGTAGCAAAGCTGAAGTGACACCTATGATTGCAAGCTTCTAAACAAGGTGGCAGAGTAGTGAGGCTGAAAACTTCTCTTCCACCTTCTGTTTTTTCTACTTCCACATGGTGTGCTGGAGGGCACAGACTTTAGTACAACAGAGGGTGCCTTGCCCTAAACAAGCTGGCATGATAGGAACACTTTTTTTGTCATAAAATCTATTTGCTTTCTTGACTTTTGACAAGTTAGCGTTGTCCCAATGGTGATGACATCACTATAATGAAGTCTTCAAACGTCAAGTAAGTTCTGGTGTTTATAAATAATAGAGAGATTCCACTCCCCTCCCAACCTTACATATTTTTATCAGCAAAACAAAAACCTCCTGCTCTAATGTCACAGCTTCCTTGTTGAAAATTGTTACTGCCAACCTGGCCCCAATTCATTGTGGCTTTGAGTATCGTAGAATGAAATGTCCAGTCTGTGTCATTCCTGATTACTGATCTGTTGCCTCTTTTTTATTCACTATTAGAGTTCCAACCACAACAACATTAGAGTTCCTGAGTAGCATCAATGATAAATGTTCAGATGCTAACTGGAAGGTTTGTGGTTCAAATACCTTCTAGAGGCATCTAAAAAAAATACCTGCCAATTCTCCTTAGAAAAATGAGCCACTGAAACCTCTGTCGTTGTTGTGGTTGGATGTTGTTTAATTGGATCTGATACATAGCTTACCCTTCCTCAGATTTTCAGAGGCAGTAAATCACATGGGAGGAGATGGTTCATCCTTCTCCCATGGAGTAGCTGGTGGATTCAAACCATGTATCTTTGGGATTGCAGTGCAGCTTTTTACCACTAAGTCATAGGGTTCAGTTATATAGATACTGACATACATGATGTAAACTTATGCTGAAATTTACTGAATAGTAATTGTTTTCATATTTGTTTTGGGGAGGAATTAATTTTTACTTAACGAGCCTCCCAAATCACCACTATAAATCTCTATCATTATAAAACATAGGAATCATTGAACATATACTATTTCCTGAGCGCCTGGATTTTTTATTTGTGTAACATAGCACAGATTATCTGAGATACTGGGCTGAACGAGGAGGAATGC
>NW_006399878.1:6872094-6874408 GCF_000299155.1 Elephantulus edwardii | reverse complement strand
CATGTTTGGCAGAGTGGAGGGGTGGTGAAGGAGAGGAAGACCTTTGATGTGATAAATCAATTCTGTGACTGGAATGGTGGGAATAAGTGTGTTTGGGATGTCTAGGTTGGCACAGAATAGAACGGCGTTTAGAGCTCTTGTACGTAGGGTCACTATGAGTCATGGCACATAGCAAAAACAACAACAATAACAACCACATGGCATAGTCACTACATTTTGATAAATATGCATAAGTTGTTCCTCTACAATAAGTATTCAGACAAAGAGCTAAAATGAATAGGCAAAATGTAACTTTAAGCTAATAAAAGACAGAAGCTAAGGATAAACCCAAAAGAACATAGGAGAAAGACACGAAGTTTAGGGTAAGACGTAGACACACTCATGAAAGATATAATATCTCCTAAAGCATTCTGTAACATTGCAGCATGATAGCAGAATCAGATAATGCACAGCTTCTCTCAAACAAGATCACTGGTTATAAAGAACGTGGCAAGTGAACAGAAGTTTGTATAGATGAAGGAAGAGCTGTTCTGTGCTGGATGCTTACCACAGATGTCTAGGGGTTTCTTTGTTGTTGTTGTTTGGTGGTTTTTTGTTTTTTTTTTTTGTTTTTTTTTTTTAGAAAGTGACCATTTTTTTAATTTCTAAAATACATTAAATTTGCTTTTCATGTGTCTGTCCTCTTCCTTGTAGCAATGTTTTTGCTGTTGTTAGGTGCTGTCAAGTAGATTTCAACTCATACCAAGTTCATGTGACAGCATGGCACTATCTCACAGAGATTTCTAAGTTAAAATCTTTCTTAGGGAGCAGAGTATCTGGTATTTCTCCCCCAGAGCTACTGAATGAGTTAAAACAGCCAACTTTCTGTGGCTCCTTCTCACAATAATTCAAAATATTAGACTGTAAAAAATACAGAATAATAGAATTGCATGAGTCAAACTAAGTTATATGGATATATGGTAATACAGTGATGTGTCATCAATGGGAAAATAATATTATTCAAACAGTGAAATATTTAAGATTATAAGATTAATAAAGAGTTATCGGATATTTTAAGACTGACTGAAGAATTTCCCATTTCATTATATATTATGAATGGCAATTAAAATAAAATATCATAGCAATTATTCTCAGAAATCTGAAATGTCATATTGCAATGAAATGTTCAGGCTATATTATAAGGTCAGAACTCTTTTATTTTAGGAGTCTGGCATCAGCATAATAAAGACTAGTTAAGGCTTTTGATAATAAGGTTAAATATCAACTAAGGTTCAATTTGTTTCTTAGGAAGTTTTAAATTAACAGTGCAGAAAATGAACTTGGATTCTGGAGCTAAATCATTCAGAGAGGCTATTGGGAGAACAATCAATTCTGAGGACAGACTTCTAGAGTTTTAAGGTTGACTTCCCTGCCTATGAATTGTGCGACCTTCAGGAAGTTCTTTAGTCTCAATCAGATATGATTGTTGTGAGAATTAGATAACAACAGATTCTTTATAACATTACCTTACACATTGCAAGTGTTCAATACAACTTTTGTTATTATTATTATTATTATTATTATTATTATTATTATTATTTTAGCAGCTAGTTTGGTCAAATGATTAATTGGATTCCTAATAGAATAACTGTTTTTGCTTTGATGCTTCCTACTTTTGCATTCCAGTCACCGATTATCATTGACGCATCTTGACTGCATGTTCAATTTTAGACTGCAAGATTTGGTAAAAATTCTCAATTTCTTCATCTTTGGGTCTAGATGTAGGAACATGTATTTGAATAATAATCATGTTGATGAATCTTCCTTGTATGAGTATAGATATCATCCTATCACCCACAACATTTTCTTTCAGGCTAGAACTTAAAATTGGCATTTTTATTATGAATGCAACACCATTCTATTTTTTTTTTTCATTTCCTGCATCCAGTATATTGAATGAGCCAGAAAACATCAAAAGAAGATGGCGGGAATACACTATACCAGAAAGAATTGATTGACACTGTCAAATTTCAGAAAGTTCCATCTGAAAAGGAGCCAATGCAAATGAAGGAGGAAGTAGATAAACTTCATTGAAGGCATTGGATAAAAATAAGGCCCTACAGAGTGATGGAATGGCAATTGACTTGTTTCAATTAACAGATGCAGTCTAGAAACAGCCTATTCCAGGAAATTAGGAGGTCTTTTGTCTGGCCAATCGATTGGAAAAGGTCCATATTTGTTCCCATTCCCAAGACAGGTGATCCAACTGAATGTGGAAACTATCAGATTATATCATTGATACCACATGTGAGCAAAATACTGCTGAAGATAATTT
>NW_006399878.1:6837313-6871994 GCF_000299155.1 Elephantulus edwardii | reverse complement strand
CCAGAAGAATATCTATTTTTGCTTGTGCTTTACTGACAATGCAAAAACATTTCACTGTGTGGGTCATAAAAAGTTGTGGCTGGCATTGAGAAGAATGGGAATCCCAGATTACTTAATCATGTACGAGGCTGTTGTGTGAACAGAGTATGGGGACACTGCATGGTTTAAAATTGAGAAGGGAGTGTGTCAGGTTTGTATTCTCTCTCTATACATATTTAATCTGTATTTTTAAAAAATTTTCCAAGAAGCTGGACTCTATGAAGAGGAGAGTGGCATCAGGTTTGGAGAGACTCATCAATAACTTGCATTATGCTGATGACGCAACCTTGCTTGCTTAAAGCGAGGAGGTCTTCAAGCACTTATTGCAGAAGATCAAGAAATGCAGCCTTCAGTATGGGCTGCATCTCAATATCAAGAAAACAACGATTCTTACCACTGGACAAATAGGGAGCATCATGATGAATGGAGAGGACATGGAAACTGTCAACAGCTTCATCTTGTTTATATCCTCAATTAACAACCTTGGTACCAGCAGTCAGTACATAAGGAAATGCATTGCACTAGTGAAGTCTGCAGTTAGGGACCTCTCCAAACTGTTGAGTAATAATGTTGGTTTAAGAACTAAAATGTGACTGATTCAGGTCATGGTCTTTGTGGTCACTTGCTATGAATCTAAGAGTTGGTCAATGAATAAGGATGAAAGAAAATAAATTGACACCTTTGAGCTGTGGTGTTGGAGAACAGTATTGATCATCCCATGAATGACCAAGAGAACAAAGAGATATTTCTTGAAGAGGATGCAGCTGGAGTGCTCTTTAGAGGCAAGAATGATGAGGTTTTGCCTTACATACTTTGGACATGTTGTAGGAGGAGCTATTCGTTGGAGAAGGACATGATGCTGGGAAGGGTGGAGAGCCAGCAGAGAGTAAGACCCTCAAGCAGGTAGACAGATGTGGTGACTGCTGCAATAGGCTTTTGTATATCAGGAAATGTGAGGATGGCACAGGATAGAATAGAGTTCAGATCTTTTGTTTATAGGGTTGCTATGAGTCATATTCGACTTGATGGCAACTAACTACGACAGTAAAATAACTACGCTATAAATGCATTCTTAATAAATAATTTTTGATAGATAATTTGAAAGCAGCTGCCCTGACAATTTTAATGTGTATTTTATAGGCCTATTAATACTGAAAACTATATCTTTGGGAAATTTTAAAATATACCCCTTTAGATATCTATGTACAATTAACAAAACTAGCAAAAATGATGACTTCCTATATTAAAATTAAACCAGCAAAGTACTAAGCCATGTATTTGAAGAAATACATTGGCATTTTTAAAGAAGAAAGTAGCAACATCAGAAAGTAATTTGAGAGAAATTTAATATGGTAAGTTAGCACTTGGGTGCATTTAACTGTTGTAACATTAGCACCAAAATCCAAAGTCCAAGTTAAAATATTTTGCCTTCCACAGACAAGCAATTACCTTTTTCAAAGGGGAAAAATATATCTGTAAATAGCAAAAACGATAACAACAAACATATTTTTACTCCCATTGAAGTCACCTTTTCTTAGCAAAAGCATTCCCAATGTCAAATACTGAAGTTTAGTTAGGTAAGATATACATTTTTCTTCATCATAGTATAGTAGATGTTTATAATATTGTGTCATTAAAAATACATTATTTTTATGCAAAATGAAATTTTCATATGAACAGTCTTAAGTATGACTTTGAAAAATACTAAATCTCAACTAAAGGTGTAAACATTTACAAAATATCTTAGAGTTGGTGTTTGTTGTAGCTATGCAAAGTTATGATTCTCGCTTTTTTCATAATAGGATACCAAAGTATTCAGCATGTTGTTCTGTGCTATTGAGTTGAGTAATATAAAAACTATGATCTTTCTTTCCATGCTTCTACCTAATCTAATTTAAAATTATTTGTAATATAATTTCTTTTGGTTAAATAATTATTTACATATGGATAATTATTGCATGGTTTATTGCTACTTTTCTTCCACTCTAATTAAAAATTTTAAAAAACTACACTAATAATACTGTAAGTTCAAGTTGAATTAAAAAAATTAAAGCAAATCCATAAGAATCAAAACATGACCTTATGTCTATCTCACCTGAATCTACAAAGCATCTCAAGAACAGGTTTGAGGCATTGAACACTAATGAACAAAGACCAGATGAGCTGTGGGACTATACCAAGAATATCATCTATGAAGAAAACAAAAGGTCATTATAATGATAAAATAGATGTCAGGTAAGGCTCTTAACACTACAACAGAATACTGAGAAGCCAATACAAAGAGAATAAATGATGAAGTTAAGCAGTTGAACAGAATAGTTCAAAGGCCAGCTTGTGAAGACAAGGATAAGTATCATAAAGAAATGTGCAAAGAGCTGAAGTCAGAAAATCAAAAGGAAAGAACTTTCTCGGCATTTCTCAACCTGAAGTAACTGAAGGACAAACTCAAATCTCAAGTTGCAATACTTAGTAATATTATGGGCAAAATCTTCAATGACCCAGGAGACATCAAAACAAAAGAGAAGTAACACACTGAGTCACTGTGCCAAAAAGAACTGACACCAAAACCATTTTGGGAAGTAACATATGATCAAGAACAAAGGTAATAAAGGAAGAAGTTCAAACTACTCTGAAGGCATTGACTAAAATAAGTCACAAAAAATGATGGAATATCAATTGACATATTTCAACAAACATGAAACATTAACCATGTTGTGCTAAGAAATCAAATAGACAGTAACTGATTGGGAGAGTAGATCCCTATTGCAAAAAAGGGAAAGGGCCATGGGAGGATGACCATATCTGACCATTATCAACTTCATAAAGGGAAATTGTCCTGTGACATTATCAATAAAACTTAACCAATTCCCATGAGGTTAGACATGTTGCCCATGCTCTCATACCTCTTTCTACTCATCTGAACACCAATCTTACTGCTTTGCTGGATCCAAAATATGTGATAGCTCACAGACCACACAGAGCCATATTGAGGAATTCGAAATTTTAAAATCCAAATTAATAACAGAATATAGTCTAAACAACTCCTGAAATTCACACACAGGCCCCTCAGCCTCAGGAAATATGGCTTTTCGCCAGTGTTAACTTCTTTGTCCTGCCAATATTAGCTTCCCACCCCCAGTTTTCCAACAAAATTCTCAGTTCTGCCAATATTGACATCCCTTAAAACAACCCCAAGGTTCCAGCTCCTTTCAAGTCTCCAGTTCAGCCATAAGTGTTGCTGTTGTAGGTATAGCTGGAATAATAATGGTGTCCCACATTGTCTTACTTCTTCTTCAGTGGCTCCAGAAGATCTATCTGCCTCTCGCTTCTGGCTTGCTCAATATAATGGTAAACTAACCAATCTCCTTGTAGATTGTTGAAACTGACAAATCCCCTTGTGGATGGTAGATAGCCAATCCCTTACATTAGAGAGTGGGGCAATGGCTGGGGATGACAGAAGAAGACTTTGTCTTTGAGTTGTGGTGCTGGAGAAGAGTATCAAAGATACCATGACGAGCCAAGAGAATAAACTGATCTGTCCTAGAGAAGGTAAAAGCAGGTTTCTCCTTAGAGGCAAAGATTTTGAAACTCTCTCACGTATTTAGGACATGGTGTTAGGAAGGAACCAGTCTTTGGAGAATGGCAGAAAGACAGCACAGGACAGGAAGACCTTGGATGAGATGCACTAACACAGTGACTTTGGTAATTGGGACAGGTATTTCAGAGACTATGAGATTTTTTCAGCATAGAGCAGAGTTCGCATCTATTGTGAGTCATAGAGGACTTCATAGCACTTAATAACAACATCTTGACATAAGGTATGAAATGGTATATGAAATATGGTACATGAAAAAGTTACATGTCAGCCGATGTGTGTGTGTGTGTGTGTTAGAGTGGCTCTATGTATTCCTTCCATCTTCTTTTGTTACTTTCTGCCTTTTTCAATAGTCTGTCCATAGTATCTTTAAGCATTGCAACTCAAAGTTTGAATTTGTTCTTCAGTTCCTTCAGCTTAGCTTAAGAAATGCCAAGCGAGTTCTTCTCTTTTGATTTTCTGACTCTACTTCTTTGCAAATTTCCTTAAAATATTTTGCTTTGTCTTCTCAAACTGCCCTTTTACAGAAACTAATAATTATGGTTATTTCCTGATTATCACTAGGGTAAACATCAAAGCCATAAATGAAAAATCATTAAGAAGTGAACAAATTAACCACTAACTATTTGCACGGAAAATCTATCTTCGTTTTGTTTTGTTGTAAAAGCAAACATTCAGCTGTTTTAATTTATCCAGAGACTGAAGTCTTCTATAGTTTTCCCCCTTAATGAGAGATGAAGCTTTGCCATCCTTGTTTCCAAGAAACACTCTGGTTACTACAAAATGCCCATAATTTATTTCAAATTTGTGGAATCAATTCAAGCTGTACTCTTTTAAATACTCAAATACAAATCTAAATTAAATTGTTAAATGTTAGTTTGTCCAATTATTTTAGAAGTATTTTCAATATGTTGTTGCTAAGTGTGGTTGAGTAGTAGGAGACTCAGAGCGACCTTATGAATGAGAGTCCTCGCCACTTGCTCCTGGTTCATAGAGTTTCCGGAGGCAAGCTATTTATGGAAGTGGATGCCACTCCTGCTTCAAAGCTTGTTTTAACCAGGGGCCACCACCAAACACTGTCCACCATGGGTAACCTTTATTACATTTGACACTTCAGTGTCATGGTGTTCAGCTTCAATATAACTAATCTTTAAAGGGACTGTCCAATCACAAGATATTATTTCTATTAAAGTATATGAAATTCTAAATTAGATTTTAAGATTTAATATTCAAACTATTTACATTTGGAACTAGTTATTTTATCGTATCTCATTATTTGCTTCTAACTGGTTAGGTTGGTTTAAAAGAAAATTACATAGTTGTCTACATTTGTATCGCAAAATGTTATCACGGTTTAAAACATCCTTTAATGGTACTTCTTTAAAATACTTATTGTTTTATGAAATTATCATATTTACTATTTCTTGCACACAAAACTCAGTAACATTAACTATATTAAAGCTAATAAGAAAAATCACAAAATTACAGAGGAGTGTATTCTATATATTCACTGTTTTCTCATATTACTATAGTATCAATAAAACTGTATTATATAACTCTAGTATAATTTGCTGCCTTTATCTAAAAAGTGGGCGATTTCTATTCTTGAACCTGCATGTAAAATTCTCTCTGTATCTGTCCATCGCATTACCGAAAGTACAATGAAAGCCCATAATTCCCCATTCTCATGTTTTGATAATATACAGTAGTTTCCAATTAAATTCTTTAGACATATTTTTTCTTTTTACTTATTAATCTAACAGATAAAGATTGTTGTTGTTTTTGTTGTTGTTATGTGCCATTGAGTCGCTTGCGACTCATAGTGACCCTATGTACACAGCCCTAAATTCTGCTCTGTCCTGTGCCAATCACACTGTCTCTGACACTCCCATCCCGATTATCCCAGTCACTGAATCAATCCACCTCATAGAGGGCCTTCCCCTCCTGCGCTGTCCCTCCACCCTCCCAAGCATGATGTCCTTCTCCAAGGACCGGTCTCTTCTCACAACATGTCCAAACTATGTTGGACGGAGCCTCAGAATACTTGCCTCCAAGGAGCCACCTGGTTTAATCCAGGATGAATCTGTTTGTTTTCCTAGCAGTCCATGGTATTCTCAATACTCTTCTCCAGCACCACAGCTCAAAGACATCAATTCTCCTTCTATCCTCCTTGGTTATTGTCTAACTCTCTGATGCATAACAAGTGATTGTGAAGACCATGGTCTGTATCAGATGCACCTTAGATTCCAGAGAGACACCATTCCTCTTCAGTACTTTGGAGAGGTCCCTAACAGCAGACTTTCCCATGGCAATGTGCCTTTTAATTTCCTGGCTACTGGTGCCAAGAGTGTTGACTGTGGAGCCAAGCAAACTAAAGCTGTGTACAATCTCAGTCTCTTCACCATCCATCCTGATGCTGCCAATTGGCCCAGTGGTGAGAATCTTTGTCTTCTTGACATTGAGCCTCAATCCATATTGGAGGCTGCAGTCCTTGACCCTCTGCAGCAGGTGCTTCAGGTCCTCTTCAGTTTCAGCAAGCAGGGTTGCTCTTCATCACAAATAAGCATTTCCTTTTCAGTTGGTTGGTTCTCCCCCTTACTGATTTACAAAACCAGAACATACATTATTTTTCTTTCTTCATGCCTTGCTATGAAATGTGAAAATGTACTTTGCTTGTGGATTTATATTTTTAAAAGCTATTCTGTAGAAATAGTACCTGGTGCAAAATTCTTGAAGGTAAACACTAGATCTTTTGAAGGAACAGAGTCATTGGGACATGTAAAATATAGTATCTATGTGCATTTAAAAAATGCATGGATCTCATGGAGACACATTAAATGAAAAGGTAATAGACTTACTCACTTATTTGATTATTTGATGCAGCTATATATTCCTTTCAGAAATAAAAATATAGATGGGTTGAAGCACCTCAATATATTTTTCTCCTTGATGGTATTAAAATAAAATTCTTAGCTCTGAACTCTTATGAACAAGGCAGAAGATTGAAAATAAAATTATTTGAATAATGGAATCATAAAGTAGTTATAGATTGAAATGGTTTCTATGAGCATGCATTTTATTCCCAAGAATTGAAATGAGGCTTATTTAATATTCCTATACCTCAAACAGCTCCATCAAAAGCATTAGAAATCATTTAAATCTTGCTAATTTCCTTTTGTAAAGATTCTTTCCTCCCTTGCTCACTCCTTTGACATATTTCCTTCTTTCTCTTTCTCTCTCTCCCTCCTTCCCTCCCCCCCTTTTTACTTTTCTCCCTTTCACCTGCAACCCAATTCCCACTCAGCCCTCTCTCTTTCCCTATGAAACTCTTGCAAGTATATTTCAAGGTAATCAAAACTTGGGAATAAGAACACAGAAAAGTGTGAAAGGTTGCATGAGTTTGTGTAAAGAACCCATGTTTAGAAAAAGATCTGGATTCAAATTTTTACTCCAGTACTTATCACTTCTGTGCATTTGATCAAATTAATCTCTATGAATCTCAGTGTTGCTCATTGAAAATATATTGTGAGGATTTACAGCAACAGGCAAAATGTTTCTGTTATGTATTATGTGTTCAATAAAAAGTAGTTACTAGGATTAACGAGGGACCTCTAGTGGCCGAGTGATAAGCTGTTCTGCAATGCCAAAGGCATGTGATTCAAATCCACCATGTGCTCCACTGGAAAAGAATGGTAATCTCCTCCAGTGTGATTTACCATCTCTGAAACCTGCTGGAGGGTCAGCTATGGGTCAGTTCTGACTTGATGGCACAGCAACATGATTAAGGAGAAACATTTTAAAATTTAACATGATCAAACACAACAAAAAAAGTAAAGAAAACATTTTTATGAGATTCGTAAGGAGACATTTTGCTCTATCTGATATAGAAAACTATGGTACACACATTCCAAATGAAATGCTATAGCTGTTAATGATGCTTTTTTATGTACAATCAAGAATGACCTGGAGCAAAGTCTGAAAGGAAATGGATCCAGGGCAGGTCAAATTCTACTCAATTCCTCAAAGCTGATGAGGATAATCAAAACTATTTGTTTGCCTGATGTCCCCTGTCTGAGATGATAGCAGGTAAATAAGCCAAAGGTGATTGGTCTCCTGAAACACTTCAAAGATGTATTGAAAAAAAGCCTGAGGCACTGCAGCATGGATGTAGGCAGCAGGGAAACCAGCAGATTCCACTAGACCTGCTGGCAAGCTGCCCTGAAGAAAGAAGTGGGCCAACTATCCTGTCAACTAATTAATTCCATGGAGCCTAGAATGGCCTACGTGTGAGTCAGGCCCACAGGGAAGGCTCATACTGATTTTGTGTGTAGCAGAAGGTGCAGGCCCTGAAGGATTTTATTCCCTACTCACTTGTGAATAGCAAGATTCATTTTGTGTATTTTCTTTGTGAGTGAAGGCTACTTATTTATTCAAGCCTTCACTAAGCCCTCAACAAATATTTACTTTGCATCAATGTTTGTTGCTGTGAAATTTTCAATGTAATCATACGGAATTGTCTTACACCCTGTACTTTTATCCTGAAGAAAATGAAGTTCTGACCAGTTTTTGTACCCGTATCCAGGTGTCTACAGCATCTGGCCACTCATCCAGGAGCTGTGGCTCTCTTCCATTACTATGGTTAGCTTCATTATGGTTAACCTTTTGGTGCTCACAAGTCACTCAGAAAAGAAGTGCTTCTATCACCAGTATTACGCATGGCCTTTGTTAAAGGACAGTTTCCTTTGAGAAGTATGGTGATACTTCTTAAGTATGGTGATATTCTCACAATCTCCAAAAGACA
Organism: Elephantulus edwardii; assembly: GCF_000299155.1. NCBI lineage: Eukaryota > Metazoa > Chordata > Mammalia > Macroscelidea > Macroscelididae > Elephantulus > Elephantulus edwardii. The sequence continues at coordinate 6,863,559 of NW_006399878.1, read as the reverse complement.
AAGGCAGCTCTGTACAAGTGAACAATTCCAGGATTGTCAGTTACTGATGCTATTGTCACTGCTAGCTCTCAGAGAATCAGTCTCCATTAGTGGCAACTCCATTCATAAGGGAAACATTTCTCAGTCTAGCGCCATTCCCAAAATTGGTTGTGGATAGGATCCTTTTTATGGATAGATGCTCGTTGGCTTATTTTCAGTAGATCTCTTCACCTTTATTTCTAGCCTTTCTTAGTTTAGAGATTTTGATGGAAATCTCCACTGGCAGATGAGTAGGAGGTAGACTCTACAATATTGAAAAGTCATTGCTGTCCATTACAACTCTCAAAATCCTGAAGGCACAAATAAGACTATGATATTAAAATGTTTATTATAAAACTTGGAAGTTTTCTTTAAGTCAATGTCAAACAGATGATAGATGGAATATTTGAGAACTTCTGAATGAACACAATAAATTAAAACTGACTACAATTTATTTCCTTGTTACCTGAAACAGAAATGTGCAATGCAAATTAGGAATGATGAATTGAATAGTTTTGAAATCAGTTCCAATAATTCCCTTCTAGTCATTCGTTGAAATTCTCTGTGCAACTTATTGATCTCTTATGCTATAGTGTCTTCTTGATTTTTCTTACACTCTATTCATTTTGCAACTCTCCCCCTCTCCTTCTATCTTCTTGAATCGTGGGGGCAAAGACGAATTTTATTTTCACAATTCTTATTTTATCTCCAGTGGTTTGGCTAGAAGTTTACATATGTTTCAAAGCAATTTATAGCTTAAAAAAATCTGCTACCTCCTCCATATTCAGGGTGTTCTGGTGGCCTAGTGGTAAGAAATTATACTGCAATTCCCAAAGGCACATGATTCAAATCCACCAGATGCTCAGTAAGAGAAAGATGGGCCATCTCGTGTGATTAACTGCCTCTGAACACTCACTGAAGGATCAGTCATGTGTTTGTTCTGACATCAATATATTCTGAAAATTAACCTTAACAACAGAAATTTATGGGTCTCCTTTTCCTCAGTTAATACAGTAGTAACCCCATATTTTTCAAAAGAGTCCCTTCACTTATGCCTCACATAGGTGTTCTTTCTCCTTCTACACACACACACACACACACACACACACACAGAGTTAGATTCCCTGTTGTCCTCTTCCCCAACACTCAAAACAACTCAAAGCAACTCCTCACAATAGCAGCTGCAGAGGTGGCAGGGAATTAGACACGAAGCCTCAGAAAGCACCAGGGGGAAATTTATCATACAGTGATGCTGTAAGATGTGTAATGTAGTGCTAGGAACCCATCTACCCACCAAAATGTTGTCTCGAGTTAAAAAAAAATGAAATGAGGAGGAAAAAAGAAGACAATGAGGGTGGGAAATATAAGAGAGATTATGCTCTAACCATTTCTTTTCCATATTTATAGAGCATAATGACAGTCCTTCTTATTGGAATAAGGACCCCTAAGGTTTTGCATTGGACAGGAAAAATCAAGAACGTAATACCTCAAACACAAGGCAAAAATGAAGCTTGTATAGCTCCCTTTAATGTTAACTAAAGAGATAAGTGTTTACAAGTCCAGTGCTTACAATTCCCTAATTTAGGCCTAGCTATAAGTATTGGCTCTGCGGTAGATCAGCTATGTGACAGGAGGTAAGGGTTGAGATTTATTTTATTTTTACCTTTTAAAGAATCAGTTGACTCATCATTAAGTGGGAGTGATAATTATTCCAGAACAAGAGGAATTTTCTGTAAAATTCAATAATACATGCAAAATGTTTAGCACATTGTTAGGTGCATAGTCAAGACAAGATAGCTGCTTTTATTGTTATCACTTGGTATCAGTTTGCCTGATGTGCATGACCCTGCTTCATGAGTAGTGAACACGGGTTTGGGTTCATTTTGAAAGGTGCATCATTGTTGTCAGGTGCCATGAAGTGGATTCCAGCTCTTAGCGACCTGACAGACAATAAAAAGAGCACTGTCCTGTCTTGCACTATCCTCATATCCATTGTTACCATTGAGTCCATTCTTACAGGTATTGTGTCAATTTGTCTTGTTAAGGAGCTTCCCCTTTCTCAGTGACATTATTCGATAACAGTGGGTAGATGTAGTCAGTAAATAAGCCTAAATCGTAAGGTTGACATGTTTGAAATCCTATTGCTACCCAGAGTCACTGAGCAGTGTTTGAGCTATATCGATATATCTGCAAACACAACTTATTTTGCATGAATGATCTCATCTCTATGAAACTAAAAGAATTATGCAGAGGAATTCCATTTGTAATGCTGATACTGAAATGAGACCAGAGAGAAAAAAATTAAACAAACTTTGTAAGGCAATCATGTCCAATTTACCCTTCCACGTAAAGTAGCCACCACACAGCTGCTATTCTCTGAAAGGGATTTATCCTGTGTACACAAATTTGTACATTCAGTGTATAGTATTACGCTTTCAGAATTAAACAATGCATTATCTGGCACAAACACTGTTCAAATGCTGACGGAAGGAATAAGAAACCTGGAGTAAGACATTTTGAGAAGGAATAAACAGGCAGCTACCTAAATTTGAATAAACAGGAAAGAGTTCTCTGAAGAAGTAATATTTAAACTGGGATTTGACAAAGGAGAACCAGGAACAGAAAGTTATGGTGAAAGAGCTGTTTACACAGAAGGGTCAGCCAGAGCAAAGGGCCCAGAGAAAAAGTATGTTGATGTGCTTGAGAAATTCAATGATTTTCTGTGAACTGGAGTATATCATTGCAAGACTTGCAAGAGAGAGAAAACAATACATGTGATGAGTGTATGCAAAGCCATTCTGAGGAGTGTGGAAGCTATGTTGTTATTGTTGTTAGGTGTCCCCAAGTCATGTATGATCCGTAGCCACCCTATGAACAACAGATCTGAACCCAGCCCTATCCTGTGCAATCCACACACTTCCTGACACACTAGAGCTCACTGCAGTAGTAACTGTGCAGATCTACCTGGCTGAAAGACTTCCTCCTCTTCAGTGACCCTTTGCCTTTATGAGCATCATGTCCCTCTCCAAGGACTAACCTCTCCTAGCAACATTCCCAAAGTATGTGAGGTAAAGCTTCGTCGTCTTTGCCTCCAAAGATAATTCTAACTGTACTCTCTCCAAGATATATTTTTTTGTTCTTTCAGCAGCCCATAAGATGTTCATGTATTCTTCTTACACTACAATTAAATGCATCAATCATTTTTTTGTCATCCTTATTCATTGTCCATATGTCATATGATAGCAAGTGAATGGCATGGATCAGATGCACCTTAGTCCTCAACTTGACTTATTATTCCTAAATAACTTGGAGAGATTCCTAACTGCAGATTCTCCCACTGCAATATGTCTCATTTCCTGACAGCTGGTACCAAGGGTGTTAATTTTGGATCCAAGCAAGATGAAGCTGTTGACAATTTCAATCTCCTCTCCATCCATCATGATGCTGTCTATTGATCTGGTGGTAGGAATCTTTGTTTTCTTGACGTTGAGATGCAATCCATATCAAAGGTTGCATTTTGATCTTCTGCAACAAGTGTTTCAAATCCTCCTCACTTTAAGCAAGCAAGGTTGTGTTGTCTGCATAATTCAGGTTAATGATAAGTCTTCCTCTGATCTTAATGCCACCTTCTTCTTCATAGAGTCTATCTTCTCGAATAAACCAACTTATTTATACCTGATAGAAGCTATTGGAGGGGTTCAAATAGGAATGGCATTTCATCTATTAAATAGTGCTGTGGATGACTTGCAAGAGAGAGAGGAGGATTCTTGGGTCAGTTGAACATGTGCAGTTTTCTAAGTATAGAGCAGTAGAATTTTTAAGATATGTGTTACAGAAGAAAGATTTTTTTATAACAGTATTTGTTAGTGAAATGAATGAGTTGGGTAGGCTTAAAAAAAGATTGGGTGCATTTTTGTTTTGTAGTTCTTACATGTAAGTAATAGAACAGCAAACTGACAGACAATATTCTTGGAGACTTCTGTTCTCATAAACTTACATTTCCTCATGAAGGGCTTCCCACGAGAGCAGCCTTTGCTGCCTCTCAGCCGCATCATTGCTCTGGAGGGGAGAGATTGGGTTTAACTAATTAGAAAATTTGGGGAAAGCTTAGCAAGAAGTGAGCTCCTATGGCCTAGTAGCCAAGTAATTGTGCTGTCACTCAAAGTTGGTGCCTCTGGCAGTTCAAATCCATCAGCTTCTGTGCAACTTATGTTGCCATTATTGAGTATCTTCAAGTGTAAACTACTCATAGCTGATGCATCAGTGGGTTTCAGAGGCAGTAAATCACACAGGAGGAGATTACCTATTCTCCTGCTCAGCACCTAGTGGATTTGAACTATAGGCCTTCAGATTAGCAACACAATTCTTACCACTAGGCCATCAGCAACTTACAGTCTCTAGAACTCTATTGGGAGGATCAGCTGAGTTGGTTTTGACTCAATGACAATGAATATGAACATGAATTTGGAATGAATTTGTGTCCAGAACCTTCTTTGTGTTTTTAGTGCTTTCTTCAGAACTATTAGACAGCAGTTCATTGTAGATTCCTTGGGTCGTGCAAATAGTTATTTGCTTGATTATAGAAAAAAAAGTGTGATGCTTGATTCTAGGGAAAAAAATGTGTGATTCAAATCCATCCCTTGAAGTCTTAGAACAAAAACCTGCAGATCTACTTCTGAAAGTTCAACCTTGAAAACTCAATCTGCTACTCTGTAGCCCATGGGATTTACATGGGGTGACATAAACTTTGATTTTTATTTTACTTTAAGACATCATAAAACTTCTGCCCATTCCGCCTCTATGTTTTATGAAGGGATGGTGAGGGCATGTCACAGGCCAGGCAGTGAGTGCTAAGAGCTACAGCAATCTTGTAACACTACAGTAAAGCTATGTCCTCCCTAGCTTTGATCAAGGATAAACCTGCCATGTGTAACTCCATCTATTTGACTCTATCATCTCTATCAATTTATTTAGATTTCAGAATGCTCATAAAAATATTAGGAGAGCAACATATTTTGGGGAACTGGCAAGCAGGAATTCTATAGGGAACAAACGAGGTCTTAGAGACTCAAGTAGACCCATACCAATTAGCCTTGAATTCAAAGTAGAGGTCATAAATGGAACTGTTTAAGTTCATTGGCTTATTTATTATAATGCATATACTTTTTTCTTGGTAAGATGCCTTATTTATATCAATAAACTTTAAAGCAATGCATTAGGAATAAGAATTATTATTGTAGTGGTTATCCATACTCTGTAATTTTTATATATAAGTGATCAGATTTCCATAAGCCAGCTTGGATGTCCCTATGGCAAATTACTGAGAAGTTGGCCTCTGCTGAATCATGTTACCCAAGAAGACCTTCGAAGTACACTTCTTAAAGCTCAGCCATCAGCAATATATCCTTGGCTTGCTCAGTGTAAATGATTTGATGCAAATAAAATTCAATTAAAAATCCCACACACTTCACCTCTGAGTCATCAAAGGTGCACATTGCCATAGTAATTGAAGACATCTGTCCTACTGAACAATACAAGAAGCTTCTCGTGCAGCTGAGGCTCCTACACTGATTAAATTATCACCTCATGGAGGCCTGAGGTGGGAAAGAGGGAGATATATGTCTGAGGGGATATTCTTATACCCACTGTCAGTTGCTCTCTGCTATCATTATTATTCTTGATTGTCTGCTCATCACAAGAAAATATGAAATTTAATTTTTAAAGTCATTTCACCCAAATGCACAATTGAATTATTATGCATGAATGGAGAATATTAAATAATATGATTGGCGTCACTGGTATTCAATAGAAAATGTTCTACTTTATCTTAATTATGAGATACTATTTTTCATTGCCATCAGTAACTCAACCTGTCAATTTTTTTAGCTAATGTATCTTAGTAAATGATAAAAAGTATTTAACAAAACAGTGGTTGTTTCAAAATATCCATAACTATTGTTTTTCCTCTCAATTACATACTCTACACAAAGAATATGTCTTGTACAGAGGGTAGTTTGTTAATTTTGGATTTTTTTAATTTGGCATGATCAGTTAAAAATGCTAATTTATGTGATTTGAGAGAAGCATAAACATCTCTTATTATTTTGTAATTTTAGATTCAAATCATAACTTTTAATGTCTGTAACACGACATTTTTCTTTTTAAATTAATTTTTACTAATTAAAACCTTCAGCATTTACAGGCCATGGCTAAAGAGATTTGAGGTATAAATGGTCTTTTCGAGTGTTTTAATACACAGTTTATTTGGCTGGAGTACTTTGCATTTATGGTAACACAATGCTAGAAGATATTTTATTTTCAAAACTATTCATATTTTCAAAATATGGCATTAAGATATCAAGTTTACAAGTTCTGGAATAAAATCGAAAGAACTACAACTGATATTAGATGCAAATTGATTCTATTATGCTTGATCAGGAAGGTTGAATTTAGACTTTTGCACTATCTGCCACTGGATGAAATGACGCCTGGAGCTCCTGGGTGCCAGGCATATTTATAGATTCGTGGAGAAAGGCCTGTTCAGACTTGTGTTCAAGTGCTTTCCTCATGTGGCTACGACACTGCGTAGAGATGAGAATCTCCAGCTTATCTGAGGTTGTACACCCTCTGACTTCTAATTTAAAAGTCACAAAATGAATTAACAAGGCTTACTCACCTTAGAGCAGGTGGTTGGAAATTGAGTTCTCGCAACCAAGCTGGGGGAAAATTCTTATGTAAGTACAGGCTTCAGATATGAAAGAAGCTAATGTGGAGTATGGAGAACATAATTCTAAAGGTCGTGTTAACTATTAATCTATGTTTGTTCCTCTCCAAGAGTCATATATCGCCTCAGTCTTCCATTGATTAGGAGTTGTCATCATTGCCCCAGTTTTTATTTTTATTTTTCTGACATCTATTCTGGTCATATGATGTGTACTTTTTGTTCCTAAAAACTGCAAATAAGTGCTGCTGCTTCTAAGTATTAGAAACACCTTGACTGGAGAACTTTTACGTTTCTCTAGAATTATTGAAATATCATTCTCTTTTTCATATTCAAAGGAGCTCTGATTGCAAAGTAATAAATGAGCTAGCTGTTAACTGGAAGGTTAGAATAAAGACATGGCCGTCTGCTTCCACAAAACTGGATAATTTGCCAATTCTAAGGGTCAGTTCTGCCTTACCCCACAGGAAGAGTATGAGTTAGAGTCTAAATAATGACAATGAGTTTTTACGTTTACTTCCATACTTAGTTCATATTACACTTTCCCAAGAAATAACTTGATGGCCCAACTTTAGAGAATCAGAAAATTCTTAGAAAGGAATGTGTTGTCATGAGTTTATTGTTCAAAACATTTTTTCCGAGGCACTGACATTGACTTTCTCCTTAAGACTAGGTGAGAAACTGGAATAGTGCGTATATAAACTAATCATTATGCGATGGCTCAGCTTTTCCAATCCCACTAAGTTTAAATTAAGCAAATTTAGTAGTACATGCATGTCCTCCAGAGCCAGAGATTTATGTGCCAGTCAGACCATGACCTACACATATGCAGTTTCAGCAGAGAACCACAGACTGGCATGAGACAGAGCTGACTTTGGATGGCTGCCACATGGAGCCAGAGCCAGGGGATTTTTACCCAAGCTTGCTGGAGGACTGGAAAGACAACCTAATTGGCAGGGCTAAAGGAGCTCTACTGGCCTAGTGGCAAGAAGCTGTGTTGAAATTCCAAAGGCACTTGGTTCGAGGCCACCAGGTGCCCTGTGGGAGAAGGATGGCAAATCTCCCATGTGAGTAACTGCCTCTGAAAACCCAGCAGAGGGTCAGCTACAGGTCGGTTCCAACTCTATAGTAAACATCAACAACAAGGGAATTTTTAACATTGACTTAAACTATACTATGCAACATAATTATAGAGAAAATATTGAAAGTGTCAACTATTCATCTTATTTATAAGGACCTACAATCAATATGCTTGGTACCAATAGTCAGGAGATCAGGAAACATAATGCTCTTGGAAAATCTGCAGTCAGGGATTTCTATAAATTACTAAGGAGCAATAATGTCAGTTTGAGAATTAAAGTGTGCCTGACTCAGGCCATAGTTTTTTCAAGCACTTGCTATGTGTCTGAGAGCTGAACAATGAATAAGGATGACATAAGAATTGATGCCTTTGAAAACTGGTGTTGGAAAAGAGTACTGCTAAAAGAAAAAAGGTATGTTTTAGAGAAGTGCAGCCACAGTGCTCTTTGAAAGCAAAGATAATGAAACTTCATCTCACATACTTTGGGCATGTTGGTAGGAGAGAATACTCCTTGGAAAGGTACATCATGCTTGGGAATGTGGAGGGATGTTGAAAAAGAGGAAACCCTCAACTAGGTGGATTGACATAGCCATTGAAGAAATGGGTTCAAGTGTGTGAGAGATTGTGAGGACTACACAGGGTAGAACAGTGTTCAGATCTGTTGTTATGAGTCATGATTGAATCTAGGCCACATAACTACAAAACTGTGAGGCACAAAGTCAAAGAGACTGTGAGCATGTTTGAGAAACTATCCGAATTAACCAATTATATCCTGTTGCCAACCAAATTGTAGCCTGTTTATTTCCCCAGTAAACTCCATAACCATGAATACAGCTCTGTGAGGTGTGTGCGACCATTCCACACAGATCTAGATGTTGGAATTATTAGAAGTAAAGATGAGAGCATGGAAACCATGTCTGTCTTTACACTCTTGGCACCAGCAGCCAGGAAATTAAAAGATGTATTGCGCTGGGAAAGTCTGTTGTCAGAGACCTCTCCAGAGTACTGAAGAGCAATGATGTCAGCCTGGAGACTAAGGTGTGCCTGATACAGGCCATGTTCTTTGCAATCACTTGCTATGCATCAGAGAGCTGAATAATGACTAGGGATGATAGAAGGAAAATCAATGCTTTTGATCTGTGGTGTTGGAGAAGAGCATTGAATGGACTGCTAAGAGAATGAACAGACAGATCCAGGAGAGAGTTAAATCAGGCTGCTCCTTAGAGGCAAAGATTCTGAAGCTTTGTCTGACATATGTTGGACATGTTGTAAGAAAGGACCAGTCCTTGGAATGGGATGTCATGCTTGTGAGGGTAGACGGACAGTGCAGGAGAGGAAGATCTTCAATGAAATGGATTGATTCAGTATGAGGGTGGGTGTCAGGGACAATAAGATTGGTACAAGATAAAACCGGGTTTAGGGTTATTGTACATAGGGTGGGTATGAGTCTCAGGTGACTTGATGGCATATAACAACAACAACAATTTTATGTGTTGCTGATTGGGACTGTTCTCCAATGTAGAGTTAATAGAAGTCACATGTGACTGAACTCATGCCACCCTCATTCTTTTCCCAATAACCTTGTACTTAAAGTGCTCATTATAGTTTGAAGTATACAATTGAAGGTATAGTCATATATTCATATTGTTGCAGATTCAGAAATATTAGAGTGACAAGATTGAAGAATATAGCAAGTAATTGAAAGACCATGGGCTGAATCAGTTCCTCAAACTAGCATCAGTGCTCCTTGATAATTTTGAGAGGTTCTGACTGAAGATATTCCAACACCACACATTTCCAGATCTCCTTCCTGCTGGTACAGAATGTATTGATTGCGGATTCAAGAAAGATGAAATAATTTAGTTTAAATCTTTTCTCTATCCTTCATTTTGTTCCCTAAAGGTCCAATAGCAAGGATTTTTGTTTCATTGACTTGAGACACAATTCATACCAATGGCTGCCTGTTTTGCTCTTCAGCAACAAACACTTCAAGTCCTCCTCAGTTTAAGCAAATAAGGTTGCATAATGAAGGTTACATGACTGAAACAGTGCTTGAAAATTCAGATGTTCCTTACTATTACCATTAAGGTAAGAAGCATTCCACATTGGTGTATTAAGAGCATTTACTTCAATATTATGCTTTTTTCAAATATATATAATAAAAATTAAATCATTACATGAGGTAATTCAAGTTTTCAATCAGTCTATTACTTTTAGAAAAACTTAGTTTGAATTCTTCCTTAACTAGTATAGAATTTAACTTTTTTTGATGACATAAAACCATCATACTGAAAATATATTTTTGTTAGGTTGAAAACTGCCAGATGTTCAAACATGGTTAAGAAGAGGCCATAGCACCAGAGTTATTATTGCAAATATTAGATATATCATGGTTGAAAATAAAGAATACCAGAAGAATGCCCATGTATGTTTATTGATTATGCAAAGGCAACTGTGTGGATCATAACAAGTCATGACTAACACTTAGAAAAATGGGAATCCCAGAACATTTAATTATGCTCATGTGAAACCTATACATAGACCAAGAGCCTATTGTATGAACAAAGTAAGTAGTACAACATGGTTTAAAATTAAGAAGGGAATGTGTTGAGTTGTATCCTCACTCCATACCTATTCAGTCTGTATGTTGTTGTTGTTATGTGCCGTCGAGTCACTTGTGACTCATAGCGACCCTATGTACAACAGCTCTAAACTCTGCTCTGTCCTGTGACAATTTCATTGTCTCCAACACACTCATTCTGATTGCCCCAGTCACCGAATCAATCTATCTCCCAGTGGGCCTTCCCTTCCTGCTGCCCACCACCCTCCCAAGCATGATGTCCTTCTCCAAGGACCGGTCCCTCCTTACAACATGACCAAAGTATGTCAGACAAAGTCTCAGAATCCTTGCCTCCAAGGAGCAGCCCGGTTTAACCCTCTCCAGGATGAATCTGTTTGTTTTCTTAGCAGTTCATGGTAACCTCAGCACTCTTCTCCAACACCAAAGATCAAAAGCATAAATTCTCCTTCTGTCCTCCCTGGTCATTGTCCAGCTCTCTGACACATAACAAGTGATTGTAAAGACCATGGCCTGTACCAGATGCACCTTAGTCTCCAGAGACACACCATTGTTCTTCAGTACTTTAGAGAGGTCCTTAACAACAGACTTTCCCATCGCAATACATCTTTTAATTTCCTGGCTGCTGGTGCCAAGAGTGTTGATTGTGGAGCCAAGCAGACTAAAGCTGTGAACAATATCAATCTCTTCACCATCCATCCTGATGCTGCCCACTGGTCCAGTGGTAAGAATCTTTGTCTTCTTGACATTGAGCCTCAATCCATATTGAAGGCTGCAGTCCCTGACCCTCAGCAGCAAGCGCTTCAGGTCCTCCTCAGGTTCAGCAAGCAGGGTTGTGTCATCTGCATAACGCAGATTGTTGATAGATCTTCCACCAATCCTGATGCCGCATTTCTCCTCATAGAGCCCAGCCTCCTGGATGATCTGTTCTGCATACAGGTTGAAAAGGTATGGAGACAGGACACATCCTGGCATACGCCCTTCTCAATTTTGAACCATGCAGTGTTTCCTTGCTCTCTTCTGACGACGGCGTCTTGGTTCAAGTTTAAGTTTCTCATTAGCATGATCAAGTGTTCTGGGATTCCCATTCTTCTCAGAGTCAGCCACAGTTTGTTATGGTCCACACAGTCAAATGCCTTTGCATAATCAATGAAACACAGATAGACATTCCTATGGTACTCCCTGCATTCAGCCAATATCCACCTAACATTAGCTACAACATCCCTAGTACCATGACCCCTTCTAAACCCAGCCTGGACTTCTGGCAGTTCTCTGCTGATGTACTGTTCCAGTCGTTTTTGGATAATCTTCAGCAGAATCTTGCTTGCACGTGAAATCAACGATATTGTTCTATAGTTTCCACTCTTTTGGATCACCTTTCTTTGTTCTGTATACAGAACAAATTATTTGAGAAGATAGAGTCTATGAAGAAGAATGTAGCATCAAGATCAGAGGAAGACTCACCACCCCTGAATTATGCAGATGACACAGTCTTCATTGTTGAAAATGAGGAGGACTTGAAACACATGTTGCAGAAGATCAAAGAATACAGCCTTCAATATGGATTGCATCTCAACATCAAGAAAACAAAAATTCTTACCAAGGGACTGATAGGCAACATTGTGATAGATGGAGAAAAGACTGAAGTTGCTAATGATTTCAGCTTGCTTAGATCCAAAACACCCTTAGAAGCAGTTAGGAAATCAGGAGATGTCTAGCACTGAGAAAGTCTGCAGTCAGGACCCTCTCCAATTTATTGATGAGGAATGATGTCAGTTTGAGACATAAGGTTAATCTGTTACATGCCATGGCTTTTCTGATCACTTCCTATGCATCTTAGAGCTAGACAATAAACAAAGATCACAGAAGAAAATTTGATGCCTTTGAGATGTGGTTATGGACTGAGAAGAACAAGCAAGTATGCCTTGAAGAAAGCTCACCTAGAGTGCTTCTTGGAAGCAAAGATGTTGAAGCTTCATCTCTCATACTTTGGACGTGTTGCCAGGAGGGTCCATTTCTTAGAGAGGGACATCATGCTTGGAATGGTGGAGGGCTCATCAAAGAGAGGAAGATCCTCGACCAGGTGGATTGACACAGTGACTGACGCAATGAGCTCAAGTGTGAAGATGGCACAGGATAGGACAGAGTTCAGATCTGTTGTCCAGAGGGTTTCAATGGGTCATACTCGACTTGAGGTTACCTAACAACAACCTGACATCCAAACACTCTTGTCAAAGAATTATTACTTTCTACACTTAATAGTTGCTGTGTTTTTGTGCCTATGAGATGTATCTGACCCATAGCTGAACCTGCAGCAGGTTTTCAGTGGCAGAAAACCACACAGGAGGAGACTGCCCATCCTTCTCCAACTGAGCGGGTGGTTTAGAACCACTTTTGGTATTGCAGCACAGTTTTTTGCACTAGGCCACCACAGGTCTCTTTCTATTTTTCCCCCATACATTTCATTAAGTTGTTGTTGTTGTTGTAAGCTGTTGTTGAGTTGAGTACAACTTATAGTGACCCTATGAACAAAAGATCTGACTCTTGTTTTATCCTGTGCCATCCTCACACTTCCTGACACACAAGAGCTCACTGCAGCAGTGTGTCAGTCCTCCTGGTTGAAGGTCTTTCTCTCCTTTGCTGAGCCCCCACCCTGCCCAGCATATGCCCTTCTCCAAGGAATAGTCCCTCCTAACAACATGTGCAAAGTATTCTTGCTTCCAAAGAGCACTCTGGCTGTACCCTCTCCAAGAAATATCTGTGTGTTCTTTGGGATGTTTAGTGCTCTTCTCCAAAACCACAGCTCAAAGGCATCAGTTCTTTCCTGTCATCATAATTCACTGTTCAGATTTTAGATGCATAGCAAGTAATCAAAAAGTCTATGGCCTGAATCAGATGCACATTAGTCTTCAAAATGATATCGTAACTCCTCAATAATTTGGGAAGTTCTTTAACTGCAGGTTTTCTCAGCGCAATCATCTGCTTATTTCCTGACTGCTGAGACCAACGGTGCTAATGGTGGATCCAAGCAAGATTAATCTTGCCATACATCCTAATTCTGCCTCTCTGTCCAGTGATAAGAATCTTTTTTTTTCTTGACAATGAGATGCAATTCATACTGAAAGCTGCATTACTTGATCTTCTGCAACAAGTGCTTCTATTCCTCCCTACTTAAGGCAACCAAGGTTGTGGCATGTGCATAACACAGTTTACTCATAATTAAGGAGGAAGTAGAAGGTGCATTGAAGGCACTAACAAAAAACAAAGCCCCAGGAACCGATGGAATACCGACTGACATGTCTTAATTAGCAGATGCGGTTCTTGGATGTGCTCACCAGTCTGTATTAGGAAATTTGGCGGACAGTTGTCTGGCCAACAGATTGGAAGAGGTCTATATTTGTTCTTATTCCCAAGAAAGGTGACCCAACATCTGGAATAATATAATTAATATCACATGCAAACAAAATACTGCTGAAGATTATTTAAAAATGGCTAAAATAGTAGTTGAAGTGATCTCCAAGTTATGTTGGATTTTTGATTGACTTTCTTTTCACTTGCTGAATATGCATTTGAGGTGGGGAAGAATAAGGAAAATTGGAGAAAAATTGGTTTCTTTAAAAGTGTAATATTAGTGAAGCATACTGACTTTGCCATGTAATGCAATAAAAAAAATAGATCTATCTTGAATGAAATGCAGCCAGAATGCTCTTTAGAAGGTAGGATGGCTAGTATGTGACATACATTGAATATGTTATCAGAAGGGGATGTCCAAGGAAAAAGACATTAAGCTTACTAATATAGAACATCAGTGAAAAAAAGGAAGACATTCAAGGAGATAGATTTACACAGAGGCTACAACAAGAGCTTTTGGTTAGCAGCAGTTATGAGAAAGGTGCAAGATCAGAACCAGGATGTCTTAAAAGAAGCAACACCAGAACATGCCTTTGAAGTGAAGGTGGTAGGACTTCATCTTATGCCTTTTAGACATATTGTTACAAGTGACTAGACCCTGGAGGAGGACATCATACTTGGTAAAGCAAAAGGACAGCACAAAAGAGAAAAATCCTAATGGAACTCAAAGGCACAATGGCTCAAACAATGAGCTCAAACACAGCAATGTTTTTGATGATAATTCATGACCTAGGGCCTAGTGGTGCTTTTTTCTACAACACAGAGATCTACCATGAATGAGAGCTTACTGTTTGGCACTCAATAAAAGCAGTGCATTTCATAGGTGATATAGTGAATTTTGGGGAATTTAAGTGTCTTAAATCCCACAAGCAAAACCATGGCAATAGAGTCTCATGATCTGACAATAAGCTCAGGACAGTTGAATAGGATTTTTCTTCAATTTCCTAAGTAGTCTTAGGCTACTGTGGGCACTTTCTTTATCCTTTTCTCTGCTTATTTAGACAGTTATCAACTCTTTTGCCAGAGAACAGTAACAGCTATTTCTCCCTGCTGCCAGCTGTCATCATCTGTTTCTAGTCTATGAGCTGGAAAATCAGATACTCAAGCTTGCTGAAAATTGTACATGAGACAGATTTAACAGCTTCTGAGACATGCTTCTTCAGTGGAGTCAAGTTCATGGCTTTTGTGCACAAGTTACAGACCAACTATCAAGGTGACTCGGGCTTTCACTAGTCTCTTGGCTTTTAGACTGGAAAGTTTTCCATTGAACTTGATCCTGAGGAAGAAGACATGACATTGGATTTACATTTTGCCCTTAATGTGGGAAAATATGGGCCAATGGGGTATATTCTCTCACTCCTACATCAACCTGTTCTAGTGGAGATTTTTCTTTTTATTAAGGAAGGTCTGTTAATTGATGATTGGCACAGACATCTCTTCAAGAATGTACCTCTGGTAGTGCCACTTGAAGTACAAGCCCTGGTCCAATGGCAGTGATTGAACTGTTTGTTATCAGTCAGTGAGAAGGTAAGTACTGAGAAGAGAAAGCATTTATAAGTGTTTGTAGTAATTTAACACTGATGAAACATCTTTTTTTTTTCTTACCCAAGTCTTAGTCTATAATAGGTATAGAATAAAAAAGACAACAAAACAGAAACAGCAACAAACAAATAAATTAACCATCTGCTATGTAGAGTTTGTTATTGCTATGTGCTACAGAGTCAACTATGACTCATAGTAACTCTCTGAACAACAGACTTGAATCACCTTGTCCCACCTCTCCTGTGCCATCCTTGTAATCTCTGACATGCACAAACTCATTGCTATAGTCACTTTAGGGGAGCATAATCTCTGGTGGCTTAGTGGTAAGGAGTTGGCACTGCCAACCCAAAGATATACACTTCAAATCTACCAGATGTTCCATAGGAGAAATATAAGCAGTCTCCTCCCTTGCAATTTACTATCTCTGAAAATCCACTGGAGAGTCAGAATACAACAATCTTTAATACATTGACAATTAGAGTTCTAAACCAATCCATAACACTCTCTCTCTCTCTCTCTCTCTCTCTCTTTTCTCTCTCCTTACTTGAGAAGCCCATCTGACTTGTGAGATGCCTTGTCAGCCCATTTTTTCTTAAATATCAACTTGCTTCTCCCACTTCTCTTCTTTAATTTTCCAACATTAGGAAGTTCTTTCATTCCATTTTGATTAGTTAAGCAGAGGCTTATAACGTCTGCCAATTAGATATGAAAGTAAATCATACTTAAGCTTTTAAATATGAATACTGAAAAGAAAGTAATTGAAACAGTAACTTGAATATCATGATGATATTTCTGAGGCATGAACAGGTCCAGAGGAGTCAATTCATTTGTTCAGAGTGGCTTTTTGTTTGTTTTCTCCATGATGAACCTTTTCTATAACCTTGTCTAATAAACAAATATGTATTTCAATAAATGTTGCTTCTGTGGAGATTATCAAACAGTATTATTGATATCACATGCTAGCAAAACACTGCTGAAGATCATTAAAAAATGGAATAGTACACAGATAAGAAACCACCAGAAGTTCAAGTAGGATTTAGAAGATATCCTGGCACCAGGGATATCATTGCTAATGTCAGGTGCATCCTGACTGAAAGTGAGGAATACAAACAGAATGTATATTGTGCCTTATTGACTATGCAAAGGTGTTTAACTGTGTGAATCATAACAAGTTGTGACTGACATTAAGAATACGAATCCCAGAGCCCTTGATTGTGCTCTTATGGAACCTATATCTCGACCAGGAGGCTGTTGTATGAACAGTGCATGGGAGCACTGCGTGGCTTGGAATTGGAAAGGGTTTGTGCCAGGGTTGTATTCTCTCTCCATACCTGTTCAATCTGTTTGCTGAGAAAATTATCCAGGCAACTGGACCCTATGAGGAGCAGTGTGGCATCAGGATTGGAAGGAGGCTTACCAATAGCTTGCATTATGCAGATGACACAACCTTGCTTACTGAAAGTGAGGAGGACTTGAAGCACTTTTTGCAGAAGATCAAGGAATGCAGCCTTTGATACGGATTGCATCTAAATGCCAGGAAAACAAAGATTCTTAACAGGCAGCATCATGATGGATGGAGAGGAAACTGAAACTGTCAAAAGCTTCATCTTGCTTGTCCACCATTGGCATGATCAGTTGGGAAATAAAGAGACACATTGTACTGATAAAATCTCAAGTTAAGGACCTTTCCAAATTATTGAGGAGTAATGATATCAGTTTAAAGAATAAGGTGTGTCTGATTCAGGCCATAGTCTTTTGGATTACTATCTATGCATCTGAGAGCAGGACAATGAATAAACATGGGGAGGAAAAAACAAAAACAAAACTGACGTCTTTGAACTGTGGAGTTGGAGAAGAGCACTGAACATTCCATGGATGGCCAAGAGAATGAACAGATAAGTCTTGGAGAGGGTGCAGCCATAGTGTGCTCTTTGGAGGCAAAAATAATGAGGCTTTGCTTCACATTCTTTGGGCATATTGCTAGGAGGTTCTATTCCTTGGAGAAGGATATGATGCTGGGAAGAGGGTCAGAGAAGGAAAGGAAGACTCTCAATGATGGATTAATATGGTGACTCCTACAATGGGCTCTTATGTGAGGATGGTGTAGGACAGGACTGGGTTCAGATCTTTTGTTCACAGGGTCACTATGAGTCATGCTCAATTAGAGAACACTAAAAACTGTTGGTGTTTAAAATTATCTCAATCTCTTTCTTTCTCTTTCATTGCTGTTGTTGCGTATCATCAAGATGGAACCGTCCATAGCTGACCCTCTAGTGGTTTTTCAGAGGCAGTAAAATGCATGGGAGGAGATTGCCCATCCTTCTTTTACTTTGTAGTCATGTCAGAGTCAACTTACTGCCAATCTTCTTTTGGGTTTCTGAGATTTTAAATGATGTGGAAGGAGACTTCCCATCTTTCTCCTCCAGAGTTGCTGACGGATTTGAAATTTAAAAGGTGCAACTGTTGGCTTAGAACCCAGATCCCTACAGAATAGGCCATTAGTAATGGGATGTTAGCAAATTAAGTAAACCTAAGGCCTTCTTTAATTTGTATAGAGTGAAGCAGAAAGAGCACGCACAACTATTTGGATAATGGATTAGTGAATCTCAGAAATAATGGATATATATATATATATATATATATATATATATATATATATATTGGGGAGCACTTTCAGAACTGTTATTTCTCTGCACTCTACAACCAGATAATCGCTCTCTCTCCATCTACACACCCTTCACCATGCTCTTCACTATGAAGGAGCCCAGAACCCAACAACCTGTAACTCTGGAAAAGGTGGGCAGGAGGTGGGGAGGGGAAGCTCCTAATAATACAAAGCAGAAAGAGAACTGGAAATAAAGGAGACATTTCAGACTTAGAGAAGACATAAAAATATATTCTTGGGATGATTCTGAGAACAAGATTGAGAAAAAGCACTGCCTTTTATAATGTTTACACTCTAGTAGAGGGAGCAATCAAGACAATAAACCAGAAACATTTCAAATAAGTAATTTATATTATATGATAGAAGGAAATAAGTGCTGTAGATAAAAGGCAAAAGAGAGCAGGAAACTAGGCCCCAGAGCAGCAGCAGAAGCAGTATTGATAGGGTGGTGAGTGCAGGTGTCTGACCTGTGAATTTCTAGTGAAGATCTGAGATAAGATTTGAGGAAAAAGTTTGAACTAGGGAATAACTGAAAATCATACCCACTAGAGTCAAATAAGTATTTTCCTGAGAAATATTAATTTTTAATAACAGTAATTAGCACAAAAAGATATAAATATGAAACTTGACTGTATTTACTAGAATGAAAGATGATTTGAAATCTGCTCTCAGAAGTTGGGTTTTCAAAAGCAAACCAAAAAACCCCCTCATGAACAGTTAAAAAGATGATGGAAGCTTCCATTGCTGAGAGGGGAATGTTGAATCATATCCCCTATAAATTTCACTCCATTCTTTGAGAGAAATGCTGTTCCTTTTCTAATTGAGACAAGGGAGACACATGAGTTTCAGGCTGTCACCTTGAAGACATGTAATTAGATCTTTTTCCTCTTCTCTTCTTTCTGATACAATTTTAAAAGAGCAGAAAAGACTAGAAAATAAAGCTTTCCCCTCAGGCAATGTTTTCTTGTGCTGAAAAGATGATAAAAGAAAGACCTAAGAAACCATAGGATGGGGGTGGGGTGGGGAGGAATCCTCACTTGTGGTCAAAGGCTTCTTGGTTTGAAAGCATCCCTCTGAGAATCCACCAGAGATTTTTTAAGTTAATCCATCCTGAGATTCCAAATTGCTCTTAGGTCCATATGGGGTTTTATACTCCAGCAAGAATTGACTAATTTAGTCTGTAAATCGTCACCCAAACCACAATAAGAAAAAAAAAACATTTTTAAAAATAAAAAAATAAACTAAGTCAAATGAATCAAATGTCTTCACATACATGCTTTCATAATGAATCCGGATGGCGACAATTGTATCTTGTATTCTGAAATTACAGTCAACATCACTATTAAGGAAAGCATAATGCAAATAAAAACATTTTTAAAAAATAAAAAATGAACTGAGCTTTCATTCTAAATCAATTCCTATTACATATGGAAAGGATATTAGTTATGGAGCTATTATTTATAAGTAAAATTAAAATTAGTAAAGGAAAGTGCCTGATTTTGCATAAACATTTGTTTCTTCAAATCTTGTTCCATACACTTCACCTTTATATAAAAAATAATTCAAACTTTAAATGCTTAAAAATGTCCGTACATAATAATTTATTTGACATATACTTTTACTACTGCTCTTACTTTTTTCTTGTTTAGTACATTTATGACTTAGAAATGAACTTCATGCTATGAA
Source organism: Elephantulus edwardii (assembly GCF_000299155.1). Classification (NCBI taxonomy): domain Eukaryota; kingdom Metazoa; phylum Chordata; class Mammalia; order Macroscelidea; family Macroscelididae; genus Elephantulus; species Elephantulus edwardii. The sequence goes on along the minus strand of NW_006399878.1, from coordinate 6,843,857 downwards.
GTAGAGACAATCAGCATACAAGAGGAAGACCCTCAATTAAATGGACTGACCTAGTGTCTGCAATAATTAATGTGAGCATGGTAGAGATCATGAGAGAAGTGCAGGATAGGTCAGGGTTTCTCTCTGATGTTTACAGAGTTGTTACAAGACATAGGTGACAGGCCAGCACCAACAAAAATAACAACATGTGCATAACTAGCTCCTGTTTTATCCATGTAAACAAAGTATATAACCTGGTACGTTTTAGTTACATTTCTTCTTCAAAGGTAATTTATAATACAAATAGATACAACTAAAATTATAAAAGTTAAACTTCATGCACATTCCTTTTTTTCTATTTTTTTATACTGATTAAGTTACAAAGTTCAAACACATTGTTTTTCATATTGGATTTTTTTCCCATTCCCTTCATGCTCCCCCTCATCAAATTAAGCAAACTGTATGATTAAAACATCCCTTTATAGATTATTTATTGTATACATAAACTTACAAGTTGTTTAGCTTCCATGGTAACATATAATTTAGAATTTGAATACGTATAGCACAGTATATTTTCTTATTCAAATCATCAAACTTTTTCTATTAGGTTGATTCAAAGAAGAGAAATTCTAACTGCCTGATTTTTCTCTTCAACATTTCAAAACCTTTAGATGTGTGTTCTGAAACTAAATATAAAGATTTAAAAAAAAATGTGGCTTCTCAACATTTTATAATTGTCTATGTGTTTTTAAGCACTTGAATTTTCTGGTTGAGAGAAGAGGTTTATTTTATTAGCTGACAGGAATTTGTACAGAGATTATCTCTGTAATAGAAAAAAAATATAAACTCATGGATTCAAATAAAAGTTTTTATACAAGCAAAAGTCTGCTATTGTGCACCAAAGTAAGACATGAAGAAGTTCAAGCAAAAAGGCTGTCAACAATGAGATCCCAGCAGTGCTCAGATACTACTAGAGCTTGGTACACAGCTGTGACATTAGAAAAGAGACTCAATTGCCAGTCAGACTTTGGCTTGAGAGATCCATTGTCCAAGCCATTTTCTAATAAAGCTTCTGGAACTCTATGTCAGCTTCATTTATTGTTTCCATGAGTAACCTTGTATTGTACAGTTAAAGATGTTGAAAAGTCCTCTATGACCCGTAGTTACTTACTGTGAGGAATTCTAAACTTTAAATAAAATTCAGTTCTTATAATTCACCTTTTGAGACGTGAGAAGTTGTGGTTTATTGACTATGCAAAGACATTTGGAAATGTATGCCTCATAACTAATTATTGGTAACATTTCAAAAAATGATTCCAGGACACTTGTGCACATGTGGAACCTGTACACGGACCAAGAAGCAGATATCTGAACAGAACAAAGGGTTTCTGTATAGTTTAAAATTGGGAAAATTGTGCAGCAAAATTGTTCCCTCTTATCTACTTATTTGTTTTGCATCCTCAGCAAATAAGGCAAGAAACTGTGCTATGACAAAGAACATGACATTGGGATGAGGAAGCCTTATTAATAATCTTCAGTAGATGATAACACATTGCTTCTTGAAAATAAAACTTGAAATACTTGCTGAAGAATATCAGAGATAAGAGTTTCAGTACTCATTATGCCTCAACATAAAAAGATTCTCAAAATTGGGTAAATAATATCAAAACAAATAGAAAAGATTGGTGTTGTCAAGGATTAAATTTCACATTATTGTAGTTTAGTTCCATACTCAATACTCATGGAACTGTTGTTGTTGTTGTTAAGTGCTGTGGAGTTGCAGGCAACTCATAGCGACCCTATGAAGGGGAGTCCTCAACGCTTGGGCGCCTTTCATCCTCTCTCCAGGTTCATAGGGTTTCTGGAGGCAAGCAATTATGGAAGTGGATGCCACTCCTCCTTCCAACTCATGAAACTAGCAATCACGAAATGAAACACCATATTACATTGGCAAATCTGCCTCAAAAGACTTTCTTAATGTCATAATGAGCAAGGATGTCACATTTAGGACTAAGTTTTATCTACCCTAAGCCATGGTATTTTCAGTTGCCTCATATGCATGTGAAAGTTAAACAGTGTATAAAGAAAACAAGGAAGAATTAATGGTTTTGAATTGTGGTGTTTGTGAAGAGCACTGAATGTTCTAAGGATTGCTAAAGAAACAGATCTCTCTTGGAGGAAGTATAGACAGACAGAAATTAGGATGGTGAGACTTTGTCTCAATTAGGAAACACATTATCTGGACAAGCAAGTCTAGAGAGAAAGACATCATGCTTCATTAAGTGAAGGGTCAGAGAAAAAGAAGACCCTCAATGGAAACAGAGTAACACACTGGCTGCAACAATTGGCTCAAACACATCACACAGAACAGTGTTTCTCTTTTGTTTATAGGTGATAATGGGAGTTCTGGTGGGCTAGTGGCTAGAAGCCACACTGTAAACCCAAAAGTATGTGGTTCAAATCCACCAGCTTCTCCATGTGAGAAGGGTGGGCAATCTCCTCCCGTGCGATTAACTGCCTCTGAAAACCTGCAGGAGGGCAAGCTATGGGTCAGATGCAACTCAGTGGTACACAACAACAACAATGTAATAAGAAATTGACTCAAAATCTATTGTATTTATTAAGCAAACTGTTGTACCAGTGGTTTGTGCCCTAACTTCTTTTCAGTGGAATATATTTCAAAATACAAAGGTGGTATCATTGGCTTAATCACAAAGGAGGAGTTAGTGCATTGAATGAGTGATCCCTTTCTGCCAAATAATACACAACGTTCCTCATATTTGGAAGTTTTGAATATCATCTTACTGGATAAAAGTGTGAATACAGTCATTGCTAATAAAAGATATATGTATGTTAATGGTTTGGAAAAAAGTGAAACTTTTCTTAGGTTATTCATGTGGGCCTGAATAAAATGACAGCTATTCTTCTGCAAGAGGTAGAGGGCAGTTTGTAGCAAGTGCACATTATAGGATTACTCAGGAGGGAAGAAGGAAATATGACCATAGAGAAAGAGAGAGGAATGACGTGACCACATGCCAAGATTGCCTGGAGTCAGCAGAAGCTGGGGTAAATGAGGAAAATTCTCTAGAGAATGGTAGAGAATGTAGCCTTGAAGGCTACATTTTTTAGCTTATTGCCTTCAAAACTGTAAGAATAAAATTTTACTTACTTAAGCTTTTGTAATAATTTGAAATTACAAACAGTTTGTAGTAATTTGATAGAGCTGTCTTGGGATACATATTGTTGGGTGCTGTCAAGTCAAGTATGACTTATTGTGACCCTATAAACAGCAGCTACAAACTTCGTCCTATCCTATGCCGTCTTCACACTTCCTGAAACACTCGAGCCCATTGGGGCAGTTACCATATAAATCTACCTGCTTGAGAGCCTTCATCTCCTTCACCAATCCTCCACCTTTCTAAGCAGCATGTCCCTCGCCAAGCCCTTCTTAGAAATATTCCCGAAGTATGTGAGGTGAAGCCTTCTCATACTTGCCTCCAAAGAGGACTGTTTGCACTCCAATACACATTTATTTGTTCTTTTGGCAATCTGTGAGGATGTTCAGTGCTTTTCTCTAACACCAAAACTCAAAGGCTTCAATTCTTTTGTCATCCCTATTTATTATCCAGTTCTCAGGTACATAGCAAGTGATTAGAAAGACCATGGTCTGGGTCAGACACACCTTAGTCCTCAAACTGACATCGCTACTCCTCAATAATTTGGAGAAGTCCCTAACTGCAGACTTTCCCAATGCAATACATCTCCTGATCTTCTGACTGCTGGTACTAAGAGTGCTAATTGTGGATCCAAGTAAGATGAAGTTGTTTACAATTGCAATGTCACCTCCATCCACCATGATGTTGTCTGTCAGTCCAGTGGTAAGAGTCTTTGTCTTTAGTCCAAAAATGAAGGCTGCATTGATAATACATACAATAATTTCCATTATTATTGTTTTGAACCTGAAATGAAATTTCTGTTGTCAGATGTATACTATGAATACAAACACGGCGGTTGTTCAAACCGATTGCACTCAGTGAAATACTTGCCCCATTAATATGTTACGTACCACATTAGATCAGATATTACTTTGATACCCCTCCCACAGAGCCATCAAATGTACATAAGTCCTTTGCAATTTCCAGGAGTCATTGTGCAAATAAGGAACACTGGAGATTGTCAGCAATTAAAATAACAATTATTGCTGTCATTGAGGTTCTGAGATTTCAATTGGAGTAATTCTCCATTGGTTTTCTAAAGTCTTCATTTACATGGAGGGAGATTGTCTAACTTTCTCTCTTGGAGCCATTGGTGGATTTAAACTACTGGAGAAGGATGACTTTTTTGGCACAGTGCTACTCCCTCTAAACTACTATACCACCAGAGCATATTAAATAAAAGGCACTATTATTATTATTATTTTAGAATATACCATATACTATGCTACTTGGATGATTTTGATTTTGGGCATAACTTTTTAATTTTTTTTTAATTTCATTATTTATATGTGTGGACTGTCAATTGGGACTGGTATAGAAGGAGATTGTTCTTCCTTTTCCAGCAGAACATCTGGTGGATTTGAACCAGGTACCTCTAGGATTGCAATGCAGCTTCTTGCCACTAGGCCACCAGAGCTCTCTACCTTTGGCATAACTTTTATATATCTTTTCTTACTCTAAGGGAGAAAAAATAATTTTCAGAAATATTTGCAAGTTAATAAAAAGAATCTATACAAGTAGGTATCATTTTATTCATGAATATTTACACATAAATGTGAAGATAAATTATATATAAAACTCCTTTAATAAATTTGAAAATATTAAAAAACTTAGTTGTCACTGAACAGTGACAATAAGGTAAGTTATGTAAGTTTCTAGAATTCCATATTAATACTAAATTAGCATCTGCCATTTTATACATAAATTCCCATTAGTCATTAAGTTACTTAAAGAATGAGAAAGGGGCAATAATGTGGCTTTTAAATTATTATTTTAAAAGTGACATCTATTTACAATGTATATCTATTTAGCTTATACTTTGTGCATGGGAGTTGTGCTGACAACCTGAAGGTATGCAGTTTGAATCCACCAGTTGCTCCGCTGCAGATGGATGACCAATCTCCTCCTGTGCAGTGTAAGTGTCCCTGAAAGCCTGCTACGGTCAGCAATGAGTAAGTTCTGACTTAACAGTTCATAATAAGAACAGCTCCACAGTCAACACTCTTGGCACCAGCAGTCAAGAAATCAAAAAGCGTATCGCGATGGGAAAGTCTGCTGTTAGGGACCTCTCTAAAGTACTCAGGAACAACGGTGTCTCTCTGGAGACTAAGGTGCTCCGGATACAGGCCATGGTATTTGCAATCGCTTGTTATGCATCAGAGAGTTGGACAATGACTAGGGAGGACAGAAGGAGAGTGGATGCTTTTGAGCTGTGGTGCTGGAGAAGGGTACTGAATGTACCCTGGACTGCCAGGAAAACAAACGGATTTGTCTTGGAGAGGATTAAACCAAGCTGTTCCTTGGAGGCAAGGATTCTGGGGCTTCGTCTGACATACTTTGGACATGTTGCCAGGAGGGACGGGTCCTTGGAGAGGGACATCATGCTTGGGAGGGTTGAGGGACAGCGCAGGAGGGGAAGACCCTCTATGAGATGGATTGATTCGGTGACTGGGGTAATCGGGATGGGTGTGTCAGAGGCAGTGCGGTTGGCGCAGGATAGAGCAGGGTTTAGGGCTGTTGTGCATAGGGTCGCTATGAGTCGAAAACGACTCGACGGCAGATAACAACAACAACAACGACAATAAGAACAGCACATGATTTCCTCAGAGTAAACATTCTGACCACCATTATGTTAAGGTGAACTAATGAATACAGTGATAGGCTAAGTATCTTGCCAAAGGATGCAATAATAGAGACTAGAGACAATAGGGAACTCTGGTAGCCTAGTGGCAAAAAGCTGAATTGTAATCTGAAAGGCGTGTGGTTCAAGGCTACCAGCTGCTCCACAAGAGAAGAATGGGCAATCTCCTTCCATGTGATTACTGCCTCTGAAAACCCACCAGAGGGTCAGCTATGGGTCAATTCCTACTCTACGGTACACAACAACAGCACAACTACCACTTACCCTAGCATTCATACTCCTAGCCAGTACTTAATGATGCACTCTAAGAGCTTTGGCGGCTTAATAGTAGGGAGTTACACTCCCAGCCCAAAGGTGCATGGTTCAAATATACTAGCTGCTTTGTGGCAGAAAGAAGAATGGTCTCTTTCCATGCAAAATACAGCCTCTAATGAGACCGAGGCGCTGCCTATTGCACTAAGAGGACAATGCACAATTCACAGCCTCTAAAAACCCAGTCGAGGGCCAGTTATGAGTCAGTTCCCAGTAAATTGTACATAGTAACCAAAAACAGAGAGAGGTCCCTAACAGCAGACTTTCCTATCGCGATATGCTTTTTGATTTCCTGACTGCTGGGGCCAAGATTGTTGACTGTGGAGCCGAGCAAACTGAAGCTGTGAACAATCTCAATCTCTTCGCCATCCATCCTGACGCTGCCAATTGGTCCAGT